>NC_023749.2:13912697-14512697 GCF_000499845.2 Phaseolus vulgaris
TAAAATAAGCAATGGGGTGTCCACCTTGCAACAAAACCGCACCTATGCCTACCCTCGATGCATCACATTCTATCTCAAAGGTTTTGGAAAAATTTGGAAGAGATAGGATGGGTGCATTGGTGAGTTGAGCTTTTAGCCTTTGAAAGGCTTGCTCATGCTTTTCATTCCAACAAAATGCAACATCTTTTTTAACAAGTTCATTCAAAGGAGATGCTAGGCTAGAAAAATTAGGCACAAACCTTCTATAGAAGCTAGATAACCCATGAAAACTTCTTACATCACTTACATTTTGTGGAGTTGGCCACTCTCGGATGGCTTTGATTTTCTCGGGATCTACATGCACCCCCTTATTGTTTACTATGAAGCCTAAAAAGACTACACTATCTACACAAAAGGTACACTTATCCCTATTTGCAAAAAGACTATTTTTCCTAAGAACTAGAAGAACTTCCCTAAGGTGACTTAGATGGTCTTCTAGGGTTTTACTATATACTAAAATATCATCAAAGTAAACTACTACATATTTACCTATACAATCCCTCAAGGTGTGATTCATAAGCCTCATGAATGTACTTGGGGCATTAGTAAGCCCAAAGGGCATCACCAACCACTCGTATAATCCAAATTTGGTCTTAAAAGCGGTTTTCCACTCATCATCCTCCTTGATTCGAATTTGGTGATATTCACTTTTAAGGTCAATTTTGGAGAATAGAGTTGACCCATGCAATTCATCAAGCATATCATCAAGCCTTGGAATGAGATGCCTATACTTGATGGTGATGTTGTTGATTGCTCGACAATCACAACACATGCGCCATTTTCCATCTTTTTTTGGCACCAACAAGACAGGTACAACAGAAGGGCTTAGGCTCTTTTGAACCCAACCCTTCTCCAACAAGTCTTGAACTTGTGATTCTATCTCCTTAGTTTCCTCGGGGTTGGTTCTATAAGCAGGCCTATTTGGTAGGCTTGCCCCCGGGATAAAGTCAATTTGATGTTCTATTCCCCTTAGAGGAGGAAGCCCAATGGGTCCTTCTTGTGAGAATAGATCTTCAAATTCACTCAAAAGATTTTCGATTTGAGGAGGTAAATTCATAAGTTCACTACTTGTGGCAGTGCATGTAAGTGCTCCTTTACACAAGATAAGGCTTGGTTGTTCAACAAGAAGCAAGTTTTCAAAGACGTTTTCAAGAGGCTTTGCTTGTTGACCAACCTTGTGGGAAGGAACACTCTTCTCCCACGCCTTCCTATCCCTAAGGATTTTCTCTTTTTCTAGCGCTCTTTTTTTTTTGTTTTCCTCATCCCTCTTTTGCTTCATTTGTATTTGGTCTTTTACCACTTGAGAATGTGGTAAAGGACTAAGTACAAACTTTTTATACTTATGGGTGAAGGAAATTTCGTTAGTGAGACCATCATGCAAGGTTTTCTTATCAAATTGCCATGGTCTCCCTAATAAAATATGACAAGCTTCCATAGGCACTACATCACATAAAACTTTGTCTTTGTAGTTC
The DNA here is from genome assembly GCF_000499845.2 of Phaseolus vulgaris. Classification (NCBI taxonomy): domain Eukaryota; kingdom Viridiplantae; phylum Streptophyta; class Magnoliopsida; order Fabales; family Fabaceae; genus Phaseolus; species Phaseolus vulgaris. Next base: position 13,914,209 of record NC_023749.2, read on the forward strand.
CCTATGGAAAACTTGATTTCCACTTGCTTGTCTACATGTAGTTCCCCATTTTCATTAAGCCATTGAAGTTTGTAAGGTTTTGGGTGGGGAACCACTTGTAGCTTAAGCTTTTCAACCATCCTAGCACTACAACAATTACAACTAGAACCACTATCCACAATGAGAGAGCATATGTTTTCTAAAACATTGCATCTTGTATGAAATATGTTCTCTCTTTGTGTTTCAATGGATGTGCTAGGGTGATTGTTGAGGGTTCTCCTAATCATAAGCAATTCTCCCTCTAGTGGAGCTACCCTCTCATCCTCTTCCCCTTCCTCTCTCTCACTAGGCTCATCCTCGCCACTAGTGTACTTATCTACACCTTTAAGAAACAAAGTCCTTTGGTTTGGACATTGTGCTTGCACATGCCCCCTACCATAGCACTTAAAACACTTAACATCTCTAGCTCGGATGGGTGGGGTTGAGGTTTCTTTGGTGAAGGGCTTGGTAGGCTCTTTTGGTTTTTCCTTGGATGTACTACCCTCCCTTCTAAACTCTTTCTTGGGATAAAAGCTAGAATAGGGGCTCACCTTTTGACTTGAGGTTTTGCGCAAATTTTGTTGCTCAACTTTAATGCAAAGTTGAACCAAATCATTCAAGTCTTGATAAGGTAAGAGCTCTACTCTATCTCTTATCTCAAGTGATAGGCCACTAAGGAACCTAGCTATGGTGGTTTCCTCCTCTTCTCTAATGGATGCTCTCATCATGTAGAGCTCCATTTTTTGCCTATACTCTTCCACACTCATGTTCTTTTGTTGGAGTCTTTGGAGCTTGTCCATCAACTCCCTATGGTAGTAGGAAGGTATATGTCGACGTCTTAGGGCTCCCCTAAGGTCATTCCAATATGTAATGGAAGGTTCCCTATGAAGACGTCTATCTCTTTCGAGAGAGGTCCACCAATACATGGCGTTCCCTTGGAAACTAAGGGTGGCTAAGGGTACTTTTCGTTCCTCACTTACCCTATGGCAAGCAAAGAGTTGCTCTACCTTCATCTCCCAATCTAGATATACTTCTACATTTTCCTTTCCATGAAATGAGGTAGGTCTACTCTAGTTTCCCTTGGCACCTCTTGTTCCCTTTGCCTAGTTCTTCTAGGGGGTGGTTGGTAATAATCATTGATTCTACGGCTTCCCTCCCCTAGAGACTCAATACTTTGAGAATGGGATGCATGAGTTTTTTTTTATTTTTGTGATTTCTCTTCTTGAGCTTTAGCCAACTCATTGATTTTGTTCTCATTCTCCAATTGTCTAAAAGATATCAATTGTACCGCTTGGGATACTTCTTTTAAAAGAGTTTTCAAAGATTTTACTTCACTTTCTATAGACTTTGGAGAGTGAGAAGAAGAAGACATGGCTAAAACTTTGTGTATATAGGTGTTTTACTTTGAGAAAGTTTAGGAAAGTTAGAGAAGGTAGTTTTCCAGGTAAGGGAGGTGAGTCACAAAGGACTACTTAAGTACCAAGCTTTTTCCTTGCCAAAAACTATCCCCCAATATCTTCACACAAGACTTTCTCTTAGTGAAACACTTAGAACACAAATAAGTTGAGAAATAAATGCAAGAAAACAATGCAAGCTAACTATGCAATCAAAGCTAGTCGGTTTAGCACACAAATTAAACAAAATTAAACATGCAAAACGTAGCTATGAAAGCAAAAGAAAAGCAATTACAAACAAGTAACAATTACTAATAAAAAAAAAATGCTATACTATTCGGCCCTAGGTGAGGCTTCTTGGACACTTTGAGCCCTTGAAGACACACTCACCGTCTAAACGTAATTAACAAGGTAATTAACAATAAACCAAGTTGCAAAGGAAATAAGAGAACTCCCTTTGTTGATCCTCTTTTGATTAGTGCACTTCCTTGTTGTCTTTGATTGTTGATCTTCCAAGTGTTTGTAGTGTTTATTTCAAGAATGTTTGTTTCGGCTTTGACCTTGTCTTCTCCTTAGAGTGATGGTCTTTAATCCTCCAATTTCCAGCACCTAGCAAAGGGCTAAACCTTAACCAAATCAAGTTCCCATTCACATAAGCACCAAAGAAGAATTAAATTCCAGCACCCAAATTAGAGGTCAAAGAACAAAAGCAAGAAACAAATTTAATTGAATAAAACAGTACCACCAAAAGGATTTAGATTGTGACAACTAGAAAGAGAGTCAAGTAATTAAAGCAAACAAATAAAGGTACTCAATTAAAGGTTGGCACACAAAAGAATTCCTAAAGAAAAGCACTAGATTAGATGACCAAATAAAAAAACAGCACCACTGGAAAATGTTGTGGGCCAGAAAACGTGTTTGTTCCCCGATTTATGCTGATCTGTATTTTTGGAATTTGGCTCTGAAATTTGTTATGCAAGATATTCAGGATCTTATCCAAAATCTGGCTTTGGATTCACTCAAAACGGATGCACCATTTTTTTTTAATAAATTTTGCAAAATTGGTGTTCGGTTAGGCCAGCTGGAGCGCTTCAGATTTGCACTCTGATCTTAAAAGATTTATCATTTTTTTTTCTGTTGCTTCTTTTGACCTAATTCTTTTTTTGTCCTTTCTATAACACTTTAAACTTGCATTTTCCAGAGAATCAAAATTTTCCTATGGGTGGAAATATTTTTCTGGGTTAAAACAGCCAAAACAGAGAAGGTGAAAACAGGGGAATCTGAAAACTGGAAACAAAAAACAGCAAGATACCAAAGTTTAGACACAATGGAAATTTGTGAAATAGAATTGTGTATGATCTAAACACAATAAAAAGGCACCAAAGGAGCAAAGAACAGCAGATTCAAGCAAATAAAGAGACCCAAAATCAAGAAACAATTAAGCCAAATAAAAGGACTACTATGGATTGTTGACAATATGGATGAACATGACTTGACAAAACATGTATAGATTCAGAAAATTAAAGACTCAAAGAATAATATGAACCAAAATAATGAAAGCAATAAAGACTCAAAGCCTAAAAGAAAATAGCAACACAAAGGTGTATGGAATCCTATCACAAATTGCACAAGAACTTGTTCAAGATCAAATGAACAAGAGTGCTTCGGTTGGATCTTCCACAAAGCACACCAAGAACAAATTAAAATGTAAAAAACAGCAAGACAAGTAAGGAAAGTAAATGACAATATGAAATAAAGAAGAACTAAAATTTAAAAGACAAGGAGCTACTCATCTTGAAGAACCAAAGCTCATGATACCAAATGATGGCATTTTCATGAAGTTCTTCTTGAATCAATGTAGAGTATGGGGCGGAAGCAATGAATGAGAGTGAGCAAGATCATCCTAAGAGTGGTGTTGATCTTGTAGGTGCATGATAAGTATGGGTATTGAGTGGTTCGGCCAGCTCAAGGGAAAAGATGAAGGAATTGAAGTTTAGAGCCTAGGATTCTAGGGAGAAGCAAAGTTGAGCACAAATGGGCAGCATAACTTTACTCACCATAAACTTGCAAAATACATGAGATAGCCTCCCTATTTATAGGCTATTTGGGACGTAAATCCTAAGCTAAAGCATAATGAAATGTAATCCAAATGAAATGCAAAGCTAGACCATGTGCCATGACCGGTCACACCTAGCCAAGTTCTAGAAGGTTTCTTTCAAATGTGCTTTCTACACTACCCTATCTACTAAGTACCCCTATTGGGCCTTGATGCAACATATACAAGGCTTTCTCTCTTCCATCCGTGGCTTCATCCACTTGTGCTTGTACATGCCTAGCCATTGATCTTGTGAGAGGACTTAGACGGTCTAGTGCCACACCTAGACGCTCCATGGGTAGACGCTTCCCTTCTTCACGGTCTAGACGCTCATTCCTTGGAGCTAGACGCTCTCCTTGGTCTAGACGCTCTTCATGGTGTGGGCTTTGGCTCCCATGGCTAGATGTGCTTGGCCCTCATCCATCAGGGAGGATAATGAGAGAATATATCCTTTAGAGGGGGAGTTAATGATGATCCAAAGATCCCTCAACAACCAATCTAGTGTGAACCAAGAGACACAAAGAGAAAACATTTTTCATACAAGATGTAAAGTTTTTGAAAATGTTTGTTCTCTCATTGTGGATAGTGGCTCTTGCTGCAATTGTTGGAGCACTATAATGGTTGAAAAGCTAAATCTACAATTAATACCTCATCCTAAACCTTATAAACTTCAAAGGATCAATGAAGATGGGGAATTAGTTGTAGATAAGCAAGTGAAAGTCGAGTTGTCTATGGGAAATTATAAAGACAAAGTTTTATGTGATATAGTTCCCATGGAAGCTTGTCATATTTTGTTGGGTAGACCTTGAAAATTTGATAAAAAAAACTATGCACAGTGGTCTTACCAACGAGATTACTTTCACTCACAAAGAAAAGAAGTTTATACTTCATCCTTTATCACCTTCACAAGTGGTAGAGGTTCAAGTGCAAATGAAAAAAAAAGAGGAAGAAAAAATAATAAGAATAGAAAACCAAGAAAAAGCCCTTAGGGAGAAAAAAGAGTGGGAGAAGAGTGTTCCTTCCCACAAGGTCATTCAATAAGAAGAAACAATTAAAAACACATTTGAAAATATGATTCTTGTTGAACAACCTTCAAGTCTTATAACAGGAACACATAGAAAAATACTTAAAGAGGTTAATTTAGGACAAGGGAGGCAAAACTTAGAAAAGAAAATTATGTACTCCTTTCTAAAGAAATCATGTGACAAGTTGCCAAAAACAATAGAAAAACAAGAAGGGCAACTTAATAAAATTGATTTTTATACAACTACTCAAACTAACACATTTGCTTTGTTTGATGACTCCCATAGATGGACGTTTGATCCTGGAGGACGAGCATAGTTGTCAAAGCAAGAGGCTGCTATCCGAGATTGACCCTGTGGATCTAAGGATAGATTTTCTCAAAAAGGAGGAGATGATGGACACCATCCAGCCATATACATCCACCTACTAATGACGAGGATGAAGCCTTGGATTTGAGGAAAAATCCTTTTCAAGAGGGAGGGGATGATGGAAGAGGCCCCAACACCAATCCATTGAAAGGCCACCAAAATATCAAATTGAGGCAACCACTAGAGTTATGGTCAAAGAGGGGTCAAGAGGACACATTCTACATGTCATAAACTCTAGTGTAGAATAATTTTTACATTTTTTTCAAAAGTAGCATAGTTTAATTCTTTTGTAATTGTGTTGAAACATGCAAAGTGGTACTTAGAAGGTTAACCTAAGTTCAATTAGAAATTCCTACTTCTAATTGAACCTAGGTCCGGCCCACATTTAACCTAGAGTGAGTGAAAGGTTCTAGAGTTTCTAGCACATGGAAGCATTCTAGAATCTACCTCACATGGGCTGAAATAGGTGCCACTTCACATGTGCCAACACTTTTGAATTTCCCTCCAATTCTCTTTTCATATTCAGCCCACTCTTGCTATATATAGAGGAGCTTGGGTCATGTAAATTGAAGATTAATACATGACTGAATTGCTGCCAAAATTGTGCCAATATCACTCTTTGCCCAAAACCTCTAGGTTAGGCTCTTAGTCTTCCTAAACCGTCACCTTCCAAGTAGAGTTGGCCTCACCACTCTCAAATCCTACCTATCATGCACCTTCAAGGTCACCATCACTCCTAGGAGGACCTTGTTCCATCTCCAATTCATGAAGCTTCTGTAAATCACCTTCAAAACCGAAAAGAGGAGGACAAAAATCCATTAAGAAGGGAGACACCCTATTATAGAGATGAATGCCTTGGAGAGGAAGAAAGGAAGGGTAGGGGTGTAAATGTGTACAAGCTTCTAGAAACTAGGTCAAATGTGAGCACATGGGGGAGTCTTCTAGAATCTAGGTCAAATATGAGCACATGGGTGACACATGACTGTGTTTCTAGAAGCTGGGATAAGATGGATTTTGGCACAAACCCAATTTATACTAAGTACACCCTACTCTAGCTTATTCTTCTATTTGAACCCTCGAAAAAAGCCAAAATTATTTACATAAACTTGTTTTGTAAAAAGACTAGAAGAAATAACATATGATGTTTTGGCCTATGTCTAGTTCTTCTTCTGTTGAGGTCCTTTTGATGTTTGGTAGGGTCTTGTCTTAGAAACTGAGATGATTGACCTAATTGTGAAGTGTTGGTTGTGTCCTTTGATGGCATTTCATGAAGGTCTTCTTGAATCATGTAAGGAAAAGTGGTGCGGAAGCTATGAAGGTGTGTGAGCAAGATCCTCCTAAGAGTGGTGTTTATCTTGAAGGTGCATGATATGTATGAAGCTAGGGAGGTTCGGCCAACCCAAGGAGAGGTGAAGGAGATGAAGTTTAGAGCCTAGAAGTCTAGGGAGAAGCAAAGCTTGGCACAAAATGGCAGCATAACTTTACTCACAATAAACTTGAAAATACAAGGTGTAGGCTCCTCCTTTTATAGGCTAAGGAGGACCATAATGCAACCCTAATGCTAGCCAAATGAAATGTAAATGTGAAGCACATGGGTGCACATGGCACATGGGTGCACAAATGAGCACATGGGGAGGGGTGTGTCTAGTTTTTATGCTCACCCCCTCCATGGGCTTTCTAGACCGGCCTTGGTAAATTTAGAGGTTTTTTTAGAAACTCTAAGTTTACCTAGGTTGGTGTTTTAAGTACCAAAATTAATTCTAAGAAAATTACAAATAAAGTTCCTATGCTAATTTTGACAAGAAATTAAAGTCTACTCTACACTAGAGTTTATGGCATTTGAACATGTAAAAGAACGTCTTCTTGGATCCTCTTGGCCATAACTCTATGGTTGGCCCAAATCTACCCTTTGGTGGGCTTGCATGTGGGCTTGTGCTTGGACCTCTTCCATCATCCTTCAAGTTGAGTTGTATCACTTTGTCATAATTCTCTGTGAAATAGACAAAACTTTGATGGTATTGTTATAAACAGCAAGTCGAATTAATCCACTTTAATTGCAGTACAATAAATATATAAAATAAGTTGAGAGAACAAAACATGTTTAAGTGAGTCAACCTACCTAATCCACCAACTTGTGGTGGGTGAGTGAGGTTATAAAACTTCTGCCTCACCAAAAAAGGAAGTTTAGTTTAGTTGACTAAATTTTAGCTCAACCCATGATGATGAACCAACATGTCTAAGCTAGGTTGACTCACTTTTAACACCCTATTAAATATATTTATTATTTGAAAACCATAGAAAGCTGAAAAAATAATTCTCTTTATTGTGATTATTCCTAAATTAGAAATCTTGAAATCATGTTCATGCCATCCTGGATTATTTTTATTAGATAATAGTAACATTCTATCTTATATAATTAATTGATTTAATTAGTAAAAGTTAAGTTTACAATACAATAAAATAATTAAATAGCAACCAAATTTAGAAATTAAAAATAATTAGTTACGAATAAGTTAGATACTATTTTAGAGAATAAAAAATTATTCGTATATAAAGTGATTTCTATTATTAATAAAATTTATAAAATGGTTCCTAGATTGGTATATAAATTAGTTACCAAACTTTTAGTTACTAATATTTTAATTTATAAATTAGTCTCTAAAAAATTAATAGAGACTAATTTAGGATATAAAATAGTAAGTAACTAAAACCTTGGTAGTTAATGGTTAGATACCAATTTAAAAATTATTTTTATAAATTTTTATTAATAATAAAAACTACTTTAGATATTAATATTTTTTTTAATTTATAAAATTGTATGTAGTTTAATAAAATAGTAATTAGTTATTTTGGTCTTTAAAATTAATTTTTATTTAATAATTTTCTTATTTAATAATTTTCTTGTAATATTAGAAGAAATAATTGTCTTATTAAATATAAAGTGAGTTTGAGTTTTTCAATATGTGATAATTTAGTGGGTTGAGTTAGTATCTTTACTTTAAGAGTTCGCTCTTATTTGTTAAACTGGTTAGTTTGCTCTTATTTGTTGAGCTGGTAGGACAAAACGAAACCGTATGAGTGACTCATACTCTTTTAAATTAAAATAAAAGTAAAAATAATTTAAAATATTAACTTTCTATACTATATTTTTCTAATTGGTTCAAAATTTGTAACTTAAGATTATATTAAAATAGATTGGGTAAAAAATGGTCGGATAAACCTATTTATAATTATTTAATGGTTTTGTTGTCTATAAAAAAAAAAGTAGTTCTTTGAATGGGTTTTTACTATTAAAAAATCATTAAACATAAACTAATTTTAAAGATAAAAAATAATTAATTATTATATAATTAAATTACATACTATTTTATAAAATAATTAATTATTGGTATTAAAATAGTTTATATTATTAATAAAAATTATAAATAAGTTTCTAAATTGATATCTAATTAGTTATTAAGATTTTAGTTATTAACTTTAGAATGTAAAGTAATTAGTAGTTAAAACCTTTTAACTAATTATATATCAATTTAAAAATCTAATTTATATTTTTTAATTTATAAAATAATTATTTAATTTAGTTAATTTAATAATTAATTATATTTTGTCTTTATTTAATAATTTTATTGTAATCTAACTATAATTCTAGATTAAATATTAGTTAAGAAGTTTTAATTAAGCTTTAACTTAGTCAATCCTTCTAATACGGGGGATTGATTGAATTTGCAACTAACAGCAACTTCAATAATGTGATGATTACTTGACGCAAGATGCTTACGCATTTGGCGCCTTCACCCTTATCTTCGTTTTCTTTATTTCTTTTGGTGTATGTATGTCACCCTATGTTGAAGTGACTCGGTAAATAGATTAATAATTGATTATGTACTTAAGTGTGCTAATTTAATTATTGAATACTAAAGTTATAGGAACGTGCGTGAACTTAAATTAATCAAGAATGAAAATTCCGTCTAGTAGTACGGTTATCAAAACGCGTAGACGAAATCACGCAAGCATATTATAAGATTTTCATTTAATTAAATTGCACTTACAATATGTAAAGTATTTTCTATAATATTAGAGAAAGAACTTGGTGCAACCAAGGAATTTTTTATTTTTTTTAACGTGAGGGATGTAAAAAAAAAACACATCAATTTTCCTTTTAGTTAATTTTAGGAAAAGGGGAAGAGAGATTTTTTTTTTCATTTTTAAAAAATGTCCTTTTACCTATACATATCCTTTTTTTTAAAGGGGTATAAACTAGCTATTATTTTTTTTAAAAAAATCATCTTCTTTCTCTTGCTTTTCATGAGTTCATACCTGGGAACAGACTATTCTTTTCCCTTTTTATGCTCAATTAAATTTACGTTTGACTTCAATGAAAATTTTAAAATTTAGTATAATGTGACAAATCGAAGGTAAATACATAACAGAAATACCCACTTACTAATAAAAATTAAATTATCTATATGAATATTGTAAATTTGTAATACCGAGATAGTGACTGAAAGAATAGTATAAGATTTTATAAAACACCAAAATGAGAGATATATTTGAGTGTAAAATTATATGAATAAGAAGTTTCCTAATATAATATATTCAAATGATTTATTTATGCAATAAAATTATTTTGAGTGGTAGATTTAATAATGAGACAAAGCATAAAAAAGGTGAATTAAAGTGGTGTGACATGTAGCACGGCAGCTTGACTGTGACTTTGAAATTCCAAGTCTTTCCATCTTTGTCCTTCTCCTTCTCGGAAGGAGCAATTATTTCAAAATACTCAGATGTCAGAACAGAACAATAATTTAAGTACTACAAATTAATAATGTTTCTGTTTTGAACACGAGTCTAAAAATTTGGAGCATGAAACACGTTTTCGTCCAATGAAAGTTTTCAAGTCAGCTGGTCGTAGTAAGAAAAGAAATTAGTATTCGCGGCTGCCAAACCAAATACCCTAACGTCAGAAGTTTTTAACCTTTTATAACCAAGAATTCTTCACAAATTTTAATTAGGTTTCTAAACTATTTTACAAAATTGAGTCTTTGAATTTATATTTGTTTTTCAATTTGATTCATTCATCTAATTATCGTTACAACAAAATAACTATCTATGTGAATTGTGCAAGTTTGCAAAGGTTTGTAGTAGAATTGTAAAAAGAATATTTAAAATGAGTGGGTATGTAAAAGATGAGAATACTACTTGAAAAACTTGATCGAAATATTGGTCAGAACCCATAGAGGAAAAAATGAAGACCACTAAGAATGGAGTTTGAGGAATTCTCAATGATTTTGTGGATCATTAATTAGGGTTTTGCAAGCCAAAGAAGCCAATCCCATATGAGGAGATTGTGGTTGTGGCACTGGAACACGTGAAAGAAGAATCAATCATTTTTAACAGACATGAATTATTTTTGTTTTGTGTTGATGTAAAATTTAAAAAATTACTATAAGTTATTTGTATAAATTTTCAAAAGGGCTATACAAGTACTTATGTTATACTATATACCCAAATAATTGTAAGAAAAGTGGGCTCCACAATGTAATGATGGAATGTTTCATGAATTCAGCAATGTTAGTAGTATCTAACGAGTAATGAGAAAAGAAAAGGAGACATATATTTATACTTAATTGAAGTGAGAGTTTTAATATGGTGGTTATTAATAATTTAATATAGTGGTTATTAATAACTGTTATAAGTATTTGTACAATATTATATCTAAATAATTATCATAATTATTTTTTAGAACATGTTATTTTGAATTGTCACAATTCTTCTTTGAAATAAAAGTCTCGCGTTTTCCGTCTTTTCATATCATTTTTCATTATTCCAATTTTTTTTAAAAACCTCCGTTGACTCTTTGGAAACCAAATATCTTTAAAATCAATTAACTCTTCACACTCTTCTGAAATGTGACTCTTCCCTCTCTTTGCAAACTTTCACAAACACTCTTCACGAAACACTTTTCCCTTCACTCTCTTCACCAAACACTCTTCCCTTCACTGTCACCTTTCACTCTCGCCTTCACACTCTTTGTGAAACCTAAGTCCCGCATCTTCTTACTCTCGCACACCTTAAACCTAAACCTCACTCTCGTGCCCTTCACTATCTGCCATTGTCATCGTTTCTTCTATTCACCATCATCGCCTCCTCGCAAGGATTTCAAACTTCTGCCCGCCATCGTTTGTTCAGGTTTGTGCTCTATAACCTTGTCTTCAAAATCTATTGCTAGATTGCCTTTGTCTGTGTTGGTTCTTTATTTGTGAAATCTATTGTGGTTCTTAATTTGTGAAATCTATTGTGGTTCTTAATTTGTGAAATCTATTGTGAACAAATATTATGTATGACTAAGTTGTGGATAATAAAGATATCCTTTAAATTTAATTTGCAGTTGTGTTAATGGCTGATTGTCTTTGCCCTATATTGGTTCTTAATTTGCCTTTATCCTCCACTTGCCAAAAGAATAGTCAGTTTGTGATCTAATGCTCAATTTTAATCTATCGCTTGAGTGTTGTTGCTATTGTCCGAACTATGTGAACTGTGAGTTTGTGTCTCTAGTATAGATAATATTTGTTAGGATTTGGTTAATAAAAAAACTAGTTAGAATTTGTAAAATATATTGCGAAATAGTCTTATGTTTGGAAACAATTAAAATAGTGAATCTATTCTCTTTGTTTGACCGTAATGTGTATGAATTTGTGTATGTACCATATATTTTGTTGATTTTAACTGCCATTTATTTGGTTGAATTGAAGCTGCTCTAGTTACAATTTTAACTGGGAGAAAGCACTCTGTGAGAGCAAAAAATACAGAATGAAAGAATGGTCATAGAAGAAACAACCAGGGAGCATAGATTGCCTTCTCTGTTTATTGCACCATGCTAGATGGAATGCTCTTTTACTGTTCTGGTTAAATATTTGTTATTGCAACAATTATTTACCATTTTGTAGTGCGTTCAAATTCATTTTTTTGCCTGCAAGTCATATTGATGTTGCTTGTACAAACAATGGATTGGAATGAAATAAAAAAAATCTGCCAATGAACTATTTTCACTTATTGAAATGAACACTTATTACATGGTAAATATTGATCAATCGGGGAGGAGTGGATTTGAGAATCAGAGTGTATGACAAGATAATGTGCTTTGTGAATTGTCACTTGGCTACACATTTGGAAGTAGTTAATTGGAGGAATACTGATTTTGATCACATTTATCGAAATATGGTGTTCACCTGATCCTCCAACCTACTTAATGTTGTAGCTGGTATGGTACCATACCTGTTCTTGCTTTGCTCTCTTGCCTTCTTTACATATTTATTTTGGCCACTTTACTCTTTTGGCTTGCCATTGGTCCTCTCTGTTACAGTTGGAGTCTCTACTGTTGTTCATGTGCTTTATGGTACCAATGTGAATCTCATGCTTACAACTTAGATATTGATTATCTCCTCCCACATAAATTTGAGAGACAAACTAGGTTTAGGAGGTAAATAGATGACATATCAATTTGGTTCCTCACTAAATGATCCCAAATTAGTAACTCAATGAACATGGCAGTTTCTATAATGTAATAACTCATTTTCTAGGGTATGATTCTGGAGAGATAAAACGAATTCCACCTGGTGTGACAAAATAATATACCATGATACTTAGGCAACTCCATGAGTGCAGTTTAGACTACCCTGTTTCTCATCAATTTTACAGTTGATCACAACCATTGCTTTTTTATTCTGTTTTTCCAGTTTGTCATCACTGAAACCGTTTGACAGGTATGATGCTTGCATGGATGTGACTGATAGTGATCACACTAATTACATATAAAAACCGTCACTTTAAACAAAGTGTTAAAGTGGTGGGTAGCGTAAGACCGCCATATTAAACTTTGTGGCAGTCAGTTCTATGACGGTTTGGCAAACCGCCACACGCGTATATTGTGGTGTTCATAAACTTCAGTTTATATGAAAATCATTGCCATCGTATACAACATTTTTTTGTAGTGTATGTGCAATTCTCTTAAGCAAATTACTTAAGAGTTTTCACTAACCAAAACACTTCGCTATAACGAGTACACATACATCTTCAAGTACAATGAGATTTCACACCTCTATAGGAGCAACGAGTTTTCAAACCTCTCCAAGTACACCGATCTTAATCTCCCCTTTAGACTACCTAAGACAAGGACCTCTCAAGATATGAGATAAACACTATCAAAGAGAGAACAATAAAAACTCGTTGGATATACTTCACAAAGTGAATGATTTACAATGTTTAGCACACATCTCAATAAACTATATGCTCTATTTATAGCAAATATGAATTGTTGAAATGCTTCAAGACTCTTTTGAAAATTGCTCTAATAGTTCTTGTCTTCTTCTTCTGACTTGTAAGCCTTTATATAGTCTTCAGAAATGATAACAATTGAAGCTTGTAAACTATAGTTCATCATTCTAGAATTAAATGCTCCAAAAGAAAACTTCTACTTTGAAGATTTCTTATGCCTTAAAAAATTATATAATGAAGTTGAACTTTAAAAAACTTTCTATACTTATATATATTCGAAAGCTCTATCCCTTGCTTGTTGTTTTCGAGCCTGTACCGTCTTCATTTTCCATTAGACGCTTTATAAGGAAACTTTAGCTTTAATCTTTTCTACGTATCTTAAGTGATGCAATTATATTCAGAAACAATTTGAATGTGGTTCACAATAATAATAACCAAGATTAAAATGATTGGCTCTAACCATAATCATATATATATGTATATTTAAATTCCTAATCAATTATATGAAGACCTTTTGTACCATAAATCTACTTGTAATATAATTTCAAAACTTTCTATGTGTGCATAATTTATAAACATTGAAATGTATCAAACATTATGTAAGATTTAATTTATCAAAACATAATTTTGAAATTGAATCGAATTTGTCTCTCTAGTTTTTCAAAAACTTTCTCGTTTAACATTGTGTTTTTGAAAACCCTTCAAAATAACATATATGTTAATGTTGAAGCATATTAGTATTTAAAATAGGTTTTTTTTTATTTAGAAGATATATTTCATTCAAATATAATAAAAAAGACGAAGATACCAAGTTTTTGAAAGCCTCTCTTTTATATTCAAATTTTGAAATCTTTCCAAAACGATTCAATTAACACGTTGAGAGTGATTCAAATGAGTTATTAGTATCAAAACGAGTTTAAAAAATATTTAAGAATCACTACAAATCAATTTAAGAACATAAAGATTGAGATTAGAAACTTCCCTAACGCTTTAGATCGTCTATCACAAAAACGAAGATGGGATCATCTAATACGAAGACGTTTACAAATCATTTAGCAAGTTATCATCCACTGAGACCGTCTAACAAATCTAACATAAAGAGAATGTCTAACATGTTTAATATAACGAGACCATTTAACACGTTTTGCACAGTTAGACCATCTAACAGGTTAAACATTGTGAGACTGTCTAACATTTTAAAATTGTAGACAGCCTAACAATTAAGTTTTGATACTTGCAGATTAATTAGCTTTGTTATACCTTTAATACATTTTATAGTGTTTGTTATCATCAAAAGTCATAGACTCTCTTACCATGAGATCGTTTAGCAAGTATTAGATCATCTACTAATGTCTAGATTGTCTATTATATTAATAATAATATGTATTTATTTATTAAATTTATAAAGTGAAAAATATAAAAACAACTCCTATTTATATAATGCGTTTTTACGGTCAAACGCAGTCTTTCAAAACGCGGTGACATTTTTTAAATTAAGTTCATTTACAAATGCGGCTATGTAATAGTTGCATTCTTATATCAAAGCGCTTAATTTATGAATGCGGCTTTACCCATAGCCACATTCTTAAATTAAAGCATATGATTTAAGAATGCGGCTATTACAAATAGTCACATTCTTAAATCTTTTTTTATCCTAACTCTGAAGCGCGCCACTTATGCTTTCATACTTTCTTTCTCTTCTTTCGCTTCACGTTTGCTCTATTCCTGCTCTCTTGTTCCTCTTCTTATGCGAGGTTCATTGTGTTGGTGTGCCATTGTAAGTTCGTTTGAGCTCTGTTTCTTCTTCACCAATGGTTTATGAATATTTTTCGTTTCTCTTACTTTGTTTGTTTTCTTGCATTACTCGAAGTACTGTTTCACTGCCTTTGCGCTTTTTGTGTGTGTGTTTTCTTGGCTCCGACACTGCTGTTGCGTCCGCTGCCGTTGCTGCCGGTCTCATGCCACTCTTCACTAACGTTGCCTTGACGCGCAAGGTTGGTGGTGTTTTAAACTTTTTTTAGTGTTATGAATTTTTTTATTTTTTATTTTTTGAAATTTATATTATTTAGTATTTATTATAATTTGTATTTATTATTAATTTATATTATGTTAGTTGTTAGTTTAGAATAGAATTATCGTGTTGGTATTGAGTCCGAGGGTGTTCGACCCTCAACAATTGATACGTGGTGGTATTGAGTCTGGGGGTATTCAACCCTCAGCAAACGCGTGAGATAGAACACTTATTAGAAAACACATGAATGACTATTACAAAATATAATGCATTGAAATTGGATTAATTTTGTTTGCATAAGTGATGAGTACGAAAGAGGAGTAAAAGAATTTATACAATTTGTGCAACATAACGCGAATAATAGTGGTCATGATGGAGCAAATATCAGGTGTTCGTGTGTTAACTATTTGAATGGAAGGATGTTGGATGTTAAGATAATCAGGGAGCACCTTCTATGTGATGGGTTTCTTCGATCTTATACAACTTGAACATGGCATGGTCAATTATTAAATTTACCATGTGTTTCTGTAACTGAAGAATATGTGGGGTCCAACATGGATGATGCAGTACATCATGATGTAGATGATGATTGATTGGAGGACATGATTTGTGATGTGGGTTTTGAGTCTTTTGCAGAAGCACGTGGATATGGAAGTATGTCAAGCGATGCAGAGACTCCATTGTATCCTGGATCAACTAACTTCACACGGTTGTCAGCGGTGTGTAAGATTGATGAATTTGAAGGCAATAAATGGATGGATTGATAAAAGCTTCACATAATTGCTTCAGTTGTTGAAGGATATGCTGTTGGGAAAAACGGGTAATTTCCCCACTAAAACAGAACACTAACAGAGCTACCCGACAAATAATATTGAATAAACAAAGCGAAATAATAAAAGAGATAAAGAGAAAAAAACACACTAGAAAATTGTTAACGAAGTTCGGCCAATTTAGCCTAATCTCCGAGCACAACTGAAACAACCCGCTTTTATTATTATGGGAAAAGATATTACAAATTGGGATATTTAATAGTAAAGGAGGAGATGTTAATTTATAACCCTCAAACCTCTTTCCCAAACAATGAACCCACCGATGTGAGACTTGGGATTAAGCCAAAATCAACAAATCTCCACCTTGGCTTAATTTCAAGTCCCACCTAATACAAATCTTCTCAAAACATAACAAAAATAAACTTTGCAGTGCTTCAAATTTGCGCCTTCGGGCGCCAACTTCAAATGTGCAAGATATTAACCAAGTTTAAACAATGTTCAAACATGGCCCTTGTAACCACCTTGGTGAGCATATCTGCAGGATTCTTCGTAGTGTGAATCTTCTGGAGAACAATCTCCTCTTCTTTGAGAATCTCACGCACAAAGTGATAACGAACATCAATGTGCTTCGTCCGTGCATGAAAGACTTGATTCTTTGCTAAATGAATAGCACTCTGACTGTTAGAATATAACTCAAGTTGTTTCTGACCAACTCCCAAGTCTTTAAGTAACCCATAAAGCCAAATTGCTTCCTTCACAGCCTCTGTAATCGCCATATACTCTGCCTCTGTCGTAGAGAAAGCCACCGTAGACTGCAAGGTAGACTTAACTGGCGCTTTTGCTAAAGTGAACAAATAGCCAGTTGTAGACCGTCGCTTATCCAAATCACCTACATAATCAGAATAACAATATCCAACTATGCATTGACCAAGTGATTCATCTTGCTCAAATGCCAATCCAACATCTAAGGTATTTTGGAGGTACTGTAGAATCCATCTGACAGCTTGCCAATGACCCTTGCCCGGATCATGCATGTACCTGCTAACAACACTCACAACCTGTGAAATATCTGGTCTCGTACACACCATTGCATACATCAAGCTTCCAACTGCATTTGCATATGGGACTTTCGCCATGTATTCTCATTCTTCATCAGTCGTCGGAGATAAACAGCTATTCAATTTCAAATGAGGAGCAAGTGTGGTACTTACAGGTTTTGTATCTTCGTGTATACCAAAACGTTGTAGTACCTTCTGCAAATACTGCTTCTGTGACAACCAAAGTTTTCCCCTCTCTCTGTCCCTGTTTATCTCCATGCCGAGAATCTTCTTGGCTTCCCCCAAATCCTTCATCTCGAACTCTTTACTCAACTGAGCCTTTAACCTGTCAATCTCAACTTGGCTCTTTGCTGCAATCAGCATATCATCAACATATAAGAGTAAGTAAATTTAGGAACCATCTTCAAGTTTGCGCAAATACACACAGTGATCATATTTGCTTCTCTTGTACTTCTGATCTTTCATGAACTTATCAAATCGTTTGTACCACTGTCTTGGAGATTGTTTCAGTCCGTACAACGATTTGCTAAGTTTACAAAACCAATCTTCTTTACCAGCAACCTTGTATCCTTCTGGTTGAGTCTTATAGATTTCCTCCTTCAAATCACCGTGTAGGAACGCAGTCTTTACATCAAGTTGAGCTAGCTCTAAATTCAACTGTGCTACCAAGGCCAACAAAATTCAAATGGAGGAATGTTTAACAACTGGAGAAAATACCTAATTATAATCAATTCCTTCCCTCTGAGCAAAGCCTTTAGCAACCAACCTTGCCTTGTAGCGAACATCTTCTTTATTAGGAAATCCTTCTTTCTTTGCAAATACCCATTTGCACCCAATTGACTTCTTACCTTGTGGTAATTGTGCCAACTTCCACGTCTTGTTCTTCTTCAAAGACTGCATCTCCTCTTCCGTAGCACCTGCCCAATTACCACTCTCTGAACTCATAATGGCTTCTGGGTAAGTGGATGGAATGTCATCAACAACTGGAAGTGCATAGGCAACCATATCCATGAAACGAGTAGGCTTCTGAATATCCCGTCTCTGTCTTCTAACTGCAATTGGTGCTGATTGCTGTTGAGATTCTTGGGTAGGAACCTCTTCCTCATCTGACTCTTCTTCTGCCATAGGAGAGTCACTTGTGGTATTTCGTGTTGGGATCACCACTGTCTGCTCAAACTCCACCTGCTTCCGAGCACACTCCACCTGTTGCGGAGTACTATCAGCACCTTCTGGATTTACCTTTTTTAACATGGCAGATTCATCAAAGGTAACATCCCTGTTGATAATCGTCTTCTTTGCCTCTAGACATCACAAACGGTATCCCTTCACTCCATGACTAAAGCCCATGAAAAAAGCCTTCTTTGCCCGTGGATCCAACTTTGATTCAATCACATGATAATATGCAATAAAACCAAAAACATGCAAAGAATCATAATTAGTTGCAGGTTTTCCAGACCATAGCTCTAACGGGGTTTTGCCATCTATAGCAGATGATGGCAAACGATTGACGAGATGTTGAGTGTATATCACAGCCTCAGCCCAAAACTCTCTGCCTAACTCAGCATCAGACAACATACAACGAACTTTGTCCACAAGTGTCTTGTTCATATGCTCCGACACCCCATTCTGTTGTGGTGTTTTTCTAACAGTGAAGTGCCGAATTATGCCACAATCTTGGCATACCTTCAGGAACGGATCACTCTTGTATTCTCCTCCATTGTATTTTCGGAGAACCTTAATCTTCCTTCCTGTCTGGTTTTCAACTTGAGCTTTCCACTTAAGGAAAATTTCAAGCACATCATTTTTGTTCTTCATAGTAAACACCCAAACTCTCCTGGAAAAATCATCCACAAAAGTGACAAAATAATGCCTACCTCCGATTGACGGAGTCTTGGAAGGTCCCCACACATTTGAATGCACATAATCCAGAATACCCTTGGTATTATGAATTGTAGTGCCAAACTTCACTCTTCGTTGTTTTCCCATAACACAATTGTTCCCGTATGCCAATATAGTCCCACATCGCTCAGGAATCGAGGTTAAGGGCAGTTTATATACTCCCTCCTCCCTTCACCCTTCGAGGCGCCTTTTAAGGACAAAACCGTGACGGAGCACCGACCTCCAAAGCGGACAATACCTCGGATGCGATGATTGACCCTAGCGATGCTGCCCAACGACTTGAGGTCGGAACAATGGCGCCCACCGTGGGGCCGAAGAGGCTCCTTTGCCCCTCAACTAGGGGGATCCACTCCCCTTAGACCTCGACTGGGGGGCTTGTTCCCGTATGCCAATACAGTCCCACATCGCTCAGGAATCGAGGTTAAGGGCAGTTTATATACTCCCTCCTCCCTTCACCGTTCGAGGCGCCTTTTAAGGACAAAACCGTGACGGAGCACCGACCTCCAAAGCGGACAATACCTCGGATGCGGTGATTGACCCTAGAGATGCTGCCCAACGACTTGAGGTCGGAACAACAATGCTCACAAAATTCAAGTTTGCAAGCCTTCGTACCTTTCAACAATCCCTGCTTGGTAAGAATTTGGAAGGATTTCTCTCCAGCATGTCACAACCTCATATGCCACAACTTCGTTGCCTCGGCATCCTTCTTAAAGCTAGAAGTTGTTGTCGCTACTGTCCCCACCACTGTATTACCTTGGTAGTAATACAAATTGTTCTTCCTCACGCCTTTCAACATCACCAGTGCTCCTGAAGTTGCTTTAAGAATTCCATCTCGCATCGTCACAACTAGGCATTTAGATTCTAAAGCCCCCAATGAGATGAGATTCTTCTTCAACTTTGGCACGTACCGTACATCCCGCAAAATTCTGGTGGATCCATCATGATTCCGCAGCTTGATTGAACCTATCCCAACTGTCTTACATGGATTATCATTACCCATGTAAATAACCTCGCCATCGAGTTCTTGAAATTCAAAGAACCAATCCCGAATGGGACACATATGATAGGTACAACCTGAATCCAATATCCACTCATTTGGATATGATGATGCTGAAAGCGAGACAATTAAAGAGATATCTGATTCCACATTACTTTTGCATTCTACAACATTTGCCTTCCCTTTCTTCTGCACTTTTGGATAGTCTTTCTTCCAGTGTCCTTTCTCATGACAGAAAGCACACTCATCTTTGGAAACGGCTCGATATTTAGACTTAAACCTCCCTCTTCTCCCTTTTGTATGGCTTTGCTAACGACCTCTTGCCACCAATGCTTCTTCTTATGTCATTGATTTGATTTTCATCTTATCCTGCTCTCTCAATTCATGACTATATAAAGCAGAACAAACAACATCTAACGACACATTCTCCTTCCCATGAAGGAGCACAGTCTCCAAATGTTCAAATTCATCAGGAAGAGATGATAGCAACATCAAAGCCAAATCCTCATCCTCAAACTTCACATCTAAATTCAACAGGTCTGCTACTAATTGATTAAACATAGTGATGTGTGCATTCATAGTAGTACCTTGTTGGTAGTCAAATCGGAACAAGCTTTTCTTCATCAGGAGCTTGTTCTGACCACTCTTCTTCAGAAACTTGTCCTCAAATGCCTTCCACAGTTTGAGTGCAGAAGACTCGTTTTTTACAGCATACTTATGCTCTCTGGACAGACAGGATCGAATAGTTCCGCATGCCAACCGGTTGATGATGCTCCAGTCTTTCTCCTCTACCTCTTCTGGTTTCTCTCCTTCAATAGCAATATCAAGACCCTGCTGAAAAAGAGTGTCCAAGACCTCTCCTTGCCACATGCCAAAATGTCCAGTGCCATCAAATATTTCCACCGTCAATTTCAAAGTGGACACTGGGAACCTCGACCATGATGACGAGGAGCCCGACACTCTGGGTACATCCTTCGCTTCTTCTTCTTGATTTGCCATTACAAACTCAAAATATAATATTCAATATTACAAATAATTTCAAACAACCCAAGGGCGAACCTGGCTTTGATACCACTTGTTGGGAAAAAACGAGTAATTTCCCCACTAAAACAGAACACTAACAGAGCTACCCGACAAATAATATTGAATAAACAAATCAGAATAATAAAAGAGATAAAGAGGAAAAAACACACCAGAAAATTGTTAACGGAGTTCGGCCAATTTAGCCTAATCTCTAAGCACAGCGGAAACAACCCACTTTTATTATTATGGGAGAAGATATCACGTTATAAGTTGAAACAAAAAGATGATGATACTATTGAAGAGATTGAAAAGCATGGACCCTCAATGAAGGTTATGTGGTATCTTCCCATCATTCCACCACACACGTTTTTCAGTTCCAGTTCTCAAAAGCCAGATAAGTTAAGAGGGTGATGTGATTCCAATAGCCACATAGAACAAGATTCTTGACATTTTTAGGAATCACCTTGAGCTGGAAAATATAGAGGCACTTTTCTTAGAGTTGGATCATGGTTCTAAGACAAGAACTCACCAATAACTAGTACCAAATCCCAAACTCATTTGGATGAACCAAATATTGTCAAATTGAATCAACAAAGGAATTAAAATTGAAAAGACCGAACAGAAATAAACCAATATTCAATTGAACCGAACAGAATTAAGAAACAAAACAGAATATAGGTGCTGGAAAATGGAAGAATCGAAACTAAAACAACTCAAAACACAAGGCAACATGAACAATTGAAGAAGAAGAAAGGAAGGAGAAGAGAATGCTCATGAAGATGGAAGGAGGATGGATGATCTCGCCACTAGAAGTGTGGAATGCTCCTAGATGAGAGTGATGCCGCCACTTGAGGACTCCATGGATCCATCAAGATAAGACTAGGGAAGAAGGCTCCAAAAGCTCTCCAAAGGTCACTCAAAATTTGAGTATAGTTTTCTTAGATTAATTCCAATCTGAATTTTACAAAGAGAGCACCTCTATATATAGCCTAAGGTGCTGAAAAAGCAAGCTAAAACAATTCAAATTTCCCTCCCAAAGCTAGCTAAAACCGGCGCCTATTTCAAGCCATGAGGAAGGTGTGACTCCTTCCTTCACTTTGGCACCTCCTATTCTACTTCTACACCTATCTACTAACACACCCCCCTAAAGCTCCTAACTAAAGCCTAAAAGATGCTATAACAAAAGAGGTTTCTAAAGTTTCCCTCTAAGCACCTTCAACTAAAGAAACTACAAAAAGAGAAAATAAATGTCCTCTAGCTCCCAAAGCTTTGAACATGCTTCTTGTAATCCTTTGAGGTGGACTTTGACCTCCATGGGCGTCCTCTATTTGTGCCTCCACCTCTTCTTGAGCTTGATGATTGGCCTCCATGTTCTCTTGAGCTTGATCTCCATCATACTCCCCGAGTTGGAGAGAATTCGACCACGAATTCTGGAGACCTACAGAAAAAGGAGTTAGATCGCTGACATTAAAAGTATGACTACCTAAGAATGTATCAGGCATATCTAACTCATAAGCATTGTCATTAATCCTCTTGAGGACTTGGAAAGGTCCATCCCATCGAGGCATTAGTTTGGACTTCCTTTGAGTAGGAAAACGATCCTTCCTCAAGTGAAGCCAAACCCAATCGCCCTCATCAAACAACAATGCTTTTCTCCTTTTATTGGCAAGTTCAGCATACTTGCCAACCTTCTTCTCAATTCTCTTCTTGATGTCTTTATGCAAAGTTTTCACAAAAGAAGCCTTTTCATCCCCATCTTTGCACAAGACATCTTCAAGAAGGGGAATAGGAAGAAGATCAAGAGGTGTTAGGGGATTAAACCCATAGACCACCTCAAAAGGAGAATGGGAGGTGGTAGAATTTACTACTCGGTTATATGCAAACTCAACATGGGGTAGTAAAGTCTCCCACACTCTAGGATTCCCCGAAATAAAGCATCTCAATAGTTGTCCCAAAGTTCTATTCACCACCTCGGTTTGACCATCAGTTTGTGGGTGGCAAGTGGTAGAAAATAAAAGTTTAGTTCCAAGCTTGCCCCACAAGGTCTTCCAAAAGTGACTCAAGAACTTAGGATCTCTATCGGACACTATAGACCTAGGAATCCCATGCAAGCGAACCACTTCTTGGAAGAAGAGGTTTGCAATGTGGCATGCATCATCCACTTTGTGGCAAGGAATAAAGTGAGCCATCTTTGAAAAACGATCCACTACCACAAAAATGGAGTCCTTTCCCTTTGATGTCTTGGATAAGCCTAAGATGAAATCCATAGATATATCTACCCAAGGCATTGAAGGGATAGGAAGAGGAGTATAAAGACCATGGGGATGCATTTTAGACTTAGCTTTGCGGCAAGCTATGCATTTATCACACAAACTATGAACATGTTTATGCATATGAGGCCAAAAGAAATGTTCATGCAACACATCCAAAGTTTTAGCAACCCCAAAATGTCCCATTAAACCCCCCTCATGAGCTTCTCTAACAAGAGATAATCTAATAGAGCATTGGGGAACACAAAGACGTTTTCCTTTAAAAAGAAAGCCATCTTGAATAAAAAAGTCTTTGTGTCCTCCATTAAGACACTCTTGATAGATGGGAGAAAAATCATGGTCATCATGATAAAGTTCCTTAATGTGATCAAAACCAAGATATTGAGAGGTTAAAAGATTTAGCAAGGTGTATCTTCTAGAAAGAGCATCCGCCACAATATTTATTTTGCCTTGCTTGTGTTTGATCACATAAGGAAATTGCTCAATGAATTCCACCCACTTAGCATGCCTCTTGTTAAGCTTGTTTTGGCTCTTCAAATATTTAAGAGATTCATGATCACTATGTATCGCAAACTCTTTGGGAAAAAGATAGTGTTGCCAAGTAAACAAAGCCCTAACAAGTGCATATAATTCCTTATCATAGGTGGAATAGTTGAGATGACTTCCCTTCAATTTCTCACTAAAATAGGCTATGGGGTGGCCCTCTTGAAGGAGAACAACCCCAATACCTATACTTGAAGCATCACACTCAATCTCAAATGTCTTAGTGAAATTAGGAAGGGCCAAGATGGGAGCATTAGTCAATTTTTCTTTCAAAGTATCAAAAGCATTTTGTTGTGCTTCTCCCCAATGAAAGACCACATCCTTTTTCACTATGTCATTGAGTGGTGCGGCAATGGTACTAAAGTTTGGGACAAATCTTCTATAGAAAGAAGCTAGTCCATGAAAACTTCGGACCTCATTCAAAGATTTCGGTGTAGGCCAATTTTGAATGGCCACCACCTTAGTTTTGTCCACATGGACCCCTTTACAACTCACAACAAACCCTAGGAATTCTATATGATCAAGAGCAAACATACATTTAGCAAGGTTAGCATACAAATGTTCCTTCCTAAGGGTTTCTAAAACTTGCCTAACATGCAACCTATGTTCATTCAAAGATAAGCTATAAATGAGAATGTCATCAAAGTAAACCACAACAAACTTACCAATGAAAGGTCTAAGAACATGATGCATGAGGCGCATGAAGGTACTTGGTGCATTAGTTAAACCAAAAGGCATAACTAACCACTCATATAAACCAAAGTTGGTCTTAAAAGCCGTCTTCCATTCATCACCCGGTTTGATACGGATTTGATTGTAGCCGCTTTTAAGATCAATCTTTGAAAAGATTTTTGAACCATGTAATTCATCCAACAAATCATCTAGTCTAGGTATGGGATGCCTATACTTAATGGTTATGTTATTGATGGCCCTACAATCCGAACACATTCGCCATGTGCCATCCTTTTTTGGCACTAAGATGATAGGCATAGCACAAGGACTCATGCTATCTTGCACCCACCCTTTCTCAATCAAAGCCTCAACTTGTTGGCGAATTTCCTTGGTTTCACTTGGATTGGTCCTATATGCTGGACGATTTGGTAAAGAAGAGCCCGGTATCAAATCAATTTGGTGTTCAATCCCTCTCAAAGGTGGAAGTCCATTTGGAGGATCTTGAAACACATCTTTGAACTCTTCTACCAAATTTTCCAAGCAATGAGGACTATCAACAAGTGATTCTACTCTAAGAGTTCTAGGGATGGCTAAGAAAAGAGGATGATGAGCCACTATTTCCCTTTCAATGTCACGCCTAGACACAAGGAGTGTAGGCTTAGAACTCTTATCTTTTTTATCTTTTTCACTCTCCCTCTTTTTCTTCATGATAACTTGGTCCTCATGGACTTCTCTTGGAGAGAGAGATTTTAAAGTAACCTTGTGACCATGGAATTCAAAAGATAATTTGTTGGTAAAGCCATCATGTAAAACTTTTCTATCAAATTGCCAAGGCCTTCCCAAAAGAACATGAGTGGCTTCCATGGGCACAACATCACATAATACCTCATCTTTGTATTTTCCAATGGAGAAATGGATGAGGACTTGTTTATTAACAATTATTTCTCCTACTTCACTAAGCCATTGTAACTTGTAGGGCTTTGTATGAGAGATAGTAGGCAATCCAAGCTTATCTACTACTCTTGTACTAGCCACATTTGCACAACTACCCCCATCCACTATCAAGGAACAAATGTTGTTTTGAATAAGACATCTTGTATGGAAAATATTTTCCCTTTGACTTTCATCAAAAGGTTGTGAAACTTGTCCAAGAAGTCTTCTCACAACTAACAAGTCCCCTTCAAGTGGACATTCGCTCTCTTCCTCACTAGATGTATGAGAATGCAATGAATGCTTTGGAGAATCCGAATCATGCTCACTAACTACAATGCCCTCATGCATGTACATACTTCGTTTGGAAGGACAATTTGCAGCAATATGACCATAACCCATACATTTAAAGCATTTAGTGTTAGATGTTCTAGTGGGAGACTTAGGTCTAGAAGTTGATGGCTTAGATTCCTTGGGTTTGAAAGAAGAATCTTTGGAAGGATGTTTAGAAAAAGAAGTTTTGTTTCTCCAAGACTTGGAGTAGTATCCATCATTGGAAGCATTTTTAAAAGAGTTTTTCTTAGCAAGTTGGGCTTCCACCTTCATTGCAAGATGAACTAAAGAGCCCAATGATGAATACTCTTGTAACTCAACAATGTCTTGAATATCCTTCCTAAGACCACTCACAAACCTAGCAACCATGGCTTCTTCACTTTCTTCTAATTCAATTTTAAGCACAAGCGTCTCAAGCTCCTTATAATATTCATCCACATTTAGCGTGCCTTGTTGAAACCGTTGGAGTCTCAACATGAGGTCTTTCCTAAAATGTGGGGGCACAAACCTAGCGCGCATATGATCCTTTAAAGAGTTCCAAGAGTCCACGGGAGGACCCTTGTGATAGATAATGTCCTTTACAATTCCATGCCACCATTTCATGGCATAATCACTAAACTCTAGGGTGGCTAGCTTGAGCTTATGCTCATCTTGGATCTCATGGATCTCAAAAATTTGTTCACACTTAGCCTCCCAATCTAAATACACATTTGGATCACTAGAACCATTAAAACAAGGTAGTTTCCAGAAAGCCATGACCACCAGACCTGCACGCGCTAGGAGTGAAGAGATGACCATGCAACAACTCATGAGCATGATGCAAGGGCTGCAGGAAGCAATGACAGCGTCGAAAGCGGAGCAAGAGCGCATGAAGACAGATCTCGCAGCTTCTCAGGCGAGAAACGATGAGCTCCACCGTGCCAACGAGGAGTTACGCCGTGGATGGCGCGATGTAGACGAGCCTGAGGCTGCCTCCCCACCTAGAGAATTCACAACACCATTCTCACAGGCGATCCTAGAGACAACGATCCCCAACACGTTCACGGGGCCCAAGGTAACCTTCACAGGGATGGAGGATCCTGAGGCACACCTCATTGCGTTCCACACACATATGATGTTGGTTGGCGGTTCTGATGCCGTAAGGTGCAAGCTCTTCATGAGCACTTTCACTAGGATGGCTATGGATTGGTTCATTAGCCTCCCAGAGTGTCACATCACGTCTTTCACACAACTCTCACGACTATTCAGAGAGCAGTATTTATCCAATAGGGCCCCAACCCCAGTTTCGTACGACCTTTTTGACGTGAAGCAATACCAAGGGGAAACTCTGAAAGAATACATAAGCCGCTTCGGAGCGCAGGTTGTGAAGGTGGGTACCTCAGACGAGCCCATGATCGTGTACGCATTTAGGAAGGGTGTGTGTCCTGGATCCTTTAGTAAATCACTTAACCGCAACCACCCTAAAACCTTTGCTGAAGTAAGGCGTAGAGCGGTAGAACACATTGCCTCAGAGGGCGAGGCGTACGATAAGTGCACGACTGCTGCACCCGCACGGCCGAGAGCGCAGATACGCACGCAACCTGCTAGGGTTCACGAAGCTGCCACAGAGATAAGGAACCCAGACAGGAAGCGCACCTACGAGACAAGGAGGGCCCAACCTAGGGGTCGAGCAGAAAGAAGGAGAGAGAGAAATAGGCCGCTAAGGCATAACTTTGTTGTGGAACTCAAAGACCTCATTGTTGTGCCCAACATAGCTGACAAGTTGAGGCCACCAACAAAGTCTGACAAGGTGCTGGGACTTCACAAGGAATCATGGTGCGAATTCCACGAAGCATTCGGGCACCATATTAACAACTGCTTGGCGCTGGGCTATCAGTTGGATGAGCTCGTGAAGAATGGATTTTTAAAGGACTACCTCGCAGGGTCTACTACAACTGCGGCCACGACGGTGCCAGAGGAAGGCCAGGCACACGAGATGCCAGTCCATGGGGAGGTTCACACCATTTCTGGTGGCTTCTGAGGAGGAGGGCCCACTGCCTCTCAACGTAAGAAGTATGCAAGGTCCGTGATGTCAGTGGAGGCTTTTGAGGATCACTCGCCCGACGTGGACATCACGTTCACCAAAGAAGATCTTAGGGATGTTGTGCCTCATGACAATGATCCCATTATGGTCTCGCTTGTTACGGCGGGGAGGATGGTTCACTAGGTGTTGGTCGATCAAGGAAGCTCGGCAGATGTGATGTTTTGGCCGACTTTCGAAAAGTTATAGTTGTCCCCTGACCAGCTGAGGCCATATGGGGGCTGCTTATACGATTTTGTCGGTGATCAAGTGGAGGTCAGGGGGTACATTGAGTTAAGGACGAAGTTCACAGATGGGTCGGCCTCGCGCACAGAAAAGATCAGGTACCTCGTTGTGAACGCTCCGTCGGCATACAACATCCTGTTAGGAAGGCCAACACTCAACAGGACAGGAGCTGTGCCTTCAACAAGGCACATGAAGGTCAAGTTACCATCAATGGAAGGGGTGGTTATCACCATCCGTTCAGACCAAAAGCAGGCGAAGAAGTGTTATGAAAACAGCCTCAAGAACAAGAGATTGGTATGCCACGTAACCACAATGCCGCCCCCTGGTGTGGGGCCTGAGCAGGAAAACCAGCGAGTTGTGGATACAGCGTTGGAGGTGGCCGCCAAGGGCGATGTGATGATGGAGGATGTCGAGGCGAGATCCGAGAGCGCCGCTCGGGTGGAGGAAGAGAGAAACTGCCCGGAGATCGCCAGGGAGTCAGGTATTGCGAGAGCGCTGATCGCCAGTGAAAAGAGGCCTCAGCCAGTCGAGGAGTGGCTTGAGAAGAAGATAAACGGCAAGATGTTTAAACTGGGGAAAACCTTAGACGGTGAGACACAAGACCAGATCGCCAAGGTAATAAGTAGGCACCTGGATGCGTTTGCATGGTCTGCTTCAGACATGCCAGGGATTCACCCCGATTTTCTGTGTCATCGTTTAGCAATGGATCCCCAGGTCAGGCCAATCCGCCAGAGAAGGAGAAAGTTTAACGAAGAAAAGAGGCAGGTGATCAAGGACGAGACGCAGAAATTCCTTGCAGCAGGCCATATCAGGGAGATCCAATATCCATAATGGCTCGCCAACGTCGTTCTTGTCAAGAAGAGCAACGGGAAATGGCGGATGTGTGTTGACTTCACGGATCTGAATTAAGCCTGTCCAAAGGATTCTTATCCTTTGCCAAGTATAGATGCCCTGGTAGACAGTGCGTCAGGGTGTAAGTTGCTCAGCTTCTTGGATGCCTTCTCAGGATACAACCAGATTAAGATGCATCCCTGGGATGAGGAAAAGACTGCTTTCATGACAGAAAGGTCGTGCTATTGCTATAAGGTGATGCCCTTCGGGCTGAAGAATGCGGGGGCCATGTACTAGAGGCTAATGGACAAGGTGCTCGCCCCTATGCTCGTGAGGAATGTGCAAGCGTATGTTGACGACATGGTCGTAACATCTCTGGAAAAGAGCAGACACGTCACTGATCTGGAAGAGTTGTTTGTCACAATAGCCAGGTACAAGCTGAAACTGAATCCTGAGAAGTGTATTTTCGGCGTGGAGGTAGGGAAATTTCTGGGATTTCTCTTATCGGAGAGGGGAATCGAGGCAAATCCCGACAAATGTGCCGCCATTCTGGCGATGAGGAGTCCTGCCACTATAAAGGAGGTGCAGCAGCTCACGGGCCGGATGGCTGCCCTGTCTCAATTCGTATCCGCCAGTACAGAGAAGGGCCACCCTTACTTCCAATTCTTGAAGAGGAATAACAGGTTTGTTTGGACAAAGGAGTGTGAAGAAGCTTTTGTGAAGCTCAAAGAGTACTTGGCAAGCCCGCCGATTCTGTGCAAACCTCAAGTGGCAACGCCCCTCAGGTTATATTTTGCCATAACTGAGAGAGCCATAAGTGCGGTGCTCGTCCAGGATCAAGATCAAGCCCAGAAGCCCATCTATTTTGTTAGCAAGGTGTTGCAGCGCCCGGAAGTGAGATATCAGGCCTTAGAAAAAGCGGCGCTGGCGGTTGTGTTTTCGGCGAGGAGGTTGCGCCATTACTTCCAGAGCTTTACAGTGTTGGTAATGACTACCTTACCCATCCAGAAGGTTTTGAAAAAACCAGATGTAGCTGGGAGGATGGTAAAATGGGCGGTGGAGTTTTCGGAATTCAACATCAAGTATGAGCCCCGAGGACCGATCAAGGGGCAAATCTTCGCTGACTTTGTGGTCGAGCTATCTTTTGAAGCAGTGCAGAGCGCCGGGGATGGTTTTTGTTGGGTGCTCTAGGTGGATGGGTCGTCTAACCAGCTGGGTAGCGGGGCTGGGGTTATTTTGGAAGGACCCAACGGCGTGTTGATAGAGCAATCTCTGAGGTTTGCCTTTAAAGCCAGCAATAATTAGGCGGAGTATAAGGCTTTGATCGTTCGTATTTTGTTGGCAAAGGAGATGGGAGCAAAGGTGCTGATGGCCAAGAGTGATTCGCTGTTGGTCACTGGCCAGGTAACCGGCGAGTTTCAGGCCAAAGATCCGCAGATGGCGGCTTACCTGGAGTATGTGCAAGAGTTAAAGAGGTCCTTTATCTTGTTTGAAGTGGTGCACGTGCCAAAGGAGCAGAATGCCCGAGCTGACTTGCTGGCGAAACTTGCCAGTTCGGGCAAGGGGGGCAGGCAGAGGACCGTTATACAAGAAACTTTGAAGACACCTCGAGCGTTTGTGGCAGATCACCAGGTTCTTCAAGTGTGCAGGTCAATGGAAGGGACGACGAGGAGTCATAGATCCTTGACTCAAGAGACTTTGAGGACGCCGAGAGTTAGGGCCCATCCAGCGGGAGTGACAAAGATGATGCAAGTTTGCGCTATCCATGAGCCGGATACATGGATAACGCCCTACCAGCGCTACATGGCGGATGGCGTGCTCCCAATGGACTCGACAAAGGCCAAAAAGATAAAGAAGAACTCCAGCAGGTTCACCCTCATCGATGGCGAGTTGTACAGGTTTGGGTTTATGCACCCTCTTCTGGTATGTGATGGCATTTTCATGAAGTTCTTCTTGAATCAATGTAGAGTATGGGGCGGAAGCAATGTATGAGAGTGAGCAAGATCCTCCTAAGAGTGGTGTTGATCTTGTAGGTGCATGATAAGTATGGGTATTGAGTGGTTCGGCCAGCTCAAGGGAAAAGATGAAGGAATTGAAGTTTAGAGCCTAGGATTCTAGGGAGAAGCAAAGTTGAGCACAAATGGGCAGCATAACTTTACTCACAATAAACTTGCCAAATACATGAGATAGCCTCCCTATTTATAGGCTATTTGGGACGTAAATCATAAGCTAATGCTTAATGAAATGTAAACCAAATGAAATGCAAAGCTATGCCATGTGCCATGACCGGTCACACCTAGCAAAGTTCTAGAAGGTTTCATTTCAAAATACTTTCTACACTACCCTATCTACTAAATACCCCTATTGGGCCTTGATGCAACATATACAAGGCTTTCTCTCTTCCATCCGTGGCTTCTTCCACTTGTGCTTGTACATGCTTGGCCATTGATCTTGTGAGAGGACCTAGACGGTCTAATGGCACACCTAGACGCTCCATGGGTAGACGCTTTCCTTCTTCACGGTCTAGACGCTCATTCCTTGGAGCTAGACGCTCTCCTTGGTCTAGACGCTCTTCATGGTGTGGGCTTTGGCTCCCATGGCTAGATGTGCTTGGCCCTCCTCCATCATCCCCTCCCCCTTGGAAAGGATTTGTCCTCAAATCCAGCTCGTCATCGTCATTGGTACCTACAAATGGAGAAAGATCAATTACATTAAAAGTGTCATGTACTCCATATTCAAGAGGTAGGTCCAATTTATATGCATTGTTGTTGACTCGCTTGAGAACTTGGAAAGGTCCATCTCCTCGGGGACTTAGTTTGGACTTCCTTTGAGTTGGAAATCTATCTTTGCGAAGGTGAAGCCAAACTAAGTCTCCTTCCTCAAAAATTATTTCTCTCTTCCCTTTATTGTTGTATTTTGTGTACTTTTCATTTTGTTGTTGTATTTGGAGTTTAATCTTCTCATGCATTTTCTTTACAAAATCAGCTTTGATTACGCCTTCCTTATGCACAAAATCTTGTGGATTAGGAAGGGGTATCAAATCCATGGGTGTGAGAGGATTAAAGCCATATACTACTTCAAAAGGAGAAGCATTAGTAGTCTTGTGAACTACTCTATTGTAAGCAAACTCAATATGGGGAAGGTACTCATCCCAAGATTTGTGGCTGCCCTTCATGATAGCCCTAAGCATAGTTCCAAGAGATCTATTGACTACTTCGGTTTGTCCATCCGTTTGAGGGTGACAAGAAGTTGAAAATTGTAGTCTTGTTCCAAGTTTACCCCAAAGAGTTTTCCAAAAGTGGCTGATAAACTTGGGATCTCTATCGGACACTATACTTCTAGGGAGACCATGGAGTCTCACCACTTCTCTAAAGAAGAGTTTAGAAATATTTTGAGCATCATCTACTTTGTGGCATGGAATAAAATGGGACATTTTGCTAAAACGGTCCACTACCACAAAGATAGAGTCATGGCCTCTTGCAGTCCTAGGAAATCCTAAAATGAAATCCATGCTAATGTCTTCCCAAGGAGCATTTGCAATCGGCAAAGGGGTATAGAGTCCATTCGACATTGTTCTAGACTTTGCTTTGAAACATGAGATGCATCTAGAACAATGTCGTTGAACATCTTTCCTCATGTGTGGCCAACAAAATTTTGCTTTTAAAAGATCTAGAGTTTTATCAACTCCAAAATGGCCCATGAGTCCCCCTTCATGTGATTCTTTGACAAGGAGTTTCCTATGTGTTCCTTGGGGAATGCAAAGTTTTCCCTCTTTAAAAAGATATCCCTCGGACACATAATAACCTCCTTGCGCTCTATGTAGACATTGGGCATAGATGGATGAGAGTTCTTGGTCATCTTGGTAAAGCTCTCTTATGTGGTTAAATCCAAGAATTTGGGCACCTAATTTTGAAAGGAGTGTATGCCGTCTTGAAAGAGCATCGGCCACTATATTGGTGCTCCCTTTCTTGTATTTGATTACATAAGGAAATTGTTCAAGAAATTCCATCCATTTAGCATGTCTCTTGTTGAGCTTGTGTTGACCCTTTAAATATTTTAAAGACTCGTGATCACTATGTATGACAAATTCTTTAGACACAAGGTAGTGTTCCCAAGTCTTTAGGGCTCGCACAAGAGCATAGAGCTCTTTGTCATAGGTGGGGTAGTTGAGGGTGGCACCATGGAGTTTTTCACTAAAATAAGCAATGGGGTGTCCACCTTGCAACAAAACCGCACCTATGCCTACCCCCGATGCATCACATTCTATCTCAAAGGTTTTGGAAAAATTTGGAAGAGATAGGATGGGTGCATTGGTGAGTTGAGCTTTTAGCCTTTGAAAGGCTTGCTCATGCTTTTCATTCCAACAAAATGCAACATCTTTTTTAACAAGTTCATTCAAAAGAGATGCTAGGCTAGAAAAATTAGGCACAAACCTTCTATAGAAGCTAGCTAACCCATGAAAACTTCTTACATCACTTACATTTTATGGAGTTGGCCACTCTCGGATGGCTTTGATTTTCTCGGGATCTACATGCACCCCCTTATTGCTTACTATGAAGCCTAAAAAGACTACACTATCTACACAAAAGGTACACTTATCCCTATTTGCAAAAAGACTATTTTTCCTAAGAACTAGAAGAACTTCCCTAAGGTGACTTAGATGGTCTTCTAGGGTTTTACTATATACTAAAATATCATCAAAGTAAACTACTACATATTTACCTATACAATCCCTCAAGGTGTGATTCATAAGCCTCATGAATGTACTTGGGGCATTAGTAAGCCCAAAGGGCATCACCAACCACTCGTATAATCCAAATTTGGTCTTAAAAGCGGTTTTCCACTCATCATCCTCCTTGATTCGAATTTGGTGATATTCACTTTTAAGGTCAATTTTGGAGAATAGAGTTGACCCATGCAATTCATCAAGCATATCATCAAGCCTTGGAATGGGATGCCTATACTTGATGGTGATGTTGTTGATTGCTCGACAATCACAACACATGCGCCATTTTCCATCTTTTTTTGGCACCAACAAGACAGGTACAACACAAGGGCTTAGGCTCTTTTGAACCCAACCCTTCTCCAACAAGTCTTGAACTTGTGATTCTATCTCCTTAGTTTCCTCGGGGTTGGTTCTATAAGCAGGCCTATTTGGTAGGCTTGCCCCCGGGATAAAGTCAATTTGATGTTCTATTCCCCTTAGAGGAGGAAGCCCAATGGGTCTTTCTTGTGAGAATAGATCTTCAAATTCACTCAAAAGATTTTCGATTTGAGGAGGTAAATTCATAAGTTCACTACTTGTGGCAGTGCATGTAAGTGCTCCTTTACACAAGATAAGGCTTGGTTGTTCAACAAGAAGCAAGTTTTCAAAGACGTTTTCAAGAGGCTTTGCTTGTTGACCAACCTTGTGGGAAGGAACACTCTTCTCCCACGCCTTCCTATCCCTAAGGATTTTCTCTTTTTCTAGTGCTCTTTTTTTTTTTGTTTTCCTCATCCCTCTTTTGCTTCATTTGTATTTGGTCTTTTACCACTTGAGAATGTGGTAAAGGACTAAGTACAAACTTTTTATACTTATGGGTGAAGGAAATTTCGTTAGTGAGACCATCATGCAAGGTTTTCTTATCAAATTGCCATGGTCTCCCTAATAAAATATGACAAGCTTCCATAGGCACTACATCACATAAAACTTTGTCTTTGTAGTTCCCTATGGAAAACTTGATTTCCACTTGCTTGTCTACATGTAGTTCCCCATTTTCATTAAGCCATTGAAGTTTGTAAGGTTTTGGGTGGGGAACCACTTGTAGCTTAAGCTTTTCAACCATCCTAGCACTACAACAATTACAACTAGAACCACTATCCACAATGAGAGAGCATATGTTTTCTAAAACATTGCATCTTGTATGAAATATGTTCTCTCTTTGTGTTTCAATGGATGTGCTAGGGTGATTGTTGAGGGTTCTCCTAATCATAAGCAATTCTCCCTCAAGTGGAGCTACCCTCTCATCCTCTCCCCCTTCCTCTCTCTCACTAGGCTCATCCTCGCCACTAGTGTACTCATCTACACCTTTAAGAAACAAAGTCCTTTGGTTTGGACATTGTGCTTGCACATGCCCCCTACCATAGCACTTAAAACATTTAACATCTCTAGCTCGGATGGGTGGGGTTGAGGTTTCTTTGGTGAAGGGCTTGGTAGGCTCTTTTGGTTTTTCCTTGGATGTACTACCCTCCATTCTAAACTCTTTCTTGGGATAAAAGGTAGAATAGGGGCTCACCTTTTGAATTGAGATTTTGCGCAAGTTTTGTTGCTCAACTTTAATGCAAAGTTGAACCAAATCATTCAAGTCTTGATAAGGTAAGAGCTCTACTCTATCTCTTATCTCAAGTGATAGGCCACTAAGGAACCTAGCTATGGTGGTTTCCTCCTCTTCTCTAATGGATGCTCTCATCATGTAGAGCTCCATTTTTTGCCTATACTCTTCCACACTCATGTTCTTTTGTTGGAGTCTTTGGAGCTTGTCCATCAACTCCCTATGGTAGTAGGAAGGTATATGTCGACGTCTTAGGGCTCCCCTAAGGTCATTCCAATATGTAATGGAAGGTTCCCTATGAAGACGTCTATCTCTTTCGAGAGAGGTCCACCAATACATGGCGTTCCCTTGGAAACTAAGGGTGGCTAAGGGTACTTTTCGTTCCTCACTTACCCTATGGCAAGCAAAAAGTTGCTCTACCTTCATCTCCCAATCTAGATATACTTCTACATTTTCCTTTCCATGAAAATGAGGTAGGTCTACTCTTGTTTCCCTTGGCACCTCTTGTTCCCTTTGCCTAGTTCTTCTAGGGGGTGGTTGGTAATAATCATTGATTCTACGGCTTCCCTCCCCTAGAGACTCAATACTTTGAGAATGGGATGCATGAGTTTTTTTTGATTTTTGTGATTTTTGTGATTTCTCTTCTTGAGCTTTAGCCAATTCATTGATTTTGTTCTCATTCTCCAATTGTCTAAAAGATATCAATTGTACCGCTTGGGATACTTCTTTTAAAAGAGTTTTCAAAGATTTTACTTCACTTTCTATAGACTTTGGAGAGTGAGAAGAAGAAGACATGGCTAAAACTTCGTGTATATAGGTGTTTTACTTTGAGAAAGTTTAGGAAAGTTAGAGAAGGTAGTTTTCCAGGTAAGGGAGGTGAGTCACAAAGGACTACTTAAGTACCAAGCCTTTTCCTTGCCAAAAACTATCCCCCAATATCTTCACACAAGACTTTCTCTTAGTGAAACACTTAGAACACAAATAAGTTGATAAATAAATGCAAGAAAAAAATGCAAGCTAACTATGCAACAAAGCTAGTCGGTTTAGCACAAAATTTAAACAAAATTAAACATGCAAAGCGTAGCTATGAAAGCAAGAAAAGCAATTACAAACAAGTAACAATTACTAATCAAGAATTGCTATACTATTCGGCCCTAGGTGAGGCTTCTTGGACACTTTGAGCCCTTGAAGACACACTCACCGTCTAAAACGTAATTAACAAGGTAATTAACAATAAACCAAGTTGCAAAGGAAATAAGAGAACTCCCTTTGTTGATCCTCTTTTGATTAGTGCACTTCCTTGTTGTCTTTGATTGTTGATCTTCCAAGTGTTTGTAGTGTTTATTTCAAGAATGTTTGTTTCGGCTTTGACCTTGTCTTCTCCTTAGAATGATGGCCTTTAATCCTCCAATTTCCAGCACCTAGCAAAGGGCTAAACCTTAACCAAATCAAGTTCCCATTCACATAAGCACCAAAGAAGAATTAAATTCCAGCACCCAAATTAGAGGTCAAAGAACAAAAGCAAGAAACAAATTTAATTGAAAAAAAACAGTACCACCAAAAGGATTTAGATTGTGACAACTAGAAAGAGAGTCAAGTAATTAAAGCAAACAAATAAAGGTACTCAAATAAAAGTTGGCACACAAAAGAATTCCTAAAGAAAAGCACTAGATTAGATGACCAAATAAAAAAAAACAGCACCACTGGAAAATGTTGTGGGCCAGAAAACGTGTTTGTTCCCCGATTTATGCTGATCTGTATTTTTGGAATTTGGCTCTGAAATTTGTTATGCAAGATATTCAGGATCTTATCTAAAATCTGGCTTTGGATTCACTCAAAACGGATGCACCATTTGTTTTTAATAAATTTTGCAAAATTGGTGTTCGGTTAGGCCAGCTGGAGCGCTTCAGATTTGCACTTTGATCTTAAAAGATTTATCATTTTTTTTTTCTGTTGCTTCTTTTGACCTAATTCTTTTTTTGTCTTTTCTATAACACTTTAAACTTGCATTTTTCCAGAAAATCAGAATTTTCCTATGGGTGGAAATATTTTTCTGGGTTAAAATAGCCAAAACAGAGAAGGTGTAAACAGGGGAATCTGAAAACTGGAAACAAAAACAGCAAGATACCAAAGTTTAGACACAAAGGAAATTTGTGAAATAGAATTGTGTATGATCTAAACACAATATGAACTCAAACTAAAAATTAAAAAGGCACCAAAGGAGCAAAGAACAGCAGATTCAAGCAAAAAAAAAAGAGACCCAAAATCAAGAAACAAATAAGCCAAATAAAAGGACTACTATGAATTGTTGACAATATGGATGAACATGACTTGACAAAACATGTATAGATTCAGAAAATTAAAGACTCAAAGCATAATATGAACCAAAATAATGAAAGCAATAAAGACTCAAAGCCTAAAAGAAAATAGCAACACAAAGGTGTATGGAATCCTATCACAAATTGCACAAGAACTTGTTCAAGATCAAATGAACAAGAGTGCTTCGGTTGGATCTTCCACAAAGCACACCAAGAACAAATTAAAATGTAAAAAACAGCAAGACAAGTAAGGAAAGTAAATGACAATATGAAATAAAGAAGAACTAAAATTTAAAAGACAAGGAGCTACTCATCTTGAAGAACCAAAGCTCATGATACCAAATGATGGCATTTTCATGAAGTTCTTCTTGAATCAATGTAGAGTATGGGGCGGAAGCAATGTATGAGAGTGAGCAAGATCCTCCTAAGAGTGGTGTTGATCTTGTAGGTGCATGATAAGTATGGGTATTGAGTGGTTCGGCCAGCTCAAGGGAAAAGATGAAGGAATTGAAGTTTAGAGCCTAGGATTCTAGGGAGAAGCAAAGTTGAGCACAAATGGGCAGCATAACTTTACTCACAATAAACTTGCCAAATACATGAGATAGCCTCCCTATTTATAGGCTATTTGGGACGTAAATCATAAGCTAATGCTTAATGAAATGTAAACCAAATGAAATGCAAAGCTATGCCA
The DNA here is from genome assembly GCF_000499845.2 of Phaseolus vulgaris. Lineage (NCBI taxonomy): Eukaryota > Viridiplantae > Streptophyta > Magnoliopsida > Fabales > Fabaceae > Phaseolus > Phaseolus vulgaris. Next base: position 13,952,343 of record NC_023749.2, read on the forward strand.
TGTGCCATGACCGGTCACACCTAGCAAAGTTCTAGAAGGTTTCATTTCAAAATACTTTCTACACTACCCTATCTACTAAATACCCCTATTGGGCCTTGATGCAACATATACAAGGCTTTCTCTCTTCCATCCGTGGCTTCTTCCACTTGTGCTTGTACATGCTTGGCCATTGATCTTGTGAGAGGACCTAGACGGTCTAATGGCACACCTAGACGCTCCATGGGTAGACGCTTTCCTTCTTCACGGTCTAGACGCTCAGTCCTTGGAGCTAGACGCTCTCCTTGGTCTAGACGCTCTTCATGGTGTGGGCTTTGGCTCCCATGGCTAGATGTGCTTGGCCCTCCTCCATCAGTATGTGTACATGGAGAAAAGTGCGTGAGAATCATGGCTGAGCTCCACGAGGGGATTTGTGGGAGTCACATCGGGGGTCGAGCTTTGGCAACAAAAACCCTCCGTGCGGGTTATTACTGGCCCACAATGAGGGAAGATTGCAAGAAATATGCCCAGCGTTGCAAGCAATGCCAACAGCACGCCGATTGGCACAAGGCGCCTCCAGAGTAGCTAAAGTCGATTTACAGCCCCTGGCCGTTCCATACGTGGGGAATCGATATTCAGGGACCCTTTCCGTTGGCGATCAGGCAAATGAAGTATTTGGTTGTGGCGATTGACTATTTCAAAAAGTGGATTGAAGCAGAACCAGTAGCCCAGATCACCGCGCACAAGATTCAGAGTTTCGTGTGGAAGAATATTGTGTGTCGTTTTGGTGTGCCCAAGCATTTGGTATCAGATAATGGGACTCAATTTGCGAGTCACCTATTGAAGAAGCTGTGCAGGGATGTTGGAATACAGCAGGTGTTTGCTTCTGTGGAGCACCCACAAACGAATGGGCAAGTGGAGTCAGCCAATCGGGTTTTGCTGAGAGGCTTGAAGAGGAGGTTGGAGAAGGCCAAGGGGTCTTGGGCTGAGGAAGTTCCCCGCATAGTATGGGCATATCACACCACCGAGCAATCGGGAACCCACGAAACCCCGTTTAGTTTGGTGTATGGGTGTGATGCCATGATTCCAGTTGAAACCCAGGAAAGCTCGTCGAGATTCCAAAACTTCGTGGTGGAAGACTCGAACGAAGAAAGGAGGATGAACTTCGATTTGCTGGATGAGGTTAGGGAGGAAGCACGGGTGAAGGCCGAAGCAGTAAAGAGAAGAGTTGAACGCAAGTACAACTCTAGAATAAGGCCAAGGCAATTCAGGGATGGCGACCTGGTGATGAGGAAGGCCCACCAGTACGAGATGAAGAACAAATTGTCACCCAAGTGGACAGGACCATTTAGAATAACTGAAGCACTCGGGAACGACGCCTACCGCTTGGAGAGGCTGGAAGGAGGGGCGATTCCTCGCACTTGGAACGCCAACCATCTCAAGTTTTATTACAGTTAAAGCATTGTAAGTAGCAATTAACTCGAACAGTTTAAGATGTTTCAGTCAAAACAGTTTTTCAAGGGGGCACTCTTTTTTCCCAGAGGAGGGTTTTTAACGAGGCCACCCAATAAAAGAGGTTTCGAAGTTTATCAAACTTTCCAAGTTCATTAAGTTTGCATGCTTATCGTTTTTAAGTTTTCGGAAAAGAGACCTTGTCGCCCTTGCGTGATTTGAGGCAACGGTAAATTCAGATCGCGTGCATTCGGTATAAAGTTTTAAACCTTCATCGCCACCTGGCAATCGGAGGTGAAGGTTAAGGCTCGAAAGAAGAAGTACACGGCGAGAACTAAGTTAGCATAGTTTTAGGCGATGACATAGAAATGTGCATAAAACTTAGCAGTTCAGGCGAACGATATTTCATATATTAAGATTGACCCAAGCCTACTGCCTAGTAAGTGATCTTGCATTAAGTGTTATTGCTACGAACTAATGGTTTGTTCAGTTAAGTTGATTTTCACAGAATTAAGCACCAGTTGGTGCTAAGTTGATTTCTTTAAAGCAAGAGTTAGTCCGTTATATCAGATGATTACACAACAGATAAAGGCGAAACCATGTGCATATTTATATGTATTTAAGCAGTTTGGATAAAGAGAAAGTCATTACAAATAGGTTCATTACACATAAACAAAGGTTGAATATATAAGTTTTTCAGAATATTTCAAAACAAAGTGGCAAATGGAAATGTTAATCTGAAGGTACAATTTTGCCATCTACCACTTCATGACAAATCGAGAACTGAGAGAGATCCAAGTCGGGGTAAGCGCAAGCGAACTGCTCCAAGGGCGCGCCAAGCCCTGAAGTCAGAACGTTTGCGGCGCTGAGGTCGAGTTCTTCGATTTGTTTATTTAGCTTTTCGTTCTCCTCAAGCGCCTGGGCAAGCTTCGCTGCAGACTCGCTCAACTCCTTATCTTTCTCGCTTAGTTCCTTAGCTTTTTGGTCTCTGTCAGCTTCAACTTTTCCCAGAAGGTCCTCCCTCTCGATTGACCAGGCCTCGAGCTTAACCATGTGGGCCTTGTTAGCCTCGAGGGCCCCCTCCAGGTCAGCTATCTTTTCCCTCTGAGGCACGAGCCTGCTCTCGAGTTCGACGGCCTCTAAGAGTGTGGCATTAAGTTTTTGGCGCAGCTCAGCGCTACTTTTATGTTCACTCCGCAGCTCGTCCCTTAGGGCGTTCTCCAGCCGTGAAAACTCCAGTCCTTTCATCGTCATATCGCATTTAAGTTTTTGGACTTGGGCCCTCGGAGTGCTAGCTTTCTCCCGTTGAGTGCGGATGTCGAACTCGTATTGGCTCAAGGAGTCCCTTAGAGCCTCGCCCATCATTTTGTGAAGACGTTTTTCCACGCACTCAGCAGTTATGGCGCTAAGGTGAGCGGCGTGGGCCTTCAAGACTTCCTCAACGGGGGTTGGGAGAGCTGGGGTTGGAGGAGGTGTTGAGGATTGGTTCTCACCACCACCCTCATAAGCTTGGATGGCGAGGGGAGCATCAGGGAATGGTGGTGAGATGGTTGGCTCCACTGCAGGTTGGGGGGATGATTGAGCGTCCACAACTTGCTCTTGAGCGCCCCCAGCAGCTGAGGTGTTTGATGGGAGAGCATCCCCAGCGCTCTCAAAGGGTGTGGAGGCGCTGGGTGGGTTCTCTGCATAATTTGGGCTTGTGCTTTCAACTGCTGGTGGCTCAGTTGTGGTTGCTCTTTTCCTTTTGCAAACAAGCCCATCCTCAGTGCTCTCGTCCTCTTCTTCGTCCAATACCACCGTGGGAGTCTTCCTCTTGGCCCTTTTTAATGGTAGTTTTTTTCCTCTCAGGGGCAGGAAGAGTGGCAGGGGAAGGTGAGCCCGCTTGGGGGTGTTGAAGATGGTTGCTGCCCCTTCAAGATTGTGTTTGATGAAGACTTTTATGTACATTTCATGTGTATTTTTGCTATTACTTTAAGTGTGTCTTAGGTAGTGCTTAGAGGTTGTTTAAGAGTGGGCTTTTTGCTGAATAACTCACCTCATAACCACTGGCCATGTGATAAGAACAAGCATAAGTTTTATGTTTTTCACATGTTTTACAAAAAACACGTTTACTGCATAAAAATAAATCTGTTCTTTTCTAAATAAACAGATTCATTTTTACACTGATGCCTTGGCTAAGTCTTGTGAAAATTAGATTTTGTGCATCATGTATTTTGACTAAGTCTTCTATCTTTCAAAACGACTGTGTTTCAAATAGTTAAGCTTTTCTGTTTTCGTTTTGAAAAATAAATCTGTTCATCTGTAAATGAATAGATTCTTTTTGTCTCTGGTGCCATATCTAGCTTAAACGTTTTTCAATTTTATCTCTCCACCAGAATGCTTGACTAAGTCTCCTCACTTAACAAATTCTCTAACTGCTTTTGAAAATAAATCTGTTCATTTTATTTTCAATCTGTTCATTTTATAACAGCTTTAACTGTTTTTCAAAATTCTGTTATATGTTGGTTTTCTATAAAATGAAAACTTGTTTCTGAGTTTAAACATTGTTCATACATTTGTAAAAGCAAGTTTTACAGCAGAGAATTAAGAGTTTACAAAGGATTAGCATTTGTTCTTCAAAGATTTCGAAAATCACAAAGTGCTTGTTCTTGGTTCGGTTCCAAAAGCTTGGTGTGAGGTGCTGCTACTGTTCTAGCAATCTTGCCTACTGGTTTAAGGCAGATCTTTGTATCCTCAATCAGGTGTAGTCGTTTCACTTCTCATTCCTTGTAATAGTTTAGTTGAACACTCTTCTTGATAGGTTTTCTTGGAGAGTGTGTGTGAGCTGAAATAGGTTTTTTCAGCAAGAGTACCTAAGTTCTTGTAGGTTTCAAGAACAGTGGGAATTGTGTTTGTTTGTATTGTGATTTAGTGAATTTCACCTTGTTGTAGGTGAAGACTGGATGTAGCTCAGTTGAGTGAACCAATATAAATGCCTTGTGTTCATTCTCTCTCAATCTCTGCAATTAAGTTTATGCATAATTGATAAAACAGCAAAGAAATAAATTTGTTCAATTAAAAATAAATCTGTTCTTTCTGGGCACGGTTCATATTGTTCTTAATTTCTGGAAAACTGATTGATTTCATTAAGAACACTTATAATCTATTAAAACCCATTAGAACAGGTTGATTGTAATAGATCACTCAATAAACTGTCAAGCCATTAATTGAACCTTAATCACTTGCTTGAAATTGAAGGTTGCTGTTTTGGTGATTCACTGTTTTTCGTTCTAATATCAGTGTGTGTGCATCTGGAAATTCTATCTGCATAATCTTGTGATTAACCTTGCTGAATAAACGCTTTTCAAACACAAACAGTGCCAAAATAAATCTGTTCATTTTCACATAAATCGATTTATTTTCTGTAAATTGTGTTAAACACTGTTTCTGTGAGTAAGATTTAAAAGGTCAATTCACCCCCCCCCCCCTCTTGAACTTTGGCACTATTAAACCCAACAATTGGTATCAAGAGCTAGGACTTGTATTTTAATCAAGTTTGTTTGTAATAATGTCTGAGTTTAATGTGCTTTTTGCTGAAGGATCTGTTGTTAATAGACCACCTATGTTCAATGGAATGAATTATGCATTTTGGAAAGTTAGAATGAGAATATTCATGGAATCTATTGATGCATTAATTTGGGAAGCTGTGGTCCATGGACCTTATGTGCCAATGCAGGTTGTCAAGGATGAAGAAGTGGTAAAGCCAAGATCTGAATGGAATGAGACCGAAAGGAGGAAGGCTCAACATGATCTTGTGGCCAAGAACATCATAACCTCTGCATTGACAATGGATGAGTTCTTCAGGATATCCCAATGTAAGTCAGCTAAGGAGATGTGGGAAGTCTTAGAAATCACTCATGAGGGTACTGAAGATGTGAAGAGGTCAAGAAAACACTCTCTCATCCAAGAATATGAACTGTTTAGAATGCAACCCGAGGAGAGCATTGCTGATGTGCAGAAAAGGTTCACCCATATTGTGAATCACCTCACTGGTTTGGGAAAAGAATTTGACAGAGAGGAACTCAACATAAAGATATTGAAGTGCCTCGACAGAAGCTGGCAACCAAAGGTGACTGCCATATCTGAAAGTCGTGATCTGTCAAAGCTGGGAACTGCTGCACTGTTTGGAAAGCTAATGGAGCATGAGCTAGAGCTCAAAAGACTCAAAGAGCAGGAAAAAACAGAGAGAAAACCCAAAGGTCTTGCACTGAAAGCAACTGAACAGAGTGAGATCAAGGAGGAAAAAGAAGATGCTGAAGATGATGACACAATCAGTCTTCTTACAAAAACATTCAGCAAATTCCTGAGGAAGAAAAGCAGAAATAGGGACCAACAGAAAAGAAGGTATCCTAAACCCAATGATTCAAATTCCTCTAAATATACTTGCTTTGGCTGTGGCAAAACAGGGCACATCAAAACAGATTGTCCAGATAATCAAGCAAAGGACAAATTTGCTAGCAAGAGAGTTGAAAGGATCAAGGGAAGAAGGGCTTACATTTCATGGGAGGAAAATGAAGTATCTTCAACCAACAGCTCTTCAACAGAAGATGAGGAAAAAAATTTGTGCTTCATGATGAAGGATGAGGAGTCAATCTCTGATTCAGTAAGTGATTTCTCTGTGGATTCAGATAACTATGATCAATTGCTTGCTGCTTTCAAAGAAACACATGATGAAGCAAATAGGCTAGCTGTAATATGCAATAAGCTGCAAAAGGTAAATAATGTGTTTGCACCTAAAGTAAAAACACTTGAGGAAGAATTGCATAAGGCCAAAAGAGATTTGGTAAGCCTTGAACTAACATGCTTGCATGCCTCTATTAAAACCTGTGAAAACTGCAAAAAATTGGAAAAACAAGTGGAGTATTTGCTAAAAACCCTTTTCCAATTTCACCAAGGGAAGAGAGAACCTTGAGTCTCTTCTTGGCTCACAGAATGCTGTTTTCAATAAAAATGGACTTGGTTATACCATTGGAAATGTAACCAATGTCAAAAAGCTTTCAAGTTTTTTTGTTCCAGCAAAATCAGGTTTTTCAGCATTTAACAGTGGCAAAAAGGCATCTCATGTAATCTGTTTTTACTGCATGAAATCTGGTCATACCTCTAGGTCTTGCATTGCTAGAAAGCATCTTGTTCCTAAGAATTTAGCAAAGTGGCTACCAAAGAAAAGGTTTTAATCTGTGCTGGACCCTATACTGAAAAGGGTACCATTTGTATCATTTTTATTCTGTTTTGCAGATTGGCAGCAAGAAAAATCAGTGGTACTTGGACAATGGCTGTTCCAAGCATATGACTGGAGATCTTACAAAATTCACTAGCTTGAAGCTCAAAGCAGAAGGACATGTAACCTATGGTGATAATAACCGAGGGAGGATTTTGGGCAGAGGCACTGTTGGAACAGGGAACTCAACAACCATTGAGAATGTGCTTTATGTAGAAGGACTCAAGCATAGTCTTCTCAGCATAAGTCAGCTTTGTGACAAAGGATACAAGGTGAACTTTGAGTCAAAAGGCTGCACAATCTCAAGTAATTCATCTAGTAAGGTACTGTTTACTGGTAAGAGAGTGAATAACATATATCTGCTGAATATCATGGAAACTAACTTTTCAAATGAGTGTTTGCTGTCCAGAAGTGATGAGTCTTGGCTGTGGCACAGGAGGTTAGCTCACATACACACAAATCACTTGAATAAATTGAAATCTAAAGATTTAGTTTATGGTTTACCTAACATTAAATTTCAGGACAACAGGCTTTGTGATGCTTGTGTGAAAGGTAAACAAATCAAATCCTCTTTCAAGTTAAAGGATATTGTCTCTACAAAAAATCCATTGGATGTGTTACATATGGACTTATTTGGTTCATCTAGAGTTGCTAGCTTGGCTGGAAATTTGTATGCTTTAGTTGTTGTGGATGATTACTCTAGATTTACATGGACTTTATTTCTTGCACATAAACATGATGCTTACACTGCCTTTAAGAAATTAGCAAAGATTCTGCAAAATGAAAATGGTTACTGCATAAAATCAATTCGAAGTGATCATGGGGGAGATTTTCAGAATGCTAGGTTTGAGAGGTTCTGTGAGAAGCATGGGATAACACATACCTTTTCAGCCCCTAGGACACCCCAACAAAATGGTGTAGTTGAAAGGAAAAATAGATCATTAGAGGAACTAGCTAGAACTATGTTAAATGAATCTAAGCTTCCTAAGTATTTTTGGGCTGATGCAGTTTATACTGCAGCTTATGTGTTGAATAGAACCCTAATAAGACCAATTCTTAAGAAAACCCCATATGAATTGTATAAGGGCAGAAAACCTAGTGTGAACCACCTTAGGATATTCGGGTGTAAATGCTTTGTATTGAATAATGGCAAAGAAAATCTTGGTAAGTTTGATGCTAAATCTGATGAAGGTGTGCACATTGGTTATGCTTTGAATGGTCATGCATATAGAGTCTTCAATAAAAGGTTGCTTATAGTAGAAGAATCAACCCTTGATAATGTCATTGGGAACATTGAGAAAGGAGTGTCAACTAGAAAATCCTTGAACAATTTCTGTGAAGCAATGGCCTTTGTATCTCAAGTTGAACCCAATAATCTGAATGAAGCTCTCAAGGACAGCAATTGGATTTTAGCCATGCAAGAGGAACTGAATCAATTTGCTCTTAATGAGGTCTGGACTCTTGTTCCTAGAATACCTGAGATGAATATAATTGGGACAAAATGGGTATTTAGAAACAAGATGGATGAGCATGGAGTGATCACCAGAAACAAGGCTAGGCTAGTAGCTAAAGGGTACAATCAAGAAGAAGGGATAGACTATGATGAGACCTATGCACCAGTGGCTCGGTTAGAAGCTGTTAGATTGCTACTTGCCTTCTCCTGCATCAAAGGGTTCAAGCTCTTTCAAATGGATGTGAAGAGTGCCTTTCTAAATGGTTATATAAATGAAGAGGTATTTGTTTCACAACCACCAGGTTTTGAAGACCATCAACATCCAAAATATGTGTTCAAACTCAAAAAGGCTCTCTATGGACTCAAGCAAGCTCCTAGGAAATGGTATGAGAGGCTAAGTGATTTTCTCACCTCACAAGGCTATGACAGAGGCACATCAGATAAGACCTTGTTCATTAAGAAAAAAGGAGATGACTCAATTCTAGTACAAGTATATGTGGATGACAACATTTTTGGATCAAACAATGGAGAATTGTGTGAAGCTTTCGTGAAAGTCATGAAGAGTGAGTTTGAAATGTCAATGATGGGTGAATTGAACTATTTTCTAGGCTTGCAGGTCAAACAACTTAAGGATGGCATTTTCTTAAGTCAAGCTAAGTATTGCAAGGATCTGCTGAAGAAATTTGAAATGGACAAGTGTAAACCAATCAGCACACCCTTCTCAACAAGCTGTCATTTGGATCATGATGAAGCTGAAATTTCTGTTGATGAAACCAAATACAGAGGACTCATAGGATCACTACTGTATCTCACTGCCAGCAGGCCAAACATAATGTTTGCAGTGTGCATGTGTGCAAGGTTTCAATCTGCTCTTAAAGAATCACACTACAATGCTGTCAAGAGGATTTTGAAGTATTTGCAAGGAACTAGAGAAGTTGGCTTGTGGTATCCAGGTAATATTTCATTAAGTTTAACTGGATATTCTGATTCAGATTTTGCAGGTTGCAAAATTGATAGAAAGAGCACAAGTGGAACCTGTCATTTGCTAGGATCAAGCTTGATTTCATGGCAATGCAAAAAGCAGGCTTGTGTAGCTCTCTCCACTGCTGAAGCAGAATACATTGCAGCAGGGAGTTGCTGTGCTCAAACTATATGGCTAAGACAACAATTAAATGATTTTGGTATCTTACTTAACCATATACCTCTACTGTGTGATAATACAAGTGCAATCAACTTAACCAAAAATCCTGTCATGCATTCAAGAACCAAACACATTGAAATTAGGCATCATTTTCTAAGGGAACACATATCTAATGGAACATGTGAGATTAAGTTCATTGGTACTGATTTACAACTTGCTGATTTGTTCACAAAACCATTAGCTAAAGATATGTTTAATTTTCTGCTTAATGAATTGGGTATTATAAATGTCAATTGTGCCTAGCAGTGAAAAATTAAATCTGTTTATTCGTAATTGAATGTGTTTATTTTCTGTACTGATATGCATTTATGACTAGGAAAGAGAAATTTTGATCTTTGACTGCTTGACTGACCTAGTGGGCATTAACCTCTGTACCTTTGACGGTTTTGGTCATGGTTATGTAACCGATTTGATGGTTTGGGTGCTCAATAAAGGTATGAATTGTTTGCATCGTGACCCTAAATATTTGCTGCATATTTTCAAAGATTCTCTGCACAAATTGAGCATAAAATCTTCATGCATATCCACTCATAACTGCCGTATCAACCCATTCATTTTACTATAAATCTGTGTGAATATCTGCTACCCACATTGGCTACCTATTCTCTATTCTCACCATTTGAAACAAGAGCAAAATTCTGGTTCAATCATGGCTTCTTCTTCAAAGAAACAGAAAAATAAGGGCAAGGAAACCACCTTTCAAGGTGTGCTAGAAGGTTGGTTCGCTGGAAATGAAGAAGTAATCAATGCCTACATTCACGAGACAAGCAGAAAGCAGATTAATATACCCAAGGTGTTGGATTTCAACTGGCTGAAATCTGAGAAACTGGAAGAAACAAGGGCTGTGTTGAAGCACCAGAAACTGAAAAAGCTGCTGGAATTAACGTATATCCTGACTTGGTTAAGGTGTTTTACTCTAACCTCACATTGGATGGAAAGAATGTTGTCTCTTATGCGAAAGGGACCAAGATGAAGATCACAAGTGAGGTGTGCAATTCTGTGGCTGGAATAAAGTATGCTGGACTGAAAGTAGGAAAGGGAAACACCAGTGGAATCCAAGAATTAACAAGCTGCAATACTATAAAAGCTGCATGAGGAATCCTACAGAGAGTATAAACAGGTTCCATGCAGGGCACTTGAACCTCACTCCACGCCTAGTGGCCTACATCATAACATGACAACTTATTCCAAGAGGAACAAACCATGCTGTTTTACATGAAGAGGATCTAATTCTCCTATATTGCATCATGAACCAGATTAAGGTAAACTGGGTTTTCATTATCAATGAACACATGCACAAATCAAAAAGGTTGGCTGATTACCGCTTTCCCTATGCTATAATTGTTTCCAAATTAATTGATTACTTTGGTATTGATGTTACAAATGAGAGAAACGACCCTATCAAGGCTGTAAGTGAGATTGATACTTCAACTCACCAAAATGGGTTTTCACAAAATTGAGGACAAGTGGGTGGTTCTCAAAGGGAAGGACCCTCAAGCAGAACATGAGGCATCAAACCTCCACAATGAGGATGAGGATGAAGCTGTTCCTATGGATGATGACTCACCTGCTACCCAGTCTGTGCATGAGGAAGTTGCTGCAAATGCCATAGTTGCCTATCAATCTCCAGAATACCGAGGAGAACCAATGTCTATATTTGAAAGGCAAGTGTTGTATCGTCTTGATGTAATGTTTGCAGAACAAAGGGCATACTTTGAGACTACTCATGCATGTTTTCAACACCTTGATGATCAGATTGAAGGGGTTCAGGCACAACTGGCAGAATTATACTACAAGGATCGGTAGCCTTCTGTTTTTAATGCTTTCTTTATCAGTTTTCAAATGTCTGTAATGCTGAACAATATGGTTTTACTTTCTGGACTATTATGGTTATGCTTCTGGTTTTTTTTCCTATGATTATATGCTGTTTGATGAATCCAAAGGGGGAGAAAAATAGCTCACCATGATAGGTGAAGCTAGCTAAAACAGGGAGTTAAATTCTGCACCTTTAAACCATTTTACATGTTATGCAATGTTCAGTTTTTTTCTGGTTTAATTTGTGGTGCAGTGCAGGTTCTTAAAGCAACAAGAGCTATTGGGATTTGTCTCCATCAAACAGGGGGAAATTGTTGAAGATGGTTACTGCCCCTTCAAGATTGTGTTTGATGAAGACTTTTATGTACATTTCATGTGTATTTTTGCTATTGCTTTAAGTGTGTCTTAGGTAGTGCTTAGAGGTTGTTTAAGAGTGGACTTTTTGCTGAATAACTCACCTCATAACCACTGGCCATGTGATAAGAACAAACATAAGTTTTCTTAAACTGTTTTTCAAATGTTTTACAAAAAACACGTTTACTGCATAAAAATAAATCTGTTTTTTCTAAATAAACAGATTCATTTTTACACTGATGCCTTGGCTAAGTCTTGTGAAAATTAGATTTTGTGCATCATGTATTTTGACTAAGTCTTCTATCTTTCAAAACGACTGTGTTTCAAATAGTTAAGCTTTTCTGTTTTCATTTTGAAAAATAAATCTGTTCATCTGTAAATGAATAGATTCTTTTTGTCTCTGGTGCCATATCTAGCTTAAACGTTTTTCAATTTTATCTCTGCACCAGAATGCTTGACTAAGTCTCCTCACTTAACAAATTCTCTAACTGCTTTTGAAAATAAATCTGTTCATTTTATTTTCAATTTGTGAATTTTATAACAACTTTAACTGTTTTTCAAAATTCTGTTATATGTTGGTTTTCTACAAAATGAAAACTTGTTTCTGAGTTTAAACATCGTTCATACATTTGTAAAAACAAGTTTTACAGCAGAGAATTAAGAGTTTACAAAGGATTAGCATTTGTTCTTCAAAGATTTCGAAAATCACAAAGTGCTTGTTCTTGGTTCGGTTCCAAAAGCTTGGTGTGAGGTGCTGCTACTGTTCTAGCAATCTTGCCTACTGGTTTAAGGCAGATCTTTGTATCCTCAATCAGGTGTAGTCGTTTCACTTCTCATTCCTTGTAATAGTTTGGTTGAACACTCTTCTTGATAGGTTTTCTTGGAGAGTGTGTGTGAGCTGAAATAGGTTTTTTCAGCAAGAGTACCTAAGTTCTTGTAGGTTTCAAGAACAGTGGGAATTATGTTTGTTTGTATTGTGATTTAGTGAATTTCACCTTGTTGTAGGTGAAGACTGGATGTAGCTCAGTTGAGTGAACCAGTATAAATGCCTTGTGTTTATTCTCTCTCAATCTCTACAATTAAGTTTCTGCATAATTGATAAAACAACAAAGAAATAAATCTGTTCAATTAAAAATAAATCTGTTCTTTCTGGGCACGGTTCATATTGTTCTTAATTTCTGGAAAACTGGTTGATTTCAATAAGAACACTTTTTTTTTATCAGCAAAGAATAGAATTAAATTAAAAGGAATATTTGAGGGATGTCCCAACCCTTACACAAAATCATTCACCATTTGTAGCTATAATCATATCTAAATTAAGGCAACCAAACCATAAAAAAAAAGACAACATTAAGAGAAGGCTACTAATACAGCTATAAAAGTGCCTCTAAATTATGCAGCAAGAACCTGGCAGCTAGTCCCAGCATCCTGTACCACTGGATCTACATCAAACATGTAATTCCCTGACTTCTTTCCCTCTGCTGCAGCCCCAGATACCTCCTACCCATCCCTTGGCCCATCTTGTTTGTATTTCAATGCATACAAGTCCCCAAACTGTCCACAACCGGGTTCTTTACACTACATAAAACTAGCATCCAACGACACCCATTTCAAACTTCACTTCAATATTACCCACCTTTTTCACTTACCACCATGACCTTCCATGTACACCACTGGAGGCTTCAGTTATGACAGCAACCTCAACACAAGATCTAAGCCTGCATTTCGGTTTTACCTTCTTACTTGGATATCAGCAGGTATTGTTGCTCCAATATGACCATCGGTCACTTCTCCAGAAACTCCTTGGTTTCGACTCTAGCAACTTTAGAGACCTCCCTTTTCATAGTACACTTTGTAAGCATTGGTTTGGATTCAAATGCCAATCCGAAAAAGCATACGAAAAGGAGCACATCCTGTGTTTCAACCAAAACCAAGTATGGAGTTGAGCCATTTGGAAAACCTCTTCGGCGTCAGGTATCCCTTGCTTAAAGATAACATTGTTCCTCTTCTCCCAGATACATCTAACTATTGCCACCCACATCCCTTTCCATACTTGATTCTGCTTAATGGACATATGAACAAGATAGAAGTTCTCAAAGTTACACCTTAAATCCTTCTGTTGAACAAACAAAACTCCTATCCACCTGAAGCATAATGACCAGACTCGTGGTGCAAAAGAGCACTCCCAGAACAAGTGCTGAGAAGTTTTTTCTGCTTCTCTACAGAGCACACAAATAGAAGAGTTTACTGCCACCCCTCTCCTAAGCAGGTTAACTAAAGTTGGGATTCTATCAAGTAAGATTCTCCACGCAGTTATAAGGGCTTTAGGCATTGCTCTAGCCAGCCAGAGGGAACAAAAGATACCATCATGTACTTCATTGTTTTGGTTAGCCAAACGTATGTAGGCTGACTTCACAGAGAAGATCCCTGTGGTATCCCCTCCCCACACAATAGAATCCTTGGATTCCTTGTTCATAACGCTTCTATTAATGTGCATAAGCAACTCTTCCTCCAAAGCAGATTCCCATTCAAACCTAGCCCTCCTCCAATTTAGCCGCCATTGCCATCCATAACTCTCCCATGTACCTACCTCTCCCACCTTCATACCTTGATCCATAGACAGAGAAAAAAGTCTACGGTACATAGATTTGAGATTATTGTTAGTAACCCACGCATCTTCCCAGAATTTTACATTGCCTCCATCACCAACTTTCCACACAACAGACTTTTGGAACCATTCATCTTCACCCTCCCCACAAGCTTTAGAAAGATCTCTCCACCACCAAGATTGCCATTTAAAGCGTGTATGACTTCTCCCTACTTCTGAACCATACTTAGAATCAAGAATGTCTTTCCACTTCCCTCTTTCATCATTCATCAGTCGCCATTTCCATTTCGCCAGCAAAGCATTATTAAAAATTCTGACATCTTTGACCCCTAGCCCTCCGTCCTCAAGGGGTTTACACACATCCTCCCATCTTACCCAAGCTATAGACCTGTTATCTCTGCCCCAGGCCCAAAGGAACTTCCTCTGTATACTGATAATTCTGTTACAGACTGAAATTGGTGCTTTAAAGAAGGACAAGTAGAAGAGAGGTATAGCGGTAAACACCGATTTAAGTAAGCATACTCTTCCTGCCATAGACAAAAATCTCCCCTTCCAAGTACTAAGTCTAGCACTGACTTTGTTTATAACTGGTTCCCAAAACTGTTTCTTCCTTGGGTTGCCTCCTACTTCTAATCCCAAATATTTAAAAGGGATTGACATGGTCTTGCAATTCAGAGTCTTTGCATAGGTGTTAAAGGAAAAGCTATCAACACCAATGCCGCCAAGTTTGATTTGTGGAAATTGATTTTTAACCCTGATGCAAGTTCATAACACCTTAGAATCGCCTTTATTGTGAAGATATTAGAGAAAGAATCTTCGCATAAAAACAGAGTGTCATCAGCAAATTGTAGCAAGCAACACACGATTTCATTCCTCCCCACCTTCACCCCTCTAAGCAGATTCATATTTGACGCTTGTCTCACTAACCCGGCCAAGCCTTCAGCTACCACTAGGAAGAGAAATGGAGCTAAAGGATCTCCCTGTCTTAACCCCCTAGAAGGTTTAAATTCCTCTGTAGGGCTACCATTAACCAAAACAGACACAGACGATGACTCCAAGCAACCTCTGACCCATGCAATCCATTTAGAGTGGAATCCCAGCCTTTGTAACATATCAAAGAGGAATTTCCACCTAACCGAGTCGTACACCTTTTCGTAGTCCACCTTTAAACAAATCCCACTCCTTTGTTTTCTAGTTATCTCCTCAACCACCTCATTTGCCATAAGGACACTATCTAACATTCCACGATCCTTCAAAAAAGCTGACTGACTCTCATCAATGACCAGAGATAGGACATCCTTCATACGAAACGATAACACCTTAGAAATGATCTTATATATGGACCCTACAAGTGAGATCGGTCTGAATTGGTCAAGCGTAGTAGGATCCCTGACTTTAGGAACCAGTGCGATAAAAGAGGCGTTACACCCCTTCGGAATACACCCCGTTTCCTGAAAAAACTGCACCGCTTCCACAATGTCAGACTTAAAAAGTTCCCAACTGTTCTTGAAGAAATTGAAATTGAACCCATCCGGGCCCGGGCTCTTCGACCCTTCACATTGCCAGACAGCTTCTTTCACCTCTTCCTCAGTGATGCTAGATACCATTTTTAAACTAACCTCCGCTGGAAGGGTTTTGAACTCCACAGAACCCAGATTAACTCCAACATCATGTGTAGCCAGGAACCTTTGATTAAAAGTATTCTTTGCTTCCCTTCGAATAACTTCCGGCTCTTCACACCATTGGTGATCAATCTCTACACCTTTGACCTCATTTTTAAGTCTTTTCCACCTTATTGCACTATGGAAGAATTTAGAATTTGTATCCCCCAACTTAAACCAGTTTGCTCTAGATTTTTGTCTACAAAGAGATTCCACCTGCTTATCAATCAGCCTCAGATGGCTAAATAGCTCCATTCTTCTCAACTTATCGTGCTCCTCAAGAGAATTGTTGTCATCAATAACATCGAGATCCTCAATCTACCTCAAAATTTGCTTTTTCTTGGTCTCTAGACACCCGTACTCATTTCTGTTCCACTCTTTAAGGTCAACCATTAGAAGCTTCAATTTTTCTTTGAGTCTATAAATACTATTCCCCTGCACATTATAAGAACACCATTTCTCCTTCACAAAATCCTTGAAGCCAAGCTCCATAAACCATGCATCAATGGTTTTGAAAGGTCTAGGCCCCCAATCTTTTACCGAAGATTTCATTACTATAGCGTAGTGGTCTGAAACCACTCTCGGCTGAACATATTGCTTGCAAAACGACCAGATATGAAGCCACTCTTCGGAGACAAGAAACATGTCTAAACGGCTTTTAGCTGTACCATTTGTCTTGAACCAAGTGTATTTTTTGCCTACTGCGGGCACATCCACCAAGTAATTTCCTTCAATAAAATCATTAAAGCCACTAATCTCCTTTTTTTGACTAGAACCACCTCTAACACCTCTTCGTTCATCTTCTCTTCTAATAGCATTAAAATCCCCACAAAAGCACCATGCCACACTTTGGTGCACACTCTTAAAAGACGTCAAAGTTTCCCACAAAGCCACCTTATCACTCAACTTGCAAGCTGCATAAACGTTTATTATAGCACACAAGCTATTAGATTTAAGATGCTGGCCCAGAATTGCAATAAAGCCATTTCCTACCACATGTTTATCATACCGAAATGCATCTTTGTGCCACATAGACAAGATGCTTCCTGCCCCATTCACTCCTTCATTACGTATCCACCCAACATTACTATCTCCCCAAAGTGCAAAACATCTATTGTCTGAAACAGTAGTTGCTTTAATCTCTTGCAAGCATAAGAATTCCGCACCACCCAATAAAGTGTTTTAAATAGCGAGCTTTAGTAACCCCCCCCCCCCAATCCTTTAATATTCAGATTGATAATAATCATAACACACCGGCACCCTCCTCAGATGATAGCATTACTTCATTATCTCTAACCTCCATACAATCCATTTCTCTGATCACCGCCTCCTCATTACTTGAGCATTCCATCCCCGGACTTTTACCCGTGCCCCACAACCTATCAGATTCAGAATCATTCTGGTCGACCCTCATGCGGTTATTACAAATGATAATATCACTATCTTTTTCGGTTTTAGAGCAGTGACTTAACCTGGATAAGGGTCTGGTCCCATTTTGAATGGTTCTTTGGCCTCCCTTGGATATCCGACGTGTTTGTATAGATGTCTCACCCAATTCCCTAAGATCGCTTATCCTCTGGATACCCTCTAGTGATTTGGGCCCTTCCTTCACACCTGCATCTTCCTCCCCCGTGGCTTCAGTCCTCCCTTCTTTCATCAAATTGACCTCGATTCCCTCTCCACAGGGACTTTGAGAGTGGTTAATAAGCAGTCCCTTACCGCTGCATTCCAAGGGACTTCCATCATTGCCGCACCGCTTCTCACAAGGAGTTTCTTCTGTTTTTGATAATGTATACACTTTGCCCATCGCTTGTTGAGGTGACCCATATAAGCTTTCACTTGAACGATCCTCCATCTCTCCCCCAACGTCACCGGAGTATAAAGGTGAACCCTTCAAACTGCCTATCTCTCCTAACATACCCTTTGAGCAGCCCTCTGTTTTTCTATCCCCACCTCCCATATTGTTAGGGCCTAATAACAACGACTTTTTATTTTGGACTTCCACACCACAAAGATGGCCCACGTATGTCTCAGGCCAAGTTGCCTTTGCACACAGTAATTGTGCCTCAGCTAAATTAGCCAAAGAATTTTGAATTATCATACAGGCTGCGTTGACCTGCTGTGTCACTGATAAAGCTGCCCCTACATCAAACCTTACCTTCTCACGCATTGCCTTATTTGAGTAAGAGGGTTCGTCTTTTTGCTGACATACCAAATCACTCTGACAACACTCCTCCATAAGCTTCTTTTTTGTCTCTAGCGACCCACTAACTTTGTCTTCTTCCTTGGTCACCTCCGGTCACCGTAAACCACCGTCCTCGTCACCGTTCTCACCCCCCTCATCACCAAATTTTGATGAGAAAATCGTTTCCTCAACAAAGGAGCCCATTGAAGAAAAGCTATCTAAGGAGTCACTGTGATTCATGGTGCAGTTACACACGCCTACCTCTTCCATGGGTTCCTCTTCGACTAGAGAGATATTAAAGACTTGCCCATTAATCCGAAAGGTCTTTAACCCTCCAACTTCACAGAATACCGGCTTACGAACCTGGAAACGGGAAAAATCAAGGTTCTCCCATGATAATTGATGTGATTCCAATAGCCACATAGAACAAGATTCTTGACATTTTTAGGAATCACCTAGAGTTGGAAAATATAGAGGCACTTTTTCTTAGAGTTGGATCATGGTTCTAAGTCAAGAACTCACCAATAACAAGTACCAAATCCCAAACTCATTTGGATGAACCAAATATTGTCAAATTGAATCAACAAAGGAAATTAAAAAGAAAGGACCGAACAGAATTGTACCAAAATCAAATGTACCGAACAGAATTAAGAAACAAACAGAATATAGGTGCTGGAAAATTAGAAGAACCGAAACAACAACAACTCAAAACACAAGGCAACATGAACAAATTGAAGAAGAAGAAAGGAAGGAGAAGAGAATGCTCATGAAGATGGAAGAATGGTTGGATGATCACGCCACTAGAAGTATGGATGCTCCTAGATGAGTGTGCAAGCCGCCACTTGAGGAAACCATGGTCCTTCAAGATAAGACTAGAGTAGAAGGCTCAAAAGCTCTCCAAATGCTCACTCCAATTTTGAGTATAGTTTCTTTAGATAAATTCAAATCTGAATTTTACAAAGAGAGCACCTCTATTTATAGCCTAAGATGCTGAAATGTAAGCTACACAAATTCAAAAAAAACTCCCTCCCAAAAAGCTTCTAGAATTTGCGCCTAAAACAAGGCATGAGGAAGGTGTGATCCTTTCTCTCACTTTGGCACCTCCTTATTTACTCCTACACCTATCTACTAATACACCCCCCCTAAGACTCTTAACTAAAGACTAAAAGATGCTTTAACAATAGAGGTTTCTAATGTTTCCCTCTAAGCACCTTTCTAAACAATATTTATTTAAAACTTGGCCTTGCCCTTCATGGGATGGTCTTTGGGCTTTTGTGGGCTTTGGCCTTCTTGGGCTTGGGCTTGGGCTTTATCTTTTGCAAAGATTAACAAGAAAAACTTTAAATGTGAAGGCGAATGATCTTGTTCTTCATTATAAAAAGCCACCTTTAGTTGATTCTCATCATACTCCCCGAGTTGGAGAGAATTCGCCCACGAATTCTGAATCCCTGCATATAACAAAGCCAATGTACTTTTACAATCAAAAGAGTAAGAAAAAGGAATACATGACTTAGTAGAGGGAATCAAAGGGATTGCAGAAAAGGAGGTCCTATGAATCAACCAAGTTGGAAAAATTTGTTTGGGAATGATGATATTTTTTGGAAAAAGACCTCTTAAATGGTGAAACCCATTAGGAGGTATGAAAAAATCATCCCTAACATATTTTAACCAAGGTGGTGTTGAAATAGGAACCTTGGGTAATGAAAAAGATAAAGAAGAAGAAGACCTTGGAGGGTCCATTTGAGGTATAGCACGAGTCAACATGATGGATTTAGAGGAGAAAATGGTGTGACTCGGTGTAGTACTTACTTCTTTTTCTTTCTCATTTTCTCTTTTAGTTTTCATTTTTATTTGGTCCTCATGAACCTCTTTGGGAGAGAGGGGTTTTAATATAACCTTGCGCCCTAGGAAGGAAAAAGACATTGTATTGGATAGGCCATCATGTAAAACATGTCTATCATATTGCCAAGGCCTTCCTAAAAGAAGATGAGAAGCTTCCATGGGCACAACATCACATAAAACCTCATCTTTATACTTTCCTATAGCGAAGTTAATGAGGACTTGTTTATTCACCATGATTTCACCTACTTCACTAAGCCATTGTAATTTGTAGGGCTTGGTATGAGAGATAGTGGGTAAGGCTAACTTCTCCACAACTCTTGTACTAGCCACATTAGTGCAACTTCCCCCATCAATAATCAAGGAACATAACTTGTTGTTGATAAGACATCGGGTGTGAAAAATATTTTCTCTTTGAGTATCATTCAAAGATTTTGGAATTGTGCCCAACATACGTCTTACCATCAATAAGTCACCTTCACAAGGACTTTCACTCTCATTTTCACTTGATGGTCTAGAAGGTGAAGAATGCCTAGGTGAAGTGGAATCATGCTCACTAACTACAATGCCTTCATGCATGTACATACTTCCTTTAGAAGGGCAATTAGCAGCAATGTGACCATATCCCAAACATTTAAAACACTTTTGACTAGACGATTTAATTGGGGATTTAGGCCTAGAAGTAGATGGCGTAGGATCCTTGGGTTTGAAAGAAGAATCTTTGGAAGGATGTTTAGAAAAAGAATTTTTGGTTCTCCAAGACTTGGAGTAGTATCCATCATTGGAAGCATTTTTTAAAGAGTTTTTCTTAGCAAGTTGGGCTTCCACCTTCATTGCAAGATGAACTAAAGAGCCCAATGATGAATACTCTTGTAACTCAACAAAATCTTGAATATCCTTCCTAAGACCACTCACAAACCTAGCAATCATAGCTTCCTCACTTTCCTCTAATTCAATTTTAAGCACAAGCGTTTCTAGCTCTTTATAATATTCATCCACATTTAGCGTGCCTTGTTGAAACCGTTGGAGTCTCAACATGAGGTCTTTCCTAAAATGTGGGGGCACAAATCTAGCGCGCATTTGATCCTTTAAAGAGTTCCAAGAGTCCACGGGAGGACCCTTGTGATAGATAATGTCCTTTACAATTCCATGCCACCATTTCATGGCATAATCACTAAACTCTAGGGTGGCTAGCTTAAGCTTATGCTCATCTTGGATCTCATGGATCTCAAATATTTGTTCACACTTAGCCTCCCAATCTAAATATACATTAGGATCACTTGAGCCATTGAAACAAGGAAGCTTGACCGAAGGTAGCCTAGCCTTTGCATCTTGGTAGTAGCCATTGCCATAGTGAGGTCTCTCCCCTTGGTTGTGATGTCTATGTCCAAGGAATTGGGGTGGAGTTCTCCTTCTCCTATGGTCATCTTCACGGCCAACATCATTTGAAGAAGCTCTTGAAGATGGTCTATGAGAATGATGTCCATCATGGATAGAAGGAGATGGTCTAGCTTGTTGGACCTCCATCTTTTGCATTTTCTCCTCCAACCGTCTAATGGTTCTTTGAGCTTCATGTAATTCACCAAGGATTGAAGCTTTGGAAGGAGAATTCTGCTTGTAGGATGCATCACTTGAAAATCCAGCCATTTGTAATTAAAAAACAGCAAACACACAAAAACAGCAAACAAATTAAAAATTAGCAAAAACAGTGAGCTTTGGCAATGAAACTGCCGAAGTGAAATGAAGCTGAAAAAAGAGATCACTCTCAAAGAAACAATGTTCTTGCACCAATCTGATCTTGAGGCCTTGGAATCCTCAAATGAAATATGTCAAAGCAAGCACACCAATCTTAAGAGCAAACCACCACAAAACCAAAGAAACAATAAAGACAAACAAGAAAAGGTATAAGCAAGGAAAGGTAATTGCAAAAGGAATACTATATGTAAGACAAACTCAAAGAGTAAGAATGAAAGACAATCAAGAAAATAAAGAACTCAATGAGAAAAGTAGGCACACAAAAGAATACCTAAGGAAAAGCACTAGAGTAGATGAAGAAAACAAAAAAATTTAGCTACTGGAAAATTTTTTTTTATGCAAACTGTGTTTGATATTCACTGATTTAACTGGAACGTTGTAGAGCGAACTGGATTATGAAATTTATACCACAGAAACTTCAAGATGTTAACTCAATAATGGCACTGGAATCAATTAAAAACAGTAAGCCAATTGAGAGAAATAAATTTTTTAAAATCACTGCCAGATTACCGTATTTTTTTCGGCAGGAATGTACACTTTTTTTATTTTATTTATCATTTTTTGTGTACTTCATATTTTTGAATGATTCTTTTTTCTATTCTTTTCTAACACTTTGAATATCTCAAATCCAGAATTTCAGAATTTTACAGTACGTAAATCAAATGCAATAAGGAAAAACAGTAAGCACTTTTTTTCAGAAACAGAGGAATCCTAATAGGAATAAAAAAACAGGATGATGAACTAGCAAAGACATAATAGAAAATGATGTATTGGAACTTGTATAGGTCTAGAATACAAGTATGAACTCAATTCTAAAAAGAAAATGCACAAAGGATCAACATCAATTCAGAAAATTATATGACACCAAAGCAAGAAACAATCAAAACAATAAAAGTACTACTAGAAGTAATGACATATATGGAATAACATGACTAAGACAAAACTTGACATGATTCAAAAATTAAAAGACACATCACAAATTGTAACAAGTGAAAGGAAGCTTAAGGTAAACTCTAGGAAGGATAATGCCATTCCAAAAGAGCAACCATACTCATAAGAATTATGAGTGCCATAAACCTTTCCACAAACACTTGGAGCAAAAGAAAAACAGCAAGAATACTCAATTAAAATTCTAAAACAGAAACTTAAATTGCAAGAAATTAAAGAGCTCTTGAAATTAAAGTGCACACAACTCAACAATTAAACAAGAAGAACCTAAGACTCATGATACCACATGATGTGATTCCAATAGCCACATAGAACAAGATTCTTGACATTTTTAGGAATCACCTAGAGCTGGAAAATATAGAGGCACTTTTTCTTAGAGTTGGATCATGGTTCTAAGTCAAGAACTCACCAATAACAAGTACCAAATCCCAAACTCATTTGGATGAACCAAATATTGTCAAATTGAATCAACAAAGGAAATTAAAAAGAAAGGACCGAACAGAATTGTACCAAAATCAAATGTACCGAACAGAATTAAGAAACAAACAGAATATATGTGCTAGAAAATTAGAAGAACCGAAACAACAACAACTCAAAACACAAGGCAACATGAACAAATTGAAGAAGAAGAAAGGAAGGAGAAGAGAATGCTCATGAAGATGGAAGAATGGTTGGATGATCACGCCACTAGAAGTATGGATGCTCCTAGATGAGTGTGCAAGCCGCCACTTGAGGAAACCATGGTCCTTCAAGATAAGACTAGAGTAGAAGGCTCAAAAGCTCTCCAAATGCTCACTCCAATTTTGAGTATAGTTTCTTTAGATAAATTCAAATCTGAATTTTACAAAGAGAGCACCTCTATTTATAGCCTAAGATGCTGAAATGTAAGCTACACAAATTCAAAAAAAACTCCCTCCCAAAAAGCTTCTAGAATTTGCGCCTAAAACAAGGCATGAGGAAGGTGTGATCCTTTCTCTCACTTTGGCACCTCCTTATTTACTCCTACACCTATCTACTAATACACCCCCCCTAAGACTCTTAACTAAAGACTAAAAGATGCTTTAACAATAGAGGTTTCTAATGTTTCCCTCTAAGCACCTTTCTAAACAATATTTATTTAAAACTTGGCCTTGCCCTTCATGGGATGGTCTTTGGGCTTTTGTGGGCTTTGGCCTTCTTGGGCTTGGGCTTGGGCTTGGGCTTTATCTTTTGCAAAGATTAACAAGAAAAACTTTAAATGTGAAGGCGAATGATCTTGTTCTTCATTATAAAAAGCCACCTTTAGTTGATTCTCATCAATAATGTAGCATCATCTATGGCTACCACAGTCGCTACTTCTCCCACCACCTTTGTAAGGCATTCCTTAGTCCATAGCGGTATGGGTAGACCATAGCATCTGACCCACACCAATCTGTGGTCTGCTACACATGCTTCATACCATTGTTCTACATCCTTGAACGCACTTACAACCCAGTCTTTGTTTAACTTAACAAAGTCTTCCATATGAACGTCTTCCTTAGGTGTTAGGAGTACCATGTTATCTCCCATAAATCTAGCTTTAACCATACTCATCCCTCATTTGATAAGTTCTTCACATAATAAATCAAAATTCATGTCTTCGGACATCCATCCAACTGCACTGTTAGACATCCAAGGAAGAACTTGTGACTTAGCTTCAAAGACAGGACCTTTCCATCTCTCGTGTGAGGTATTTCTAACAGCATCAGCATAAGAGCGACTCTCGCTATGGCCCCTTTTGATACTCTTTCCTGTTTTTTCTCTCCATACCTCCTTACTCTTTGGCTTCACAGGTTCATGGTTACGAAGTTTTTTGACCTCTCTAGGTCGCACAGACTCACCACCAAGTTGTGAAGATACCCCTCTTCTATATTTAGGTATGTTCTCGTATAACTTCATATTGCCAATGTAGATTTGATCCAGCTGCTTCTCCATACGAAACACATTTTCCACATCAAATAACCTCACGAAACTGAATCTTCTTCCCCATCTATTGAGACGCTTTGAGATGAACACTTCTTTCACCCTAGCCCATTTCTGGAAGATCTTTAGCATGTCATATTCCCCAAAGCCTCCTGGGAAGTTTGAAAAGAAGAACGTAGAGAAATTATTCACCGAAGAAAAATTTCTATGCTCCTCGGGTTTCCGTCGATGGCCTTCCCTCTCCTTCCTCCACCGGTCCTCCCTTGTCCTCCGGGTTGCGAAAACATATTCACTTGTGCCTTCAATAAGAACACTTATAATCTGTTAAAAGCCATTAGAACAGGTTGATTGTAATAGATCACTCAATAAACTGTCAAGCCATTAATTGAACCTTAATCACTTGCTTGAAATTGAAGGTTGTTGTTTTGGTGATTCACTGTTTTTCGTTCTAATATCAGTGTGTGTGCATCTGGAAATTCTATCTGCATAATTTTGTGATTAACCTTGCTGAATAAACGCTTTTCAAACACAAGCAGTGCCAAAATAAATCTGTTCATTTTCACATAAATCGATTTATTTTCTGTAAACTGTGTTAAACACTGTTTCTGTGAGAAAGATTTAAAAGGTCAATTCACCCCCCCTCTTGAACTTTGGCACTATTAAACCCAACAGGGGGGACTTGCTCAGGGCAGCAGCAGCTTCCGCAACTGAATTTGGGACGGTTTGAGAGCCCGCTGCTAGGTCGTGACGTTTGACTATAGAGCGTAGCCTAGCCATGTGCTCCTTCCCCAACATTGTATCTGCACAAAGAGATCAATGTTTGCAAATCAACTCAGTTCAAGCAATTAATAATGCATAGGAAAGCAAGCAATGGGAACACTAATGCATGAATCAAATAGCCAAGAATGAATGCAGATCAGTGTAATACAAGCAAATTTGATAAAGAGTAAAGTGGACTTAACACAGAAAGAGAAATTTGGAGAAGAAGGGAGGGAAGACCTATGTGAAAGTCCAGTTGACTTTCAGCGAATTCGAAGTTGATGATGGAGAGGGTGGCCAAAGTGATGTTGGAGGAGGCAACTTCTTTCCAGAAGTTGCACAAGTCTTTGTCAAGCTCCCCCATTTTTTCTAGACTCCTAGCCCTCCGAAAATTGTCCTTGGACTCCTTCTTCCCCTTGTTCACCCAATACAAGGGGAATCCATCAAGAAGGGTAGGATCCCGATCGTTGCAGCACACGTGGACAAACTTGCCCTTCCAGTCTTTGTAGGATTGCTGGAAGATTGAGAGGATGGATCTCCCAGCAATCCCATTAAGGCTCACCCACAGACGATCCCCTGGCTTCTTGGCCTCGAACAGAAATAGGAATACATTTACAGAGGCTGGGTGGCCTAGGTGTGCGCAGATGATTTGGTATGCCCTGACGAACGCCCAGCTGTTGGGGTGCAGCTGGGCGGGGGCGATGTCAAGCTCAGTCAGAAGCTCCCTCTCAAAGCGAGTGAAGGGGAGTCTGAGCTTGACCTTCTTGAATATGGTTGCGTAGACGAAGCAAAAGGGGTGACCGTTGTTCCCTTCATTGTCAGTGCAGATAGGTTCCCCAGGAAGACAAGGGCGAATGGCCACCTTGTCATCATGTTCCTTACTAAAGGAAAGGTGGGCCTTGTTTCCTCTCTTCAAACGGAGAGCATCTGCTTTAGTGTTGATAGAGGAGGTCTCACTCAACAAGGCTGGAGTGACCCAGGGGTATAGTAGTTTGTAGTCAAGGGTGTGGCGTACAGTGGCACTGGTTTGTGGAGGGGTTAGTCGCGGTTGGTCGGGTCGAGAGGGTGCAGCTCTCTCAGCCCAGCTTGAAGGGACGCTGGGATCCCTAGGTGGGTTACGAGATGAGGAAGGGTTTCCTGATGAAGGGATTCTGCGTGTTTTTGGAGGTGGGTTTCGAGAAGAAGCAGGGGGTTTGGTGTGATTCTTGTACGAGCCATCAGGAGAACTGCAAAGAAGACGAAAAGAAGATGAAAAAGGGAAGAGTGGAAGGTTGATAAACAGAATGACTCGATTGAAAAACGAAAAAAAAAAACAGCATGAACAAGGGGGGCTCGTAGAGAAGAGAAAACCTAAACGCAGAAAAAGCAAAACAGAGAACAAACAGCCCACAACGTATGCTCCAGACAGTCAATGGATGATGCAAACCGATTAAAATGCAGCAAATATCAGTGGGAGAAGTAAAAAAATTACCTTTTGATGATCCGAAGAGAGTTCAGTAAGATGGTGATTGAAGGAGTCGAAGCGTTCGCTAAAGCGTTTCGAGAGTTTGGAGTAAGGAAGAAGATAATGAAACAGTGAAGTGGCGCGAAGTGTTTAAGAGTTTTGAAGAGTTTCGAAGTTGCGAGAAGCGCAAACGGCAATGAATAATGATCGTTGATAAGTCCACGTGTCGAATGATCGAAGGGGTTGGTGAAATGTCAAATCAGTAAATAGCGTGGGCGTTAGCGCGCAAAGCCAAGTAGGTTGCCGAAATTTCAACTTCTTAGTCTTTTCGCTGGACAAGTCACAGCTTAAGACTGGGGAGCTTGTGTACCGATCAGGTCATCGGGTGTGATGACGTGGACAAGAGAAAGGTGGGTGGTCAAGAAGGCAACATAGTCGCCATTTATGGAAGTGGCGTTCTGCGGCATACATAATCGGTTGTCGCCGCTTGGTGTGTCACCAACCTGTTAGACAATGGAAGATCAGGTGGTCTGACATCGCCCAAGAGAGGCATCGCCCAAGAGAGGCATCGCCCAAAGAGGGGCATCGCCAAGTTAAGACGTCGCAAGGAGGCTTCGGGCCTCGACAGTCCAGAACAGTAGCAAGGAGAAGAGAAAGGTGGCTTCAAGGCCATAAGTTCTAGCACCAGTAGGGGATATCCTGACTCGTGAAGTATCCACGCCACTGCTGGGAGACCCTGGTACAGATACGACCCATGAGAGGGCCATGACCAGGGGAGAACCACGTGCGTGGTACGAGAGAAAGGTAGATACACCCCCAGGGCAAGTGACTAGTGATTGGGACGCATGAGTTGGCACCCAGAAAGTCAACCCACGCGCCAAAAGCACTTCGAAGGAAGGAGGGCCCACACGATGGATTAACCCTAAGTTGGGTTGCGGTGCTATGGGACCCTCTGCGCAGAATAACGATCAAGTCAGAAGGGCACGTGGCAATGCACACGTGCTCATTAAAGGTTTCAGTGAAAGTTTGCCAAGGTACGCGTTAATTTAGTTTACGTATCAAATGTTTCCAAGCACATTTTTATACGCCTTCAATGCGCTTCCACGCGCTTTAAATGTAGAAGGAATATAAAAAGGGGCCTTGGGTCGTTTGAAAGGGGGTTTTTTGACCTAATTCTCATAGTTACACAAAGCACAAACCCTAGTTGTTTTCGCTGCGCACCTACTGTGAGCACAAGGCAATTAGGGCAGCACAGTTTTAGTCACTCAGTTATTTATGACCACCTTCAGAGCATTCGTTTACGATGTTCCGATACGGAGGTGTGTCACCTTTGATGTTTCTCGCTAGCTGACTTGATCGTCGAAGTGCAAACGACCGCGAGGGGGCCCTTTTGTTCACTTTTCTTTCAGGTATTCACAGACGGAGCGGAACGAAGGTGCCATAGCTCGTGAGTACAAGCCACGCACGAAGACGACCCTGGTCAATCGGCGGGCACACTAGTAAAAGGTGACATGCTTCCTCAGGTGGTGGCCATTGGAAAAGTCTATCAAGAGGCCACCACCTTACATAACGTTCCTCTGTCCTTGGATGTGGCGAAGGTAACAATTGAAAGAGTACGAGTACCTGATGCTCGTGTTCCACTACCATCAGATGAGGTAAAAACTGTGGCTTATGCATTTTAGACATTCGTAGTCTAACCCAGACACCTCATTCGAATTATGCCAGAACCTCCGGTAATAATTTCATTTAATTATATTGATTCATATTTATATATTACATCTAATTTCATACAAATGTTCTTTATTTTGTAGAAACCATGTTGGAAACCAAGTCTGAAAAGGAAGCATGAGGTTCCGATTAATGATCCTATAGCTTCCTTAGCTGTAGTTTCTAGACAGATTGGTCGAGACCTTCTAGAAGTTCCATGGGATGATACGTTTTTTGAAATAAACACTGAGCTGTCACTATACATATACATGTAAAATTTGTTAGAATTTGTAGTTGGGGATCAGGAACTCAATATAAATATAATTCAATTTTTTATGATGTAAGTATCTTTACCTATATTTCAATTTACTTTATGTTAAATTAGCATTGATTATGCTGTAACTAATCATACAAGTGGAACAAAGGCAAATGAAACCCAATCATACATCACTAACACCCTGTAAAAAGAGGGAAAAGAAATTTATTTATGCCCTTATATTAATGAGTAAGTTTAATTATATGTCGTCAATTATTACTATCTCATGTTTTAAATATTTACTAACTCTTTTCATGGATGATGTAGGGGTCAATGGCAGTTACTTGTCTTATCAATGGTTGATAAGACTGTTGTGTGGTTTTGTTCCCTACACAATAAGCCATCCACAATATCATTGATAGGTAAGTACATTATAAACTTAACTCCGTATGTTACTAATAAAGCATCTACTAACGTGTTTTTTGTATTAATCAGTTCGTGGAGTGGATATAACATCCCAAAAGGACGATCCAATTAAAATTTTCAAAATATGAACTGGATAAAACCAAAGGTTTTTATTTTTTTTTTCTTTCTCTTGTCACGGTTTATGAATATTAGCTTTTACTTTTTATTGAATTATAGTGCAATAAACAACCAGGAAGTTATGAGTGTGGCTATTACTGTTAGAATATATGACCTTAAACAAGAGGGGGTGAATTGTTTAAAGGGGGTTTTTGAAAACTTTTTCAGCTAGAACAAAATCCTTTGTATGAAACTCAATCATAAATTCAATTAGCCAAGATATAAAGCACAAAACAGCAAAGCACCAGAAAAACAATCGGTTGTTTCTTCGAAACAATCGGTTGTTTATATCAGCAAAGCAATAACAACTGAACTTAAATGAGTTTAAGGGAAGAAAGAGATACACAAACAGTTTATATTGGTTCACTCTTAAACCAAGAGCTACATCCAGTTCCCATAAGCCACTGGGCAATCCACTAAGCAATCAAAACAGATTACACACAAACCACCAAAGAAGTGACCTTGAACTCTTCAAGAAACACAATTCCTTTGGCACAACACACACCAATAATGTTGATCTTGACAACCTCAATAGCACACAACACTCCTTGGCAACAACACCAGAATTTACAAAATATTCAGAACGAATTACACTTGTTTACAGAACAATCTGAAATCAATACAGATGTAATCCTATTCCACTCTCTCTTGAGAAAACCCGAAGCTTGATGTGAATGTTCAAAATTTGAAGGCAATCTTTCACAACTGAAAAACTCAAATATGTTTTTCTTGTTTGTTATAAAACATAAACAAACTTTTTATAGCTTTCAAAGATTGGTCAAAGCATTTAATAGAGGAGTGTATTCAGTTGAAAATCATTTAAAACACATTCAACTAACAAAACAAAATTCTGTTAGGATTTTCAAAGATACAATCGATTGAAACCACGAAACAATTCATTGTTTTGGTTTGACAGCAAGTCAACAAACCAAAACAGTTTTCAACCTTTTCAAAAACACCTAAGAGCAAAACAATCAGTTGTTTCGACAAAACAATAGGTTGTTTTTCACTTAGTTTGAAAAACACTTTAAACTCAAAAAGGTTTTAAAACACATTAGCTTTATATTCAACAAAGAGTGGATTACACAAATAAACTACCCAGATCCTATCCTAAACACAACAGCAACTCCAGCCTTGCATCAAACACTTGGATTTGGATTCTTCAAATCCTTTGATCACTCTTGATCAACAATCTCCCCCTATTTGATGAAGACAAATCCATGTTGCTTGTGTTGGACTTTGTTTGAATTTGAAGCAGTTCCTGCAAAACAAAACTTATGCAATACACAACATCTTTAGCAGCAGGTTAGAGTAACACATTTAGCTTGTTTTCTGCATAACCATTACAGTAGAGAAAACCAGCCAAAAAGGAAAATCACTTTCAAACTATAAAACATCAACAACAGCAGCAGAATAAAAACCACTTAAGCATATAGAGTTTGCAGAGTTTTAGACAACACAACACAAAACTCTCCCCCTATTTGTCTTCACAAATAGACTTTAGAAAGAGATAAAACAAAAATTGTTCCAGATAAAACAGAATATAAAACGAAAGAGTAGTAAAGCTTCCACAAAGCAAAAAACAATCGGTTGTCCCGAGCATTCAACCAATTGTTTTTCTTCAGTCATCCTTGCCATATTGCAGCTCAAAGATTTGGTTCTAAACAACATCAATTTGTTCATCCAGGGTCTGAAAGCGAGTGTCCATGCTTTGGAATCTGTTGTCAATGTTCTGGAAATTTGTAACAAAAAGATCATGGAGATTTCTTTGATTTTCAACAAAGCCATCAAATCTATCTACCATGTATCTTTCAAAAGAAGACATTGAGAGAACCTCATCCCCTTGATCTCCAACACTTGTTCCAGCATCAAAGTCAGTTGCAGGTTGTTCTTCATTGTGAATATTCATATCAACAACTTGATCTTCTTCATCAAAATCAGCAGCTACAACTTGATCTTCAACCCAGTTACAACAGCCCATACATCATGGGTAATCTCCATGTCTACACCTTTAACATGTGAAACAAGATTGTTTCCTTCAAACTTTAAGTTTGTGTAGAACACCCGAATTAAATCTGGATAAATGTTCCCCTTCATCTCCAAGAACCTCTTCAGCAGTTGATCCTTGAGAAGCCTTCTCACATTGTCCAGCTTTTGGCTTTTCAACCAATCAAAGGAGACAAATTTTGGATTGTTGATCACTTTTGTATTTGTCTCAAAGCGATACCTCTCAATTAATTCATTATCTCCTGAAAACCAGCCCTCAAGCCTTCCTCCTGACCTCACAACCCTCGTTTTGATCCTCTTCGATGTAGGTGGAGTGGAATTCGTGACAGCAGAATGAGGCAAAGGCACACACACAAGGAGAGAAAGAGATGTTGCAAGAGATGAGCCAATTGGTTGTTTTTGTGAAGGAAAACATTTGCAACAGATTTTATAGCAAAGCAGAAACCTTCTTTGATCCTTTGGTGATTGTGGGTTTCAATCTTCAAGCAAGGAAACCGGTCCAAGATCTGCACAGAAAACTTCAGCATAGAGCAGAAAAACACATGGTCAGCACATGTGACTTTTGACTAGACATAAAGACTCTTGAATTTCCAAGATATGGAATATATTCCTTTATGACAACTTGTAACTTCCTCCAGAACCAAATCAGGCTTTCAAGACTTCTTTATTGACTCAAGATTCCTTTATTATTGAGATCTACAATAGACAGAATGTTTAGAGAAATTAAATCAATTCTTCACAGTGTTGTTAGAGGAGAAACAATCAGTTGTTTCTAGAAACAATCGGTTGTTTTCTGCAACAGTTTAACAGAACGTGAGTTTCAGGCATAGACTGAGAGAGGTTCAAAACAGATGTAATTGCTCATTTGAAAAAGAAGAAAAAATTAATCATGAATCAGTAATTAAAAAGCAAAGATAAGGAAGGTCTTGTCCTTTTATGAAGTCCCTTCAATGAGTCATTGTTTGTGATCAAGAATGCTTCTTTTGGCTTTTGAAATAGCTTGGACTGGTTCACACCCTCAATTCAGTTCTAGTCACAATCCTTTTCTTCCAAGAACTTGATCAGATAACTCAGAGCTTCATGTTTCTCTAGTATCCCTGCATCAAAATGAATTCAAGCAACAAGATTTGGTCCCCTTACAAATGTGGGTCCATTTGATTTATTTTTGTCATTTGAAACCTCACAACCTTTGGTAATCCATTTCATGAAGCCTCTGGGAACAAAATATTTCCTTATTTTACAGAATCTGACTGAATGACCTCTTTTTATGCAATAAAAGCATGTAACAACCGATTGTTTCGACTTAACAATCGATTGTTTTCCTTGCAGTTTTGAAAAAGTCTTTGAAAACTTATCTTGCTTGTTTTGTGGACTAAAACCTAATCCAGCTCATCCAAAAACACAATTTTGAGATGCCAAGACTCAAAGTTGGATTTACCCTTTGAAAACTTATCCACAGTTCTAACAAGATAATGACTTTCTTTTCAAGATTTTCACAGTTTTCACAAACAAGAGAGTCACACACATGAGAAGAGTTTTTGCAATGTTTTTCAAACTTTTCAAAATCAATTTTTGATTTTTCCAGCTCTTCTTCAAGTGTCTTAACCCTCTCTTCAAGACAGTTGTTCAACCCTTTCAATCGGTTGTTTGAGAGAACCAATCAGTTAGCTTCTTCATGAGTTTCTTGAAAATCTTGAAGCAATTTACTATAATTTTTAGCACTTAGGGAAGCACATGAACTTACACTGCTTGAGCTGCTTGACTCATCATCTCCTTCTGCAATTAAGCATATGTTGGCTTTTTCATCTTCACTTGATGAGGAGACTTCATTTTCATCCCAAGCAATATATGCTCTTCTTGATTTTCCTTTCTTTTCCTTGTAGCTTGACTTCTTTTCATTGCTTTCTTTATTTGGGCAATCAGCTTTTATATGCCCTTGTTCACCACAACCAAAGTAAGTATAATTGTTAGAATTGAAATCATTAGTTTTCTTGTTTCCATACCTTTCTTTGTTGGCTTTTTTGTTGTGATTTCTCTTCAAGAATCTACTAAACTTTTTGGACAGCAAGCTAAGGTTTTCTTCCTCACTTTCATCACTTGAATCTTGTTTGCTTTTGTGCTTGGCAGCTTTCAAGGCAATGCTTCTCAGATGTTTGTCTTCACTTTCTTGAACATTGAGTCTATTCATCTCTAACTCATGTTCTTTAAGCTTACCAAACAATGAAGTCGTTGTCAAGGATGTCAAATCTTTTAATTCATAAATTGTTGTTGCCTTAAGTTGCCAAGATGTATCAAGGCACTTGAGAATCTTGATGTTTAGTTCTTCTTTATCAAAGGTTTTCCCAAGGCTCATTAGATGGTTGATGATGTGAGTGAACCTCTTTTGCACTTCAACAACAGATTCTCCCTAAAGCATTCTGAACATATCATACTCTTGTATTAGAGTATGTTTCCTTGCTTTCTTCACATCATTTGTTCCTTCATGGGTGACTTCCAAAGTGTCCCACATTTCCTTGGTCGATGAACATTGTGATATCCTGAAAAATTCATCCGAATTCAAAGCAGATGTTATGATATTCTTGGCAATACAATCAAACTTGGCCTTTTTATTTTCAGCATCAGTCCATTGGGACCAAAGTTTTTCAATAGAAGATCCATCCTTTTCAAATTTAGGAATAAAAGGGTCATTTTCAATTGCATCCCAAATTCCTTTATCAAGAGATTCAACAGAGATTTTCATTATAACTTTCCAAAATTGAAATTCAATCCACAAAATAGAGGTGGTCTGTTAATTGAAGCACCCTCCCCAAAAGGTAGTTTTTCAGCCATTTGAAAAAAGATTTTAGGATCAAACTTGAGTATTTTTCAAGTACCAAGCTCTTGATGCCAATTGTTAGAATGTATGGCCTTAAACGAGAGGGGGGGTGAATTGTTTAAAGGGGGTTTTTGAAAACTTTTTCAGCTAGAACAAAATCCTTTGTATGAAACTCAATCAGAAATTCAGTTAGCCAAGATATAAAGCACAAAACAGCAAAGCACCAGAAAAATAATCAGTTGTTTCTTCGAAACAATTGGTTGTTTATACCAGCAAAACAATAACAACTGAATTTAAATGAGTTTAAAGGAAGAAAGAGATACACAAACATTTTATACTGGTTCACTCTTAAACCAAAAGCTAAGCCACTGGGAAATCCATTAAGCAATCAAAACAGATTACACACAAACCACCAAAGAAGTGACCTTGAACCCTTCAAGAAACACAATTCCTTTGACACAACACACACCAAGAATGTTGATCTTGACAACCTCAAGAGCACACAACACTCCTTGGGAACAACACCAGAAATTACAAAATGTTCAGAACGAATTACACTTGTTTACAAAATAATCTGTAATCCTATTCCTCACTCTCTTGAGAAAACTCAAAGCTTGATGTGAATGTTCAAAACTTGAAAGCATTCTTTCACAACTGAAAAACTCAAATCTGTTTTTCTTGTTTGTTATAAAACATAAACAAACTATTTAAAGCTTTCAAAGATTGGTCAAAGCATTTAATAGAGGAGCGTATTCATTTGAAAATCATTTAAAGCACACTCAACTAACAAAACAAAATTCTGTTAGGATTTTCAGATAAACAATAGATTGAAACCACAAAACAATCGATTGTTTTGGTTTGACAACAAGTCAACAAACCAAAACAGTTTTCAACCTTTTTAAAAACACCTAAGAACAAAACAATCGGTTGTTTCGACAAAACAACAGGTTGTTTTTCACTTACTTTGAAAAACAATTTAAACTCAAAAAGGTTTTAAAACACATTAGCTTTAGATTCAATAAAGAGTGGATTATACAAATAAACTACCCAGATCTGATCCTAAACACAAGAGCAACTCCAGCCTTGCATCAAACACTTGGATTTGGATTCTTCAAAGCCTTTGATCACTCTTGATCAACAATTACATTATGCAATAGATGGTTACCATTGTAAGACTAGGCCTTAAAAGTGATTGGCATGAGGTAACATGATGTTAAATTATTTTTATAATTCTTTAACATATATGTATCTTAAAACTAATTTATGTCAACCATATTTTGAAACGTAGATCTTCACGGATGAGCAACCAATGTCTTCAGAGGCCATATCATATGTGAAACATTCTTGGTCCACATATTTCCTAATTTTCTATAACTCTAGGTTAGATGATGAATAGTGTAAGAATTAGATAGATAGATAAAGATATATTATTAGTGTTTGAAATACATTTTTATCAATATATAAAAATTGATTCTGTGAATTTATGTATTTGTCTGGTTGGGTTATAATTGAATAGATCAATTTAGATGGGTATAAGCATTAAACAGATTGTACTAAAAAAAACAACCATATATAATGACGGATATTTACCATAGTCGCATTCTTAAATTCAACGCAAAGAGTTATAAATGCGGCTATTTACCATAGCCGCATTCTTAAATCCAGCAGAAAGATTTATAAATGTGGTTATTACCATAGCCACATTCGTAAATGCGATTTATAAATGCAACTATGGTAAATAGCCGCATTCGTAAATGCATTACTCCTCCCTCTTAAAAGATCATTCAAAAGTATATAAGAATGTAGTTATTTACCATAGCTGCATTTATAAATCTCATTTACGAATGCGCCTAAATAGTCGCCTTCTTATGTGTTGGATTTAAGACTACGTGTAGATCAAATGCGGCTATATAGCCGCCATTATAAGAATTTTCATTTTGAGCACAAAAAATACGCTGCGTGATTAGTTAATTCTTCTATTATTGCAAAATATTTATTTTATCTTTATTAAAATTTATTTATGGGCAAAGAAAATTGTTGGATTAATTATATATATATATATATAAATAAGAGGTCCCTATACCTAATTACATTTTTATTTAATAAAAAATAAAAGCTTATTCAATTTGAAATATCTCATAAATTTGAATATTTTAATTAAATTTTCATTAAAAAAAATTGCTCTATTATATATTTAAATTTTTTATTTATTTAAGTATTCTACCATGTCATTGACGAGATTATGTGATTGTTATTTTTATTTTTTTTGTCTTCAACTCATAAATCAACTCACTTCTTCATTCTCTAATAATAAGTTGAGCCTTAGATATGAATCACTACTTAGACAAAAATCTAGAGTGAAATGGATAGCATTAGGTGACTAAAAGATCCAAAAAGGCATAAAGAGTGGTGTGAAGGTCAAAAACACATAAAGAGTAATGAATGACATCAAAGGTATACATATTTAGAGAGAGTGGTGTGAAGATCCAAAAAGATAGTAAAAGAAGAGGTAAAACAATTTTATAAAAGCAGGTTAAGTGAGAAGGATGGTTATATTATTAAGTTGTGGAATATTGAATTCCCATCAATATCATTAGAAACTCTGGAAGACTATAAAGGGAGAAATTCTAATGGTAATAAATACTTTCCATACAAATAGGAAATGGCCAAAAGGAAACAATGTATCTCTTATAACACATTTACCTAAAACTAATATATTATTAAGATTTAGAGGAATATAAACCTATATCACTGGCTGAAAGTTTGTACAAGATAATTTAAAAAATATTGTTTATTAGATTGAAGCCCTACCTAAGGTAATAGACCATGCCCACTTGACATTCATAGAGGGTAGAGGATTATTGGACAAGGGCTAGTGGAAAATGACGTAGTGAAAGAGGTAAAGAGGAAAAAGAAAAGTTTCCTTGTGGTAAAATTGGATTATGAAAAAACTTATGGTTAGATAAGATGAGACTTCTTATATATGATAAAAATATTAGGCTTTCATTCAAAGTGAATTACTTTGATGAAAGGATGTTTGGAATCATCAACAATTTCAGTTCTTGTTTAATGGGAGTCTAACAAAATAATTCAAACCATCAAAAGACTTAAGACAAGGTAACCCACTAACACTTTTTATGCTTCTCATAGTGGTTGAAGGATTAGTAGGAATAGTGAGACAAACAACTATTTGAAGGGATTAAAGTCAGAAATAAGGGGATCTCGATAAACATTACAATTTGTTGATCATACGTTATTCTTATGTAAATCAAGAACTTAGAATGTATTGGAATTAAAGAGCATTCTCAAATGTTTCAACTTCCGTCAGAACTTAAACTGAATTTTGATCAAACTAAGATTGTTGGGTGGGAATAGAAAATCAAAATTTATGAAAATTGTTTGTCATATCGAACTACCCATGAGTATTCCATTTACAAACCTATGCAGGAAATCCCATGAGATATTAGTTTGGGAAAAGTGTTATTGAAAAAATTTAAAAGAGACTAGCAAGATAGAAAGGAAACATATCTCTTTTGGGATAGATTATTTTTATAAAGTCTATTATAACAACTCTTCCATTGTTTTCCTTCTTTAAAATGCCTCGTGGGGAAGGAAATTAGGAGATTTCTAAGAGATTTTCAATGGGGATATAAAGAGAGGAAAATTGCATGGATTAAATGAAAAATGTATGTAGGCTTAAGGAAAATGGTGGACTTGGAGTGAAGGATTTAAAGTTATTTAACATGGATCTTTTAGCCAAATGGAAAGAGAGGATCGTCCCCGAGCTTCCATCTTTCTTCCTTCTTGAATTGCCGGTCTGAGATTTCCCTAGGTCCGCTCGCAACAAAAACACAAAGTGTGAGGAATGATGTATTAGAATCTAAGCATGGGTCATGAAGAGGCTTAAATGATGGATATGATGAAAAACATGATTAATGGTGGTGGAAAACATAATTCATGGTGGTTATGAGAGAGGTATTTAGACAAGGAGAAGGGTGAAAGCAGTTTGATGACAGTATATCCAATAACGTTGAAAAGGTATAATGATTAGCTTTTGGAAGGATAGATAGACTGGTGAATCTCCCCTTATCCATATATTCCTAAGAGTCTATGCCAACTTGACATTCAAGGATACATAGTTAGGGGAGCTTGGTTATTGGAACTAAAATGGGTGGGATTAGAGTATGGAATAGAAGAAATAATGGTTTGGATGGAAAAACCTCAAGTATCCCTCTTCATTCAAAAGGAAATGGAAAATGCACTAAATAGGGATAACAATGATAAATAAATAGGAAGTGAGGATGAAAAGAAGATTCACATTATCAAATTAGCATATAACAAACTCCGAAATAACTTTAATGGAGAAAATAGTGTTTTTATAAGTCATTTTAGGAAACAAAAGCATTGACATTAACTCCACATTTTGCACGAAGGGTGATACTCAATAGAGTGGCAACAAGAGACAATTTACATTACATGGGAGTAATGCTAGGAGGTAGGATGACTACTATGAGCAAATTAATTTACGGCAACAACTACTTATTTGTTCTTTATATGTAAGGTTGCAAGATATGTATGGAATATGTCTAGCAAATGAGTAATGATTACAAGAGTACATCATAACAAAGTAATACCATATTTTCAACATTTTAACCTCTTGGAATTAAATAAAAATGAAAACAAAATCTACAAATGTATGTGGATTACTATATAATGGAATTTAGTAATTAGAGGATAGATAGTGAGGAGACATTTAACCTCGCACAAATAAAAGGTTTGGTATGGATAACATATAAATTTCCAAATAGTAAAATTCTTTTTTTCTGACTAATGTTTCTACCAAATAATTTGCCTTAAACCCATGTAAAAATAAGTCATGGTGAGGGATTGTGATTCATGATGGGTTCATAGTCAAGCATGAGTAAGAAGCATGATTATGTCTATGCAAATCAATATAAGGTCTTAAAGGGGATAAATGTTGTGATTTCATATGGATGAGTGATGCATTTTATATTTAATAATACTAAACTGGTGTGATAAAGTGAGTTGGATAAATTTATACCATTTTGAGAAAATTACAAGACTATAACCTAAAGAATGTACACAATTCATCAAGGAATCTTAAATATAAACGATATAGCTTTGCTTATTCCTTTGGTTTTTTATGAACAAACCCATGGATTTAAGATAGACACAACCAAAATCACAAGTTGTAGTTTACTATGTTGAGATGTTGAGATAATTACAAATAGCTCTACAAGTAGTAGGAAAGATTGTACCATGATATGTGTTTCAAGAAGAGTTGTGTTATAATCTAGAAAGTTATTATGCATACATATTTCATATTATCTTAAGGAATGCTTAGATAACAAGACCACAATTATATGGATCTTATATGGTTTTGTTATTCTTTATTGTAATTTTGAAAGATTTTGTTAGAAAGTCTTGTCATGGATTTTAAGTTAAATATCTATCGTTTTGTTGTACTTTAGATACTACATGAATAGTGGGTCGATGATCACTACAAGAAAATCATGAAATAGAAACTAATTTTAAAAACAAAAAATAATTAGTTGTTACAGTGACTAAATTAGAGACCATTTTAGAAACTAAAAAAATTGGTTTCTAAATTAGTTTCTATTATTGTTAAATAGTTTCTAAATTGGTATCTAATTAGCAACCAAGGTTTTAACTACCAATTATTTAGATTCTAAAATTGGTAGCAAAAACATTGGTTTCTAATTAGATACCAATTTAGAAACCATTTAACAATAATAGAAACTAATTTAGAAACCAATTTTCTTTTTAGTTTCTAAAATGGTTTCTAATTTAGTCACTATAGCAACTAATTATTTTTGGTTTCTAAAATTGGTTTTTATTTCATGATTTACTTGTAGTGGAAGACTTAGATCATTATGTTATGATCAAAGTTAAAAAAAAAGTTACAATCATAATAGAGTTAGTGATGGAAGAGGCCCAAGCACAAGCTCACATGCAAGCCCACCAAAGGGTAGATTTGGGCCAACCCTAGAGTTATGGCCAAGAGGATCCAAGAAGACGTTCTTTTACATGTTCAAATGCCATAAACTCTAGTGTAGAGTAGACTTTAATTTCTTGTCAAAATTAGCATAGGAACTTTATTTGTAATTTTTCTTAGAATTAATTTTGGCACCTAAAACACCAACCTAGGTAAACTTAGAGTTTCTAAAAAAACCTCTAAATTTACCAAGGCCGGTCTAGAAAGCCCATGGAGGGGGTGAGCATACAAACTAGACACACCCCTCCCCATGTGCTCATTTAGGCTCCACTTTTGGGAGGGAATTCATTTGAATTTTCAAGGTGATGCTATGTATTGGTGGAATGAAAGTACCCTTAGCTACCTTAAGTTTTCAAGGTGATGCTATGTATTGGTGGAATGCCCAAAAAAGAGAGAGACATCTCCACAAGGACCCTCCCATTACATATTGGAATGACCTTAGGGGAGCCTTGAGATGTCGCCATATTCCCTCACTTTACAATAGGAAGTTGATGGACAAGCTCCAAAGACTTCATCAAAGAGATATGAGTGTAGAAGAATATTGACAAAAGATAATGTCATATATTAAGAGGGCAAGGATTAACGAAGACAACCATACCACCATAGCTAGGTTTTTAAGTGGTCTCAAACTTAAGATAAGAAACAAAGTTGAACTTTTATCTTATAGAGATTTAAATGACTTGATTCAACTTAACATTAAAGTTGAAAAACAAATTTTGAGAAAACAATCAAGTCAAAAAAAATTTTCATACTTTGTATCTTATGACAAGGATGAGTTCCAAAGAGGGAAAGAACATATAAAAGAAACATCTCTAAAACTTTCCCAAAACCTAGTCGAGCATATCTCACACACTCAAGCTAGAGAAATTCAATGTTTAGAATGACTTGGTAAGGGTCATTTAGCATCTAATTGTTCCAATGAAAGATCTATGATCTTAAGGAACAAAGATGAATATAGTAGCCAAGAAAAAGAAACTAGTAAGAGTGAAGAAAATGAGAAAAAAAAGAAGAAAGAAATAGAAAAGCCAAGTGAGGGGTTGTGTGAATCTAGAAAGAATAAGGAATATCTTATAACATCCCTTACAAGCATAGTAAAAAAAGAACCCTTAAAAGGGGAGTGCATAGGTAAATATATAGTAGTTTATGATTACCTAAGCCACCTTAGGGAAGTTTTCTTAGTGTTTAGGACTAATAGTTTGTTTACTAATAGTGATAAATGTACCTTCTATGTTGATAGTGTAGTGTCTTTGGGTTTTATAGCTAACAAAAATGGGGTACATGTTGACCCCAAGAAAATCAAAGCCACCCAAGAATGGCCAATACAACAAAATATAGGAGATGTTAGGAGTTGTCATGGTCTAGCAAGTTGTTATAGGATAATTGATCCTAACTTCTCAAGTCTAGCTTCATCACTCAATGAGTTAGTGAAGAAAGACACTCCATTTTGTTGGATGGAGAAGCATGAGCAAGCCTTTCAAAGGTTGAAAGCTCAACTCACCAATGCACCCATTCTAGTTTTACCAAACTTTGTAAAAACTTTTGAGCTAGAGTGTGATGCATTGGGAGTAGGAATAGGTGTTGGGTTTTTGCAAGGTGGACACCCAATTGCATATTTTATTGAAAAACTTCATGGTGCAACCCTCAACTACCCCATCTATAACAAAGAGCTTTATACACTTGTGAGGGCCCTGCATGAGTCTTTAAAATCTTTAAAGAGTCAACACAAGTTAAAAATACATGCAAAGTGGATGGGATTTCTTAAGCAAATTCCATATGTTATCAAATACAAGAAGGACAAAACAAATATTGTGGTGGATGCTCTATCAAGGAAACATGCCCTATTTTTTGGAGCCCAAATTCTTGGATTTGATAACATACCTAAACTTTATCAAGATTTTGCAACCACTTTTGCTAAGTATCAACATAGAGCACATGGAGGGCTTTATGTTTATGAGGGGTACGTATTTAAAGAAGAAAAACTTTGCATACCCCAAATAACACATAGAAAACTCCTTGTGAATGAGTCACATGAAGGAGGATTCATAAGTCATTTTGGAGTTGATCAAACTCTTGAGCTTTTGAAATAAAAGAAAATTATGAACTCCTCCCTAAAGAAATATCCTAAAAAGTTACCAATAGAAAAACAAAAAAGAATGGCAACTTCATAAAATTGATTTTTATACAACTGCTCAAACTAACTCATTTGCTTTGTCTGATGATTCCCATAGACGGACGTTTGATCCAGGAGGACAAGCATAGTTGTCAAAGCAAGAGGCTGCTATTCGAGATCGACCCTATAGATCTGAGGATAGATCTTCTCAAGGAGGAGATGATGGACACCATCCAGCCACATTCATCCTCCTAACATTGAAGAAGAAGAAGCATTGGATTTGAGGACAAATCCTTTTCAAGAGGGAGGGGATGATGGAAGAGGCCCAAGCACAAGCCCACATGTAAGCCCACCAAATGGTAGATTTGGGCCAACCCTAGAGTTATGGCCAAGAGGATCCAAGAAGACGTTCTTTTGCATGTTCAAATGCCATAAACTCTAGTGTAGAGTAGACTTTAATTTCTTGTCAAAATTAGCATAGGAACTTTATTTGTAATTTTTCTTAGAATTAATTTTGGCACCTAAAACACCAACCTAGGTAAACTTAGAGTTTCTAAAAAAACCTCTAAATTTACCAAGGCCGGTCTAGAAAGCCCATGGAGGGGGTGAGCATACAAACTAGACACACCCCTCCCCATGTGCTCATTTAGGCTCCACTTTTGGAAGGGAATTCATTTGAATTTTCCTCCACTTTCTTTTGAATTTCCAGCCCTCTAAACACTATAAATTGAGGTGTTTGGCTCTCATTTTGTAATTTTAAATTGAGTATTGTTATGCTGCCAAACTTGAGCCTTACTTTACTCCCTTGCCTAAGATTTAGGTCTTAATCTTCAATCTTTTCACCTACCAAAGGGGGCTGGCCGAACCTTCCTCAATTTCCCTACTCTCATGCACCTCCAAGGCAGTCACACCTCCTAGGAGGGCCTTGATCCATCAACAAACCACTAAGCTTCCCCAAACCACCCAAAAACCACAAAAAGAGAAGAGCTCAATGTCATCAGTAAGAGGAAGCTAACAATAACCTAAGGGGTGTTATACGTGTGGGGCTAAAAGTTGTTTCACAATGTTAGTGGTAAGAAGAGATAAAAAGTGCAATCATACTCTTTAGGCATCCAAAGTGCTCATATATATATATATATATATATATATATATATCACTTTTTTCAAAAAAATATTGAAATATGAATCTTCTTTGTATGTTTTTTTTTTTTATCAGTGATCTTCTTTGTTTGTAACTGTGTGGAATTAGAAATTTTACTCTCATAAGCTGCTGCTAAACTTGTTTTCATCGAAGTCCTATACTTGGATAAATCTAATGCAGATGTTCCAAGGAAAACAATTTTAGTCCAAATCCTTCATTTAGATACATCCAATGCAGACATTTCAAGATACC
Source organism: Phaseolus vulgaris (assembly GCF_000499845.2). Classification (NCBI taxonomy): domain Eukaryota; kingdom Viridiplantae; phylum Streptophyta; class Magnoliopsida; order Fabales; family Fabaceae; genus Phaseolus; species Phaseolus vulgaris. The sequence continues at coordinate 13,995,898 of NC_023749.2, forward strand.
GACTGTTCAGTCAAAAACCCAACTAGAAGTCTTTGTACACAGTAAAATGTTTATACATTCCCTTTTCTTGTGGTTTATTCATCCATTTTTTACTTTCTTTCCACATCTTTCGTTCTTTTTATTTAGTTCATTACTTTTCAGTTTTGATTTCTAAACTTGGATCTCGGATATATCAATTAGTTTGCTTTAAAACGTTTGGTTGATATACTTTTTACATTGTATTTGATTAATTTCTAGAACAAGTTAGATTGAGATTGTGTGAAAGGTTGACATTTAATATTATTCAGGTTTCATATTCAATGTGTTTAAACTGAGAGGATTCAATCCGTTGAAAACAGGCTAAGGTTATAGTAGAGCTACTTAATTTGCATAACCAAGTCATCAATAAAAATCCATTAATTAATTATATATAATCAACTCTTTCTTTCTCTCAGTCTATTTTTTATTTTATTCTAATCACAGTCAAGTGATATTGAATTAGTTTATGATCCATTCAATCTAATAAAAATTAATTATTTATGCAAAGACTCTGAAATTCGAAAAAAACAATATCATCACCTGCATTCTGACATGAAGTGATATTATTTACACACAACACATGATTATCCAACATTAAAATCAATCCCTTGGCTGCATTCACATCTATTTTAACATTATAATTAATTTCGCAATGACATCAGGAAATAGACAAACAAGCTCCCTTTGGAGAGAAAAAAAAATGATGGTAAACAACTAGTAAATTAATGCGCAGACCTAGATTGGGTTTGGTCCATTTTTTTATTTATTTTAGGGTTGTTTAATTTCGGGAACTATTAGATGAAACGCGTTTTAGTCTATATATAATTCCCAAAGAAACTGGAGACTGTTATTTGAGTTGTGAGTGCTTAATTAGTTTTCTAGGATTTGAAGAAATTCTAAAGCCTAATCTTTAATTGAGAGATGGTAAGAACTCCTTCCTATGACAAAAATGGATTGAAGAAAGGTGCATGGAGTAGAGAAGAAGATGATAAGTTAAGAGCTTATGTTCAGATATATGGTCACTCAAATTGGCGTCAACTCCCCAAGTTTGCAGGTATTATTTTGTAAGATGATGATGATCAATGCTTAGTTTATACTGGTTATTTTCAGTTTCATTTTCATTATTGAAATCAATAGACAAAATATATGGGCTTAATTTTCATTATTCATTACTCTTGAACTGTGTAGTTAATTGGTGATTATAATGCTATAACCTTCTGATGAGGTTTCAGCGTTGCTTTGTATACTTTTGTTGCAGGTTTAGCAAGGTGTGGGAAAAGTTGCAGACTTCGTTGGTTGAATTACTTGAGACCAAATCTAAAACACGGGAACTACACCACAGAGGAAGAAGAAACAATCATCAAATTACACCAAGAATTTGGAAATAGGTATGTAGTAGCAGTTTTGAGAATTCATTCAAAGTTTCTATTCTGGGTTCAGAATCCATGCATATTCCCGATTTTGATAGAAATTCCACATTTCTGACCAAAAAATCATTCTAAGTTTATTTCATTCATTAGTTGATTATACCATCAGTGTTACACACGGATAGGGTGAGTTCTGTCTAATCGAATTGAAAAGTATCAAAGAATCAGAACATGTCTCCATTTTTTTCACACTTGATTAAACTTCCTATGTTTGATTTTATCTTTTGTTGTTTCTTCCTACCTGTGATTCAACTTGAACTTTGGAAGCTAAGTAAGATAGAACTCATTGTAAACTTAATCTTTGGATGATATGCATCTTTATAGAATTTTAATATATAGTGTTGACTTTATAGATGGTCCTTGATTGCTGAAAAACTTCCTGGAAGAACCGACAATGAGGTAAAGAACTATTGGCATAGCCACCTAAAAAAGAGCTTGAAGAGCAATGAAATGACACCATCTGAGTTGAAGTCAAAGCCAAGTGATAACTATAGTTTTCAAGGAAATTTAGATGAGAGTTTTGAATACGAAAAATCTGAAAACCTAGGTGCCAATAGTGGTGATATCTTCCCTCATATTTTAGAAAGTTCATTGGCCAGAGACAACTATTTGGCTACCACCAATGCTGAAGAAGATGGTGTTCCTCCGTTAGTATCACACAAAGAATTCAGCGGCGATTTTTGGTCTGAGCCATTCCTCGTAGAAGATAGTCTTGATACTTTTAAAGATGAGATTTGGAGTGGTAAAGGAATGGCACTGTTACTTCCAAACTTCGATGGCGCATATTTGTTTTAGAAAATTGTTAGAGATTGCGTCCCATTTTCAAATTGTTATAGTATATGAGAAAGAACATTGCGACCACAAATAATTAAGTGGATTGACTTTGGTTTAATTTCTGCATAAGTGTGTGTTAATTATATGTGATCCTAATATATTTGTGATACTAACCGTCACAAGAGTGTTACGACAATGTAATTAATATATATATAAAATGGTATAAGTTGATTAGGATAAAGTATGATTGTACTTATGAGTATTCACAAAAATATTTGTAATAAATAGAATAAATACTTTTTATTTTATTTAGAAATGGATACCTCGATTTTATCATCAAGATAAGGAGGATGGGGGTATTATTATAATACCCAATCCACTCCATCTTTCCTATTATCCTTATTATTATTATTATCATTATTATTATTATTATTATTATATAAAATAACTTACTCTTAATCTTAAATTTTATTTTGTTTTCTATTATCAATAATGAAGTTTACTTTAAATTTCTCTTATGGAAATATTAATAATTTTTTGGAGAGTGTCTCAATATTAATATTAATTTTTTTCTTATTTATTAATATATATTTAATAATTATTTCAATATAAAAAAAAAGGAAAATCTACTTTATTAAGAGATTTATATTTAAAAAATTCATTTTTTTAAAAATCTTACTTTCTTTTAGAAAATGTATACATTTTGATTAGATTTAGTTATATTATAATTATTTTAATTTTAATTATAATATTATTATTATAATACTTATAGAAGTGACAGTGTTAATGTTTTTTCTTTTGTATATATATGCAAGAATAACCTTTTAAGAATTTGTATATGATTTAAAATGAATTGTTCATATGTATAATGTATTTCATAAACTAGAATTATAGTAACCCTTTTATGAAGTGAATTATGTTTAAAAATTAACTAGTGTTTAAGAGAAACCTGAAAGGGTGAAGCAAATGGTGTATGCTTCATAAGACATAATCCTTTTTTTTTTAAAAAAAGTCTAGTGATGTTTTAGATAACTTTCTTTGTAAATATTTTGGTCTAAGAGTGTCTATGTTTCAAATAATACTTTATGTTTAGTCGGTAGTGGTTATATTCCAAATAATATTTTGTGTCTAGCTAGTAGTGACTGCATTCCAAAGAATTCTTACCCTTAGTAAGGAATGATTGTGTTCCAAATAATACTTTGTGTTTAGCCATAAGTGGTTGGGTTCCAAACAACAATGTGTTTAGCCAAGAGTAGTTATGTTCCAAATAATATTTTGTTTCTAGCCAACAGTGGTTGGGTTCTAATGAATGCTATTTCTTAGCTTTGCTATTTCTTAGCTTTGAATGTTATACTTGGTCTTTAGCCAGAGTCATTGCATTCTAAAGAAAACTCAATCTTAGCCAATAATGGTTACATTCTAAATAATATTCTATGTTTAGTCAAGAGTAAATGTATTCCAAATAATACTTTATGTTTAGCCATGAGTGATCACAAACCAAATAATACTCAATTTTAGCTTGGAGTGGTTGAGGTCCAAATAATAATATCTTGTATCTTCACAATGTTAGTTTACTTAGTGAAACTCAATCACTTGATTGAGAACTAGACATAGTCTATTGTTTATAGACATACTAATATAAAAACATCTAAAATAAGTCTTTTCTCTCTCATTTTTTTACATTACATGTTATTTAACTGTAACTAGTCTTAAAAGGAGAGGTTTGTGAAAACAAGTTCAGGAAAAAAAGTTACACAGTTCATTTATCAAACTTGAAGTAGCGTAATGTTTCTCATTAGACGCAATCTCTTCATAAAATTACTTGACAATGCTTTTGTTAAGTATACAGTCAGTTCATGTTCATTAGACAAAGATTTGTGTAAAAAATGAAAAAATTTTAAGCAACAATTCAACCCTCCTTTTTTCTAATGTTTTGATCTATTTTCATAGTTGGTATGAGAGGTCAACCTAAAGGTTTGAGTGTCTCCCTACGTCTTGAGGAAAGATCCATATAACTCTAAGGGAAGGGTAGTCAGTATTGAGGGAACATCTCTCACAAAGCCACCAACGTTTCTAGGGAATGACTTCTCCTATGATGACTATTTTATGGCAAGTGTACCAAGTCAAAAGTATTAATTTGTCCCTAAGAATGGATATCAAACCCAAAAGGAACATTTCTAAAATCTCAAGTATAATATTCACTAAATATGAAAAGATGTGTAAAAGTTTGTTTAAAAGGTTAGTTGTATCGTGAATTTGTAAGAAATTAAATAAAACAAAGTAAATGATTTGGATGACTCAATTGGAAAAATTGGGATTGGGGTTCATCCTTGTCACTCATTTGTATTTCAATAAATAAAAACACATAACATTCCTTCTTGATTGACATTGATGCACATATAAAAATCATTCATACAATTCTTCGCATACAAAATTATTAAGAATGTGTCTTAAATATCGATTGCTCGCATATTTATAAAAATCTCTTATGATTACGTACAAATGGTATAAAACAAGTAAAATTTCAAATTTATTCCTAACATTCAAATATCTTAAGCTTTATCAACCTACTTTTGCATATCCACAAGTTGTGCCAACATAATGTTAGAATATATGGCCAATAAACAAGAGGGGGTGAATTGTTTTTAAAACACTTTTGCAATTTTCACAATTGTTTAAGTCAAATTGAAAATATCCCAAAGATTAACTAACTAAAATCACTGTTCAATCGATTGTAAAAAGAGAAGCAAACATAAAAATATAATACAAACCATTTGTTATGTTTAGTTAACTGATTGAATTGCTACCCAGAGACCAGAAAATAGTAATATAGTAAAAGGATAGAGTTAGAGAGATTCACACAGAGAACTTATATTGGTTCACTCTTAATAAAGAGCTATATCCAGTCCTCAGTACACCACTGAGAATTCACTAAACGCATAATCAAATATTACAAGAATTACACACAAGAGCTTTGTTTCTAGAACCCTTCAAGAAAGAGAAACTCTTACAAACACAACGAAAAAAACAAAAACCCTATATGGATCTTCCCAATAACAAATTACAAAAAAGTATGAAACGAAATTACCTAAGATTATTACAAAGAATGAATACAACGAATTACAAACTCAAAAAAAGTTTCTTCTCACAACAGAATGATTCAAGAATTAAAGTATTCTCTAGGAATTTCAAAATACTTTTTTCAATCTATTTTCTGATGTAAAATTTGTTACTTTTAAAAGGTTCAAGAAACACGCTTATATAGTTTTCAAATTATTTCAAAAACAGTTTGTAAGTTTATAGAAAGCAGTTAAGAAAATTAGAACCAGTTTGAAAAAACATAATAGATTTATGTTAAAACATTTAATTGATTTACTGAAATAATTGACTATTTATATTTAACAAAGGAAATCAACAAAAACACTAGGTTTATTTATTGAAACAATTGGTTTATTTCATTAAGTAAAAAAAGGATAAAACCTTTAATATTAAAGTCTTAAGGTCACACTGAAAAAAAAAATTGACTTTTAAATCATTAAAAAGACTTTGGTATTTTCAGTCAGTTGATACGAAAAATCAACATGTTAAAATGTTTTACTAAAGACACGAGACTTCAACTTAAGTGATTTTAACCAATTAAAACCTGAATCAATTGATTTAAAAACATAATAAATTTTAAAATGTTTCTTTGGAGGTCTTGAATCAATACTTAGTGAAAAAAATACAGCAAAATCTACCTACACACATATCTACAGCTTTGCATACTTCAAAGTTGAGCTTTGATCACATCAAATTCATCCACTTTAGTCAACAATCTCCGCCTATTTGATGAAGACAAAACACTGGTGTTGTGTAGATTTTGCAAAAATATTGAAGTCCTTCCAAATAAGGAAATATCCAAGCATTCCAAACAAGTATATGCAGATAATCATCTTAGTTCAAAATATAAAACATATTCCATAATATTTTTCAAACAAAAATATTATTTTCTCCCCCATTTTTCTTCAACAAATAGACCAAATGATGAGACTAAAAACAACAAAGTAGAAAATGAAAATTAATCATCACGATTATAAAGATAAGACAGTTGCTATTTCGTTGCTTCAATCTATTGATCAAAATGTTCAAACCTTGCTTTAGCACTCTCATAATGTTCCTTTTGTGTTGCAGAAATGTAGTCAAGCTTGTTCACCATAATCCTTTCAAAAAGGTTCACCTCTTTCGACAAGAGGCTCATATGGTATCAAGGCTTGAGTGTTGGAGTCATAAGCATATCCATTTGTTCCACTTGCACCTGTACCATGACTTGATCCAGCTATAGGATTATCATCATCCTTGCTTACCCACTTGCCATTCACTTTTACAAACCCCATCTTCACTAGTGATCCATTATTGATCTCATGTGATGCCTTGATTGTTTCAGTTAGTTCTTCTTCAAGCTTATCTCCAAAAAATATCGCAGAAATTTAGAAATAAAAATTAGATATCGAAATTTATAGTCACTTAGCTTGATGGATTTGAGCATGTGTTCCTTGAATACATAAATCCAATTAAATTTTATCTCTTTCATGATGCAGTACACTAGCACGAGATCTTCTTTAGTTAGAGGAACACGATTACTCCCCCTGGGTGTCCACGCTATGATGAAGGCTAGAACATTTTCTTCCAGATTGAGTGCACCAACATGAAGACCTTTGATTGGAGCATCTGGATTTCTGAGACACCTTACATAGTATTGCAATAGCACTAATATTCCCCTTTCCCACTTTGGCTCCTGAATATTTCAATCCAGTCACTACAATCCACATAACAGGTGTGATTTTAATGTCAACTCCTTTGACATGAGAGGCGACGTTTTCTTTTTCAAATGTAAGGTTAGTGTAGAAGACTTTTACAAGATCAGGGACAATGTCTCCATTCATCTCAAGAAATCATTGTAGTTTTTGTTGCTTAAGTGTTTTGCTCACTTCCTTTAAGTCTTGCTTTTTCAACAACTTGAATGATAAGATATTGGGAGTGTTGATTATTTTACTGCTCATCTCATAAAGGAAAACTTCAATCTGTTAATTATCACCCGAGAACCAAGTCTCTAGATGACCAACCCTTGTAATGCCCTTCGAATCCCTTGCCTTTTTTCGTTTTGGTTTAGCAGAGGAAGTAATTTCTGCAGGGTTTTTCAAGTATAGCATAAAAGAAACTATATGTTAAATCTGTGTTGTGTTTGATTTAATTGAAACAAGCATAATATATTCACGAATTAAAGGCAATAAAAGGGGTTAGGTAGGCAGTTTCGTCAAAGTTCAACATGTAACAATTTTGGAAACTGTAAATGTCAGTTTTAAATTTAAAACTAATTTGACTAAATTTTATTGAAATCAAAGGGAATCAACACGTTTTTGCCCAAATCAAATAGTTTTTATTGGAAAACAACATATTTATTGCCACAAATATTTCATGTTTGACTAGATAAAGCACTTTTCAAAGCAGGCAGAGATGACAGTTATGCAGGATTTGAAATAGTAGTAAAAACAACTCATTGAGATGGATTTTGAATAGATTAAAAAAAATAAGAAATTAAGGGAATTTTCAATTTTAAGATAAATTTCTATAATCAAGAATACCCAATTCATGTCGTTTGAAAGAGGTTTTCTAAGAATATCAACTAGTTGTTTTTCTGTTTCAACAAATTGAATTTCTCAATCACCATTACTTACATGATCTCTGATGAAGTGATGTCTGATCTCAATGTGTTTGGTCCTTGAGTGTTGTATCTGATTCTTGGTAAGATTAATTGCACTTGTATTATCACATAATAACAGCACATTGCTCAGCTTTAATCCAAAGTCTTCTAGTTGTTGCTAAATCCATAAGATTTTAGCACAGTAGCTGCCAACAACAATATATTAAGCTTTTGTAGTAGAAATAGCTACACATGTTTGTTTCTTGCTATGGTAAGATATAAGGCTTGAACCAAGAGGATGACATGTCCCACTAGTACTCTTCCTATCTAGTTTGCATCCTACAAAATTTGAATAAGAATATCCAATAAGATTTATAGGAGAGTAAGAGGGATACCATAAATCAACATAGGTTGTCCCTTTGAGATACTTCAACATTCTCTTGGCAGTTGTAAAATGTGATTCTTTGGGATTGGATTGAAATCTTACACACAAGCATCAACAAACATAATATCAAGTCTGCTTGCAGTGAGGCACAATAATGATCCATTTAGCCCTTTGAATTTGGTTCGATCAACAACTTTTCCAGCTAAGTCAACATTCATGTAATAGTTTCTTGATATCGTCAACATAGATTTGAACAAAATGATAGCTGATTTAGACTTTTTAATAAAAAGATTCTTATCATTTTTTTCTCACATAGTCATGAGATAAGAGAAAATTATTAAGCCTCTCATACCACTATCTCGAGACCTGTTTCAATCCATAAAGTGCCTTTTTGAGCGTGAAGACATGTTATAGATATTTCTGATATGCAAAGCCCAGGGGTTGAGAAACATAGACCTCTTCATTTATAAATCCATTGAGAAATGCACTTTTTACATCCATCTGAAAAAGTTTGAAGTCACTCATACAAGCAATAATCTCACAACTTGTAGTCTAGTAATAGGTGCATAGGTTTCATCATAATCTATACATTTTCCTTGATTATACCCCTTAGCAATCAATCTAGCTTTGTTTCTAGTGATCATACCAGATTCATCTAATTTATTTCTAAACACCCATTTTGTTCCAATAACATTCACATTATCAAATTTAGGCACAAGAAACCACATCATTGCGATTAAATTGATTTAGTTCATCATGCATGGCAACAACCCAGTTTTCATAATGAAGAGCTTCACATATGGTTTTAGGTTCTATTTGAGAAACAAATGCCATATGTTCACATAAATTAGTAAGAGAATTTTAAGTAGAGACTTTCGTATCTATTTGCCCGATGATGTATCACTCTTGGATCCCATAAATAATATCCATATAAATCTTGAGAAATCATCAACAATTACAAAAGTATAGTAATTTCCTCCAAAACTCATGGTTCTTAAAAGACCAAATAAATCCATTGAATTAGTTCAAGGGGTCTAGTTGTTGAAACAACATTTTTCAGTTTAAAAGAGTTTTTTACTTGGTTTCACTTTTGACATGCTTCATAAATATAGTCTTTCTCAAACTTGAGTTTAGACAGACCATCAACCAATTCTTTTGAAATCAACTTGTTTAAATGATGCATATGTATGTAAACTATCCTCTTGTGCCATAACCATGATTCTTTATGTTTGGTTAAGAGGAAATCTATATCAAATGCAAAATCAGAAATATCAAACAAGTAAACATTGTTGATTCTTTTACCAATCAACAATACTCCTTGTGAGTTAGGAAAGTTGGTTTCACATGTATTGGGTTTGAAGATGATTTGATAACCCTTGTCGCACAGTTGGCTTATACTTAGAAGGTTGTGCTTTAAACCTTTTACGTACACCACTTCATTGATCAAAATTTATTTTTGTCACCTATTGTGCCTATGTCAACATGACTTTCATGCTTAAGATGCAACTTTATAAATTTGTTATTGTCTCCTGTCATGTGATTTGAGCAGCCATTGTCCAAATACCAGAGGTGTTTCTTGGCTATCATAGATTCCTACAATAGACAATTAAGGAGAAAGATTTGGTCTCCTTATTAATTTGGGTCCAACGGTGTTAATGATACTTTTAGGTGTCCATTTAACAAGCCCTTTTTTGTAAATCAAACTTTCTAATTCTACACTTTCTAACAGTATGACCCTTCTTCAAACAATAAAAACAGGTTGTTGAAGGTTCTCACAGTGGATGTCTTTTTTCAAAAAATCTTACAAAGGATTTATTTTTTACATTAGCATTGTAACTAATGTCAACTTTTCCAAAAACACAGTTTTGAGAACCAAGAACAACCTTGAGATTTGCTTCTCCTTTAAAAAACTAGCTTAATGTTTTTATAAGATATTCAACAGAACTTTCTGTTGAAGAGCTTCTCAATTTTCACAAGCTCTAATATCATTACAAGAAGAGTTGTTGTAAATAATTTCCAACTTTTCAAAATCAGGTTCTAGAGTTACACAACTCTTCCTCTAAGGTTTTAATTTTGTTTTTCAGCTAGTTGTTTAAACCTTTCAACATGTTGTTTGACAGGGCCAACATGTTACCTCCTCATGGTTTTCTTTATCTTGCTAAACTATGTAACCTCTTCTCCCTTTTCCTCCTTTCTCAAATTTTGTGTCATAGCCTTTGTCTCTGTTTGTAGCATTGGAACATTCAATCTTGATATGTCCTTGCATTCCACATCCAAAACAGGTATAGTTAAAATTATTATAATTAGTTGGTTTCTCAATGTTATACCTTTTTTATGATTGAACATGGTCCTTACCTTTATTTTTCAAGAACTTACTACATTTCTTGGTTATCAAATTTAATGTCTTAGTATAACTGAAATCACTTGAATCTACTTCATTTTTCTAAATTGCAGACTTTAGAGTTCTTCCTTTGATTTTTTTTTTCTCCAATTTCTTGCATATTCAACCAATTCAATTCTATCTCGGGTTCTTTGAGTTTGCCAAACAGTGAAGCAGTGGTCAGAGTAGTAAGATCCTTTGACTCTAATATTGTTGTAACCTTTGGTTGCCATGTTCTATCAAGGCATTTCAGAATCTTGATGATGAGCTCTTCTTTATCAAAGGTTTTTCAAAGACTAATAAGGTGGTTTACTATATGAGTATATATTTTTTGTACTTCTGCAATGGTCTTACCTCTTAGCATCCTGAAGAACTCATATTCTTAGATCAAGGCATGCTTTCTTGCCCTCTTAACATTAGATGTTCCCTCATGAGTTACCTTTAGAAAGTCCCACATTTTCTTTGTTGATGAACATTGAGAGACTCTGAAAAAACTCATTAAAACTTAAAGCAGAGGTTATAATATTTTTGGCAATACAATCATATTGAGTTTTCTTTCCCTCTGATTCAATCCACTAAACCCAAGGTTTTTCAACAGTCAATTCTTCCACTTCATGTTTAGGGATGAAAGTTCTATTTACAATCGCATCCCAAATTCCTCTATCAATTGATTAAACAAAAGTTTTCATTCTATCTTTCCGGAATTCATAGTTCATTCCACATAATAGTGGTGGTTTGTTTATAAAGGCATGATAAGTGTCAAATTTCAGCAATATTTTATATATAGGCACTTATGAGTATTACTTGATAAAATAAGTATAAAACCACCCCTAATTTATGAAATTATACCTTTTTACACATTTTGTGATTTTAATTTAAATAAGAACGATTTATTCCCAAATTTGTGTTAATTTCGGGATTCTAGGGAAGAATGGAGATAATTGGGCAAAAGAAAAATATACAAAGCTAAAAATAGAAAGTTGAAATGCATCAACATTCACCAAAGCTACCCAAAAAGCCAAGATCCCCCAGTAGATCTAGCTCAAGCGAGTAGAATCTCGCTTGAGCGAGATAACGCCAGTAACGTTGGCCTTTTTACGTTTTACTCTCCAAGTGAGCCCATTAGTGCCCAAGCGAGAAGTCACTTAAGCCCGAGAAAAATAGGTTAAATAGGAGGCTTGAGGAACAACCCTAGTGTGCAAGATTGAGAGGAAAACACCATTGAGTGACTTGTAACCCAATTGGGAGAATATAAGATGTTAGCATATGTGTGGCAAATTCTACCTTTTAGGATTGGGTTCAAACTCTTATGTATTGAGGTGATATCTGAATATAATATTTTGTTCTTAATTGATTATTGGTATTATTGTTTTGCTTCTAATTCTTAATCAAGGATCTTAAATCTGACTGGAAAGTATTTTTAGGGTTCTGACCTAAACAATAATACTTAACATATTTTAGTGTTAGGAATAGACTTGAAATATTAATTGTTATTAACATGTGATCTGAATTCTAAGTTTTTTTTATAAATATGCGAGGAATCGATATTTAGGAAGCATCTTAATAATTTTATATGTGGGAAATCGATATAAATATTTTTATACGGGCATGAATATCAATCTAAGGGCACAATATTATCAAGACTAATCAAACTTTTATTGTCATTGTCATAAATGATTTCTTGTTAATCATTATCATCACAACAAATTCCTTCAAACTTTTATATTTTGCTTTATATTTAGTGAATATTTTACTTAATTATTCAACTGTTCCTTGTGGGTTCGATATTCGTCCTTAAGGACACATTATTACTTCTGACAACGCGGTGCACTTGTCGTAAAAAGTTACTAAGGCCTCTTCCCCAAAAGGTAGTTTTTCAGTCATTTTCAAAAAGATTTTTTAGGACAATAACTTGAGTAAAATACAAGTACTTAGCTCCTGATGTCAATTTTTAGAATATATGGGGGTATATTACTTTTAAAAGATTTCACAATTTTCATAATTGTTGAAGTCATTTGAAAATTTCACAAAAATCAACTAACTGAATCAATGTTCAATCGATTGTAAAAAGATAAGCAAACATAAGAATAGAATATAAACCAGTTGTTATGTTTAATTAACCGATTGAATTACTACCCAGAAACCAAAACACAATAATATAGTAAAAGGATAGAAATAGAGAGATTCACAAAGAGAACTTTTATATGTTCACTTTTAACCAAGAGTTACATCAAATCCTTAGTACACCACTCAAAATTCACTAAACACAAATTCAAAGATTACAAGAATTACACACAAGAGCTTTTTTTCTTGAACCCTTCAAGAAAGACAAACTCTTACAAACAAAGCAAAAAAATTAGAAACCCTGTTTGGATCTTTCTAAGAACATATTACAAGAAAGTATGAAACGAAATCACCTGAGATTATTATAGAGAATTAATTCAATGAATTACAAACTCGTGAAAAGCTTTTTCTCACATAAAAATGATTCAAGAATAAAAATATTCTCCAGGAATTTCAAATCTATTTTCTGATATAAAATTTGTTACTTTTAAAAGGTTCAAAAAAAACCTTCATATAGTTTTCAAATGATTTCATTAAACAGAAAATATAAAAACCTTTACTATTGAAGTCTTAAAGGTTAATACTGAAAACAATTGAATTTTAAATCATTAAAAAGACTTTAATGTTTTCAATCATTTGATACGAAAAGTCAACCTGTTACAATACTTTACTAAAGACACAAGGCTTCAACGTAAGTGATTTTAACCGGTTAAAACCTGAATCAACTGATTTAAAAACATAACACATTTTTAAAAAGTTTTCTTGGAGGTCTTGAATCATAATACTTAGTGAAAGAAATATAGCAAAATCTGCCTACACACATATCTACAACTTTGTAGATTTCAAGGTTGAACTTTGATTACATCAAATCCATCCACTATAGTTAACACATTATTCTGAGATACATCTAATGGGTTTTAGTGATTTCAATTGGGTCGGTATATAGACAATAGAAGATCTATTACTACTTTTTCCATCTATTTGAGTGTTGATTGTGCTATGATCTTTTGGAAGTCTAGGAAGCAAGCTATTGTTTCTAGAAGTTCATCGAAAGTTGAGTATAAGGCTCTTGCACTGTCATTTGATAGTTGTAATGACTTAATTATATGCTTACTAAATTTCATATAATTTTCATCAATGTATTTACTGAGACAACAAATCTACCTTACACATTACTGTAAATCTTTTTTTTTAAGAGAAAACAAAACATAAAAAAATTAATTACCACATAGTTCGTGAGAAAGTGCAATAGTTGGCCTTCTAAAATTACTTTATATTACTTTTACATAACATTGATACTAAGGTTTTGTTGAGTAATATTTTTCTATTTTTATGTTTCAAGTTAAGTATGTCTAATATTCATTCATAACTTCAGGAGGATTTTAATATATATATATATATATATATATATATATATATATATTATCTTAACATTTATTATAGCTTTCGTTAGTATTTATGTTAACCAACAAATTTCACTAGTGTAAATATAGTCATCTATGAAGTCTTTTAAACGATAGTTTCTGATTATGTAAATAATCCTCATTGAAAGTCATGTTCAATCCTTTTTCTTCCACTCTTTCCTGTTGGTTATTCTTCCTATACAATTTTGAAGCTCTACGATCTTATGTATCACCCCCACTCATTATTTTCATTGTGCCTCTGAAAGAAGAAGAAGAAAAAAAAAGGTTGTTCATTATTGTTGTCGTTATCGTTATCACTGCCATGTTATTATTTTATAATGTTGTCGCTAGTGTGTCTCCACGAGAAGAAGAAAAGAATGGTTATGTTCACGAGAAGAAGAACTTATATGCCTCCATAAAAAAAAAAGAATATTTGTATTTTCGCAATTGTTTTATTGTTGTCACGCCTCTGTGTGAAGAAGAAGAAAGATGTTGTCAACAACATCATCCGTGTAATTTCATCAATGTAATTTATTTTATTATGTCAACAAAACAATGACAATTCATTTTTATAACTATTATTATTGTATGTCAACAAAACAATAAGGATTACAATTATTATCATATAATTTGAATTTTAGCAATTCTAAAATTTTTGTTATAAATTATTTTTAACCATTATTTAAATATTTTTTTTTAATAACGTTCAAACATAAGTTTTATTAGGAATAGCTTAGGGTGTATCAAGAAAATAACAAAATACGTTGATGTTCTTTTTTCTTTTCTTTTTGGTTTCTTTCTTCTTGCTCTCTTACTATTGCTCTCAGGACAAATATACGTTGATATTCTTTTCTTCTTCTTTATTATATTTCCATTTTCCTAGTTTGGTTACACCCACTGGGTGGTAAAACATACCAGTTGACCCATTTTGATCTGATCCATCGTTGGCCCACAAAAAGTGAGACAACAAAGTTGTGCAGACTAAAAATAGTAATTTGTCTCGTCATAGAGCAGGTTGGTGGGCCAATAGGCTGACCCACCACTTTTAATTTTTTTTTAATTATTTTTTGTTTTAGATCTATTTAATTGATTATAAAAGTTGATATCACTTCTTGGACAATAAAAATACAACAAAGAATAATAAAATAAAATAAAATTTTAATATTCTAATAAAAGAAATTTAATACCTAACAAAATAAAATAAATATAAATATAAATAATATTTTAATAAATAAAATAATGTATAAAAAAATTAATGTATAAAAAAATTAATGTAAATAATATTTTATATAAAATATTAACCACTATCAATTTTATTCTTAAAACATAAAATACATCTTCAAAATATTAAAAATAAAAAAGAAGGAATTGAACAATGGACCGCTCCGCCTTAGTTATGACCAATGTGATTGATCGATAATGCCAAACCAATATAAATTAACGGATACAAAATGTAAACCCATCCCATCTCATGAATGAGGGAACTCATATCATTTTGGCCACTTATTCTTCCGCCACCAAATGTAAAACGTTAGTGCAAAAGCAATGAAAAAGATATGGACGTCAGCACACAAACGTCATTACATGCGCCACAGCATGCGATAATGTAGCACGTGATAATGTATAATTAGCTGTTTTTTTTCCTCCTAATTTCATGAAAGACTTTTTGTTTTTTATGTTTAGAATATATGTCGACTGTGATCTGTTCTAAGGATTTTCCTTTTCAAATGTGTATAATTATGTCCATAAACTCTTCTACTCAAAACAAATAGATAGTTTAATTAAGTAATCTACTGGTTTATTTGACTGTCCAACATATTCGTTTTTTAACTGTTCTTTTTTTACATATTCGTAATACGAGAAACTACGGATAATAAGATTAAAATTTTATTATATAAGTATACAGTTAATAAAAAAAGTATTCTATTTTTTTACATATTTTATTACAATTTTATTTTTATTGTGATAATAGTTATTATGTAATTTTTTAATTATATTAATTATTTTTATTATATAAAAAATGATGACCGTAGATGTTATTATCATGGGAAACTGTAAACACTATCCTACTCGTGGACGAGGCAGAACGAAGGTGCCCTAGCTTGTTAGAACAAGCCACGCATAAAGACGACCCAGGTCAACCGGCCAGAACATCTGGCGCCCACCGTGGGGCCGAAATAAACATTGGTTCCACCACACAAGTTTTCAGTTCCAGTTGCAGTTTCCAACCTAGTTCCAGCCCTCAAATCACAGATAGTCAAGGGGGGCTTCCAGAAACCACGAACATGAGACCCGCACACACTATGAGCGAAGAGATGACCATACAACAAATTGTGGAGAAGCCCTCCAATCAGTGAATGAAGAAGCCAAGGCTGACCAGTTAAGGCCATTCCTTGAGCGTGGAATGTGGCAAACCTTAAGTTGTATTTCAGCTAAGATATTCGTGCTTAATGCTTTCTCTTTGAACAATGTGTGATAAATCTGTTCTTGGAAGATGATGCATTTAACTTTGTTGATTTATCTGAATTGGCACATGATAAGTTGACCTAGCTCAGTATAAGTACGAGCATAGGCGCTCTGTGGAATTGATCTGTTTGTTGATATGTTTAAGCACAACACAGGTAAAGTCAACCTAGCTCGGTGTCAGTGCAACCACTCGAGTATAGGCGCCCCGTGAGTAAATGGTTACTGTACCGCCCTGATGGTCGGGTGTGATGACGTGGCATCCTGCTACAGTGTAGGCGTGTTGACAAGGCGCCAGGTTGGCAGAAGGGAAGGAAGTCGGGGGGCTCGCGTAGTCGCCAGTTGTTAAGCTGGCGTGTTCCGATTTCCAGCTTACCAGAATGGGCGATCGCCAGGTTGAAGATGAAGTTGCCAGATGTAGGCCCAGGCGACCAAGCGGTCGGAGATCGCCAGAACGAGCACATCGCCGAAGATGAAGGAGAAGCAGATTATGAAGGCGGCCGGCGAGACCACAGGGAAGGTGTATGAAGGCCCTAACTCGCCAGTTCCAGTAGAGATCGCACTCCTAAGTTAGCTATGCACTGGGCAGTACCATGCATAAGTAACTTAGCCAAAATGAGAGCAGAAGCGGCGCCAAGTCAGGGAGCCTCCAGATGATGGCACGTGTACAGTTGGATGCAAGCCACGTGTCCAAGTCTGTAACTGCCAGGAGAGAGAAAACCACCAGGTATATAAAAGTTCTTAACAAACTTTCTGAGGTACGCACGTTCAGTTCATACACTTTACGCTTGCGAGTGATAGAGCTGATTGTGAAAGAGGATTTGCACGGTTCTTGTTCTTAGTTTTTGGTGATACCGTCACTGACTTGAGCGTTGGAGTGCGATCGGCCGCAATGGCGCCGTATCGTTTCTTTGCAGGTTCTTGAAGTAGATCCCGGGGAGGAACGAAGGTGGGAAGCGGTGCGCACGTCGATCCTTTGACGAGGCATTCTCCAGCGTTCCGGTCAACAGGCAGGATCATCAGGCGCCCACCGTGGGGCCGTGTAAAACTTGCTCCCATCCACAGCGCGAGTTTGGAGGTTTTCGAGGTTTTCAGCGTGGCTGTGAGCTGGTGCAACCGTCGTTCGCAGTTTCTTTGAGTTTCGTTCGGTGAATCTGCGTTTTTAACCGTTCATTTGGCTTTTCGATCGGTGGAGTAAGGTTTTCTGCTGTTTACGCGTAATCTGTTCGGTGGAAGTTCGAGTTCTTTCGTTTGTTTGGTTGTTCGCGGGGAAACGTTGGTTTCTGGTGAAGTTGCGGTTTTCGTTGAAGGCTTACGGTGTTCTTGGATTTTCTTGCGCAAGTTTCGCGCTATTTCCTCTGATTGATCGCTGATTCGATCGTGGTTGAAGTGTTGTTCGCTGCATTCCTGTGGTTCGCTGAAGTTAATGAGAAAAATGAGAAGCAATCGTTCCAGTCCCGTGGCGCCTGTCGCTGCTGAAGGCGACGCCGCCATGACCATGGCGCAGATGGCAGAGATGATGCGCTCGTTGCAGGAAACTGTGGAAGCCTCGCGCGTAGAGCAGGCGAGGATACATGAGGACCTGGTCGCCTCTCGCGCCAGGAACGAGGAACTCAGCAAGGTGACTGAGGAGCTGCGTCGAGCTCTTCAGGAGCAGCAAGGACGTACTTCTGTTGAAGAGGTGGCACCATCGACGCCACCTCGTGTTTTCCCAATGCCTTTCGTTCAGGCGATTACCGACACGCCAATTCCCACGAGCGTGGTTCCGGTTAAGGCTGTCTTTACCGGCGTGGAGGATCCGGAGGCTCATCTGACCACGTTCCACACGCAGATGATGCTGTCGGGAGGGTCAGACGCCGTCTACTGCAAGATGTTCGTAAGTACGCTCCAGGGAACGGCGATGGAGTGGTTTGTGAGTCTGCCTAACGGCCACATAACCAATTTTCAACAGTTCTCGAAAATCTTTGTCGAGCAGTACATTGTGAATAAGGCACCGCCCAGGGTGTCCTATGATCTGTTTGATATAAGGCAGTACCATGGGGAGTCCCTCAGAGACTACCTCAATCGCTTCGGAGCGCAGATGGTCAGATCGCCGGCCAAGGATGAAGAAATGCTGGTCTATGCCTTCAAGAAGGGCGTGCAGCCAGGGCCATTCTGCGAGGCCTTGATCAGGGCTCATCCAGCGACGTTTGCTGAAGTCAGGCGACTTGCGGTGGCCCACATCGCCGACGAGAGTGAAGTCGCCGAGAAGAGAGGCAGCGTGGTTCCCACCAGGCCATGCGCACAGACCAGGATCCAGCCACAGAGGGTGCTGGAAACGGCGACGGCGGCCAGAAAAGACCAAAGGACTCGCTACCCTTACGACAGGAGAAATAAGGGAAGAAGCCAAGCGCGCTAACAACCAGCGCGCCAACAACCAGCACGCCGGGAGTACAATCGCCCGCCTAAGCACAAGTTTGTCATGGGACTAGCAGACCTGATCGCTATCCCTAACATATCTGCTAGGTTGAAAGCGCCTGAGAAGGTGGGCGACAAGGTGCTGGGGTCAAAGCCGGACGCCTGGTGCGAGTTCCACCAGTGTTTTGGCCACAACCTGGACTCGTGCTTGTCTTTAGGATACCAGCTCGACGATCTGGTTAAGAGCGGGTTCCTAAATGACTATCTGCTGGACAGGAGGACCGGGGGAGCGTCGAGTTCCCAGCCAGCAGGTGGAGAAGCCCAGCAAAACGAGATGCCTATCCACGGGGAGATCCACACCATTGCAGGGGGTTTCTCAGGTGGTGGATGCACCGCATCGCAGAGGAAAAAGTATGCGCGATCGGTGATGACAGTGGACATGTTTGAAGATCACTCGCCGGAAGTGGACATTACGTTCACGAAGCAGGATCTTCGGGACGTTGTGCCTCATGACAACGATCCCATAGTCATTTCGTTGGTCACAGCAGGGAGGAAGGTCCACAGAGTTCTGGTGGACCAAGGAAGCTCGGCAGACGTGATGTTCTGGCCGACG
This sequence comes from Phaseolus vulgaris, assembly GCF_000499845.2. Classification (NCBI taxonomy): domain Eukaryota; kingdom Viridiplantae; phylum Streptophyta; class Magnoliopsida; order Fabales; family Fabaceae; genus Phaseolus; species Phaseolus vulgaris. The sequence goes on from NC_023749.2 coordinate 14,015,502, forward strand.
TTCACGCAGCTGGAATTGCCCCTTGACCAGCTAAGGCCCTATGGAGGGTGCTTATATGGGTTCGCTGGCGACCAGGTGGAGGTCAGGGGGTACATTGAGCTGAGAACCACGTTTACAGATGAGGCTGGGTCGAGGACGGAGAAAATCAAGTACCTCATCGTAAACGCCCCCTCAGCGTATAACATCCTGTTGGGAAGGCCCACTCTTAACAGGATAGGTGCCATTCCGTCGACTCGGCACATGAAGGTGAAGATGCCGTCCATGGAAGGGGTGGTGCTCACGATAAAGTCTGATCAGAAAGAGGCGAAAAGGTGCTATGAGAATAGCCTGAAAAACAAAAGATCAGTGAGTTATGTAACAACCACCCCACCTCCCGGTGTGAAGCCCAGACCGCCGGTAACCGAGGAGGCCGCCGGAAGGGATGTAGAGATGGTAGACGCTGAGCTAGGGGAGAGGAATGCTGGCCTGGAGGAGGAAGAGGCGCGGAATCGCCCCGAGGAAGCAAGGGAACAGGGAATCGCCAGGGCGGTGATCGCCAGAGAATCCAGGCCCAAACCTATCGAGCAGTGGCTCGAGAAGGAGATCGGAGGGAAAATCTTCAAGCTCGGAAGATCTCTGGAGGTCGATCTCCAGGACCAGATCGCCAAGGTGATTGAGCGGCATCTGGATGCGTTTGCATGGTCCGCTTCAGACATGCCCGGGATCGATCCCGATTTCTTGTGCCATCATCTGGCGATGGACAACATGGTGAAACCGGTGCGACAAAGGAGAAGAAAATTCAATGAGGAGAGGAGGCAGGCGATCAAGGACGAAACACAGAAACTCCTCGCTGCAGGCCACATCAGGGAAGTCCAGTACCCTGAATGGTTGGCAAATGTCGTACTGGTGAAGAAGAGTAACGGGAAATGGCGCATGTGCGTCGATTTCACCGATCTGAACAAAGCTTGCCCAAAGGATTCGTATCCTTTACCAAGCATTGATGCCCTGGTTGATAGTGCCGCAGGGTGCAAGCTGCTGAGTTTCCTGGATGCCTTCTCGGGCTATAATCAGATCAAGATGCATCCCATGGATGAAGAAAAAACAGCCTTCATGACGGAGAGGTCGTGCTACTGCTATAAGGTGATGCCGTTTGGGCTGAAGAACGCGGGGGCCACGTACCAGAGGTTGATGGATCGAGTACTTGCACCGATGCTGGGAAGGAACGTGCAAGCTTACGTCGATGACATGGTCGTGACCTCGCAGGAAAAGAGCAAGCACGTTGCAGACTTGGAAGAATTGTTCACGACGATCGCCAAGTTCAAGTTAAAGCTCAACCCGGAGAAATGCATTTTCGGCGTGGAGGCTGGAAAATTTTTGGGTTTTCTCTTGACTGAAAGGGGGATAGAAGCTAACCCAGACAAGTGTGCCGCCATCTTGGCGATGAGAAGCCCGGCTACGGTGAAAGAAGTCCAGCAGCTAACAGGTCGGATGGCAGCCCTATCTCGCTTCGTGTCAGCTAGCGGAGAAAAGGGGCATCCCTATTTCCAATGTCTGCGGCGCAATAATAAGTTTGCTTGGACGAAAGAGTGCGAGGAAGCTTTCGTCAAGCTGAAGGAGTATCTGGCGAGCCCGCCGGTTCTGTGCAAACCACTGGCGGGAATCCCTCTCAGGTTGTACTTCGCTGTGACTGAGAGGGCGGTGAGTGCGGTGCTCGCCCAGGATCAAGATCAGGCTCAGAAGCCTATTTATTTCGTGAGCAAGGTGTTGCAGGGCCCAGAAACGAGATATCAGGCCCTGGAAAAGGCTGCGCTAGCTGTGGTGTTTTCGGCGAGGAGGTTGCGCCACTACTTCCACAGTTTCACAATACTGGTGATGACTGACCTGCCCATCCAGAAGGTCTTGAAGAAACCTGACGTTGCGGGAAGAATGGTGAAGTGGGCAGTGGAGTTGTCAGAGTTTGACATTAAATACGAGCCCCGAGGCCCGATCAAGGGGCAAATCTTTGCAGATTTTGTGGTTGAGCTCTCATCGGAGGCGACGCGGGTTGAGGGAGACGATTTCCGTTGGGTGCTTTCGGTGGATGGATCGTCGAACCAACAGGGCAGCGGTGCCGGAGTTATATTGGAAGGACCCAACGGCGTGCTGATTGAACAGTCTTTGAGATTTGCCTTCAAAGCCAGCAACAATCAAGCAGAGTATGAGGCGCTGATCGCCGGGATTCTGCTGGCCAAGGAGATGGGAGCTAGGGTGCTGATGGCTAAGAGTGACTCGCTGCTAGTCACAGGGCAAGTAACAGGCGAGTTCCAGGCTAAAGATCCACAAATGGCGGCTTACTTGGCGTATGTGCAGGAATTGAAGAGTTCCTTTGCCTCTTTTGAAGGAGTACATGTGCCCCGAGAGCAGAATGCCCGAGCTGACTTGCTTGCTAAGCTCGCCAGCTCAGGCAAGGGGGGTAGGCAGAGGACGGTGATTCAAGAAACTCTGAAGACGCCGAGGGCATTTGTAGCAGATCACCTGGTCCTTCAGATAAGCAAGTCGACGGAGAGAGCAGCGAGAAGCCATAAGTCCTTGACGCAAGAAACTCTGAGATCGCCGAGAGTTAGAGCATGTCGAGGAGAGAAGGTGGACGTGATGCAGGTCTGCGCCGCCCATGAGCCAGACACTTGGATAACACAGTACAAGCGGTGCTTGGCAGATGGCCTCCTCCCGCTGGATCCAACAGAAGCTAGGAAGGTAAAGAAAAATTCCAGCAAGTACACATTGATTGATGGCGATCTGTACAGGTTTGGGTTCACTCACCCGCTCCTGGAATGTATACACGGCGAGAAGTGCACGAGAATCATGGCAGAGCTCCACGAAGGTATATGCGGAAGCCACGTCGGGGGTCGAGCTCTGGCCGCGTGGACTCTCCGTGCAGGCTACTATTGGCCATCCATGAGAGAAGATTGCAAGAAATATGCCCAATGCTGTAAACAATGCCAGCAGCACGCCGATTGGCATAAGGCACCTCCCGAGGAGTTGAAGTCGATCTATAGCCCTTGGCCGTTTCATACTTGGGGAATCGACATCCTGGGACCTTTCCCGCTGGCGATCAGGCAAATGAAGTACTTGGTGGTGGCGATTGAGTATTTCACCAAGTGGATTGAAGCAGAACCAGTGGCCCAGATCACCGCACACAAGATCGAAGGTTTTGTATGGAAGAACCTCGTGTGCCGGTTTGGAGTGCCTAAACGCCTGGTGTCAGATAATGGGACACAGTTTGCAAGCCACCTGTTGAAGAAACTTTGTGAAGGGGTTGGAATTCAACAAGTGTTTGCATCCGTCGAGCACCCTCAAACAAATGGCCAGGTGGAATCAGCTAATCGGGTGTTGTTGAGAGGTTTGAAGAGAAGGCTTGAGAAAGCCAAGGGAAGTTGGGCTGAGGAGGTGCCCCGTATAGTCTAGGCGTACCACACCACCGAGCAGTCAGGAACCCATGAGACCCCGTTTAGCTTGGTCTATGGGTGTGACGCCATGATTCCAGTGGAGATCCAGGAGAGCTCGCCGAGATTCCAGAACTTCGTAGAGGAAGATTCGAATGAAGAGAGAAGGCTGAACTTGGATCTGCTGGATGAGGTCAGGGAAGAGGCAAGGTTGAAAGCTGAAGCTGTGAAGAGAAGGATCGAACGAAGGTACAACTCTAAGGTGATGCCAAGGCAGTTTAGAGAGGGCGATCTGGTGATGAGGAAGGCCCACCAGTACGAGATGGAGAATAAATTGTCACCCAAGTGGACTGGACCGTTCAGAATAACCGAGGCGCTCGGGAACGGGGCCTACCGCTTAGAGACGCTGGAAGGAGGAGCGATCCCTCGCACCTGGAACGCCACACACCTGAAGTTGTACTATAGTTAAGAGCTTTGTAAGTAAAGACAAACACAAATGTTATATTACAATGTCTCTGTTAAAACAGTTTCAAGGGGGCACTCTTTTTTTCCTAAGGAGGGTTTTTAATGAGGCCACCCAATAAAAGAAGAGTTTTCGAAGTATAAGGTGTTTTCAGATCGCATGTGTGCTATTTTCAAAAGTTTTGAAGAAAGACCTTGTCATTTGTACATGATTTAAGGCAAGAAAAGATATATCGCGTGCTTTCTAAAAAGTTTTAAGTCCTCATCGTTTTTCGGCGATTGGAGGCACCAGTTAAGTTTTAAGTCCTCATCGTTTTTCGGCGATTAGAGGCACCAGTTAAGTTTTAAAGTCCTCATCGTCTTTCGGCGATCGGAGGCACCAGATGAAAGACCTCAACGCCCTCGCGCGTCCTGAGGCAAGTAAAAGACCTCCTCGCCGTCGAGCGAGTGCAGGCGAGAAAGAGAAAAAGTCCTCCGTGTTTCTGGGAGCGAGAAGATGTAACTCCTGGGGCAATGTAGAGGCAAGTTAAAAGACCTCCTCGCCGTCGAGCGAGTGCAGGCGAGAAAGAGAAAAAGTCCTCCGTGTTTCTGGGAGCGAGAAGATGTAACTCCTGGGGCAATGTAGAGGCAAGTTAAAAGACCTCCTCGCCGTCGAGCGAGTGCAGGCGAGAGAAAGAAAAGGTCCTCAGTGCATCCAGGGGGGAGGAGATGTACACCCTGGGCAAGTTGAGGCACCAGATAAAGTCCTTATCGCCGTTGTGCGAGCTAAGGCCAGTTAAAGACCTCCTCGCCGCCGAGCGAGTGCAGGCGAGAGAAAGAAAAGGTCCTCAGTGCATCCAGGGGGGAGGAGATGTACACCCTGGGCAAGTTGAGGCACCAGATAAAGTCCTTCTCGCCGTTGAGCGAGTTCAGGCGAGTTAAAAGACCTTCTCGCTTGCGTGCGAGCATAGGCAAGATAAAATCCTTCTCGTCTCGAACGAGTTCAGGTATGGCGAAGAGGGTGGAAGAAGCTTGAAAGGTGGCTAAGGTAGGTTCAAAGAGGACGCCTAGTCAGCCGGTCTTTTGCTCTGAAGTTCAGGGGGGGCAAAGGAAGATCCCAAAGGGCGCTTCTACCCCAGATAAAGAAACGATTGCCAAAGCATGAGGCTAGGAAAGGCTGATGTTACCAAGAGGTCTTGGCGATCGGGGAGAGTTTAAACGACGGCGAGAAGGTTGAAAGACTTGTTTGATAAAGCAGGTCGAGTGGGACGTTGTTTGAGCCAATGATTGAGTTACAGTTCGCTGCTTGAAGGGTATTCTTGCAATAAGGTTAGTTGCCTTGAGAGTACAAGTTGTTTAAAGTGATTATTGCTTAAGTTTGAATTAGCTCGAGGCAGTTACGTCAAAAGTCGCGTTTGCAAAATCGTTAAGTTAAATCCGACAAAGTTAAACATGCAAAGAAGGTAAAGCGCTTAAAGAAGTCAAGAGAGTGAATATCCAAGCCTTGTGATTGAAATAAGTATCTGTTCAAAACACATATGCACGAGTTTTTATTACAAGGTATATACAAGGGAAATGATAAAGTAGCAGATGAGGTGGAGTGGATTAGTCTTCAGCAGGAACGACCTTTCCATCTACTACTTCGTTGTTCAATGACACCATGCTGAGGTCGAGATCGGGGAATAGGCATGCGAATTGTTCCCGAGCGGCTTCGAATCCAGCAGCCAGAATCTGAGCAGAATTTAGCTTAAGTTCTTCAATTTGCCCTTGAAGTTCTTCAACCTGTTTCTTGAGCTCTTTGTTCTGCTGCTCCAGCTCTTCAACCTGTTTTCGGAGTTGTTCGTTGGTCTCTTGAGCATGGAGAAGGTCGTCAGTAACCTTCTTGGATTCCGTTTGAGCTTGGGCCAACTCGGCAGCCATCTTTCCTTTCTCCTTGTTTGCCTCGGCGAGATCAGCCATGGCGTCGTCCCTCGCTTTTTCTACTTGCCCAAGTAGCTTCTCGCGGTCGATCGACCTCTGCTCCAGTTTTTGCACCCTGGCGGCGTCAGCTTGAATGTGAGCCTCCAGGTCGCTCGCCTTGGTGCGCAGAGGCACGATTTTGCTTTCTAGCTCAACTTTCTCTTGGGCAAGATCATGAACTTTGCGGCGAAGGTCAGCAGCTTCCTTGCGCGCCAACCTGAGCTCGGTATTCAGGGCATCCTCCACTCGGGAGTGATCAAGTTCTGCGAGCGTCAGGCTGAATGACATTTTCTCCACCTCGACCTTCATAGTGCTATTTTCGGTCTTGAGGTTGAAAAGATCGTCTTGAAGCCTCCTGGTGGAGCTCTCCACAGCCCTGGTTATGATTGATGGGATATCCTCTGCTATGGTTTTCAGTTTGGCAGTCAGAGGTTCCCACATTCTTGTGACTTCAAGGGAAAGGTTTGCTGCTTGGAGAGGCGCCAGGGGGGCTTGTTGAGGGTTCTCGCCGCCACCTTCCTTAGCAATATCTTCAGTGGTTGCTTCATGGCGTGGCGACGCAATCGGGGATTCGGTAATCAGGATTGGAGAGGTATGAGCCACCTCATCCCCGATTGGAGCATTTTCTGCAGCTGAAGCGTTTGAAGGGGGGCCCCCTCCTGCTGACACGTATGGCGTAGAGGCGCTTGGGGGGTCCTCCAAGAAATTTGGCTCTTGGGCCTCAGCTGCAGGTGGCGCAGTGGCTAGTGGAACCGCTTGGACTGGTGATGAAGGAGCTTGTGGTGTTGGCGATGAGGGAGGAGGAGCAGGCGTTGATGGTGGTGTTGAGGCTGGAAGAGGAGGTGGGGCAGGTGGTGAAGATGGTGCCACCCTTTTCCTCTTTGTAACGAGGCCATCCTCGGTGACCTCGTCGTCCTCTTCCTCCTCCTCTTGGATGACTTGGGGGCCTTTTCGCTTAGGTCTCTTAAGGACCAGTTTCTTGCGCTGGGTGGGTTCCTTGGGCGGTGATCACCCATGGACGATGGCGGCCTCCACCACTGAGTTTGGTACTGTTTGAGAACCGCTCGCCAACCCGTGGTTTCGGGCGAGTGTCTTCAACTCGGAGAGCATGTTCTCGGGCAACATGTCGTCTGCATGGAATGAAAATGCTCGAGTTAACTCAAGGGAAATGAATAAGTGCATAAGGTAATAAAGCAGCAAAGCAGGTAGTATATGCAGGAAAAATAAAACCAAAGTCTTGCGCACAACGCACAAGACGCCCAAAAACAGCTAAAACAGAAGCCATATCAAGACGAGGGTGTAATGTCCTAACCTATTCGGATATCTAGCTGGTCTTCGTAGAATTCGAAGCATATCAAGGTGGCGGTGAGGAATGATACATTGGCGTCCGCCACCTTCTTCCAGAAGAGACAAAGGTCTCTGTCCAAAGCTCCCATGCTATCAGGACTTCTGGGCCTCCTGAAGCAGCTCTTGGACTCCTTTTTCCCCTTGTCCACCCAGTACAAGGGGAAACCGTCAAGAAGAGAGGTGTCCTTGTCGTTTGCACGTACTTGGACAAACTTCCCCTTCCAGTCTTTGTACGATTGCTGGAAGATGGTAAAGATGGATCTCCCAGCAATCGCATTCAAGCTGACCCACAGGCGGTCTCCTGGGTGCTTGGCTTCAAAAAGGAATAAAAACACGTCCACCGACGCGGGCAACCCCAGGTGGGCGCATGTCACTTGGAAGGCTCGAACAAACGCCCAGCTGTTGGGATGAAGCTGGGCGGCGGCAATGTTGAGCTCAGTCAGAAGTTCCCTCTCGAATCGAGTGAAGGGGAATCTGAGCCTAACCTTCTTGAACAGGGTCGTGTAGACAAAGCAGAAGGGCCCGTCGGCGCTTACTTTGTCATCAGCACACACGGGCAGGTCGGCGGGGCAAGGCAGCACCATCATCTTTTCGTCGTGCTCCTTGTGAAACGACTGGTAGATTTCGTCCCCCTTAGTCAGCCGCAAGACTGCTCCCGCGGTGTTCACAGAGGACGTCTCTTTTAGGAGGGTTGGGGTGGCCTAGGGATATAATGTTTTGAAGTCTGGCAGAGGGACGGGGGCTCCTCCAGCATTAGGTGGAGTCGCCTGAGCCAGGGCAGATTGGGAAGATGCAGGCCTCTCAGCCTGCGAAGAGGAAGCGCCACGAACTTGTGTTGAGTCGTGTGCTTGTGAAGGAAGGTTTCGTGCTGATGGAGGGGGGTTCGGGGTAATCTTGGTGCGAGTCATGATGGCAGCTGCAAAGGAAGAAGAAAGGAAAAATGATCAGGGGGGTTACGAAGGCTGACTCGATCATAGAAGGAAGGTGAAAGACGAACGAATGTGAGTTCGTTGCGACGATCGACAAAGCCCTAAGTTACGCAGAAAGAGAAATGGAAAAACAACCCACAGCGTATGCACCAAGCAGTTACAGGATGATGCGAATCGGTGAAAATGCAAGGAAAACCAGCAGATGAAGGAAAGTAATTACCTTTCGATGATCAGGAAGACGATGGAGGAAGATGGTGATCTGGAGCGTTGAAGAGCGTCGAGAGTTTTCGCAGAGGGAAGTTAGAGCGTTTGCAAGCACGAAGAAAGTGATGGAACAGTGGAACGAAATGGGTTTAAGGGTTTTCGAAATGGGTTTAGGAAGCGCAAACGGCAAATGAAGAGAGCCGTTGATGAAGCCACGTGTCGAGCGATGAGTGAGGGGTTTGGTGGAGTGTCAGAGCAGCAGAAAGTACAATCGCTTGGAATTCTGCGTCAGTGCCACGTAGATCGGTGTTAACGAAGGCTTTTTCAGTCTTTTCGCTAGACAAGTCTTCGCTTAAGACTGGGGGGCTTGTGTACCGCCCTGATGGTCGGGTGTGATGACGTGGCATCCTGCTACAGTGTAGGCGTGTTCACAAGGCGCCAGGTTGGCAGAAGGGAAGGAAGTCGGGGGGCTCGCATAGTCGCCAGTTGTTAAGCTGGCGTGTTCCGATTTCCAGCTTACCAGAATGGGCGATCGCCAGGTTGAAGATGAAGTCGCCAGATGTAGGCCCAGGCGACCAAGCGGTCGGAGATCGCCAGAACGAGCACATCGCCGAAGATGAAGGAGAAGCAGATTATGAAGGCGGCCGGCGAGACCACAGGGAAGGTGTATGAAGGCCCTAACTCGCCAGTTCCAGTAGAGATCGCACTCCTAAGTTAGCTATGCACTGGGCAGTACCATGCATAAGTAACTTAGCCAAAATGAGAGCAGAAGCGGCGCCAAGTCAGGGAGCCTCCAGATGATGGCACGTGTACAGTTGGATGCAAGCCACGTGTCCAAGTCTGTAACTGCCAGGAGAGAGAAAACCACCAGGTATATAAGAGTTCTTAACAAACTTTCTGAGGTACGCACGTTCAGTTCATACACTTTACGCTTGCGAGTGATAGAGCTGATTGTGAGAGAGGATTTGCACGGTTCTTGTTCTTAGTTTTTAGTGATACCGTCACTGACTTGAGCGTTGGAGTGCGATCGGCCGCAGCGGCGCCGTATCGTTTCTTTGCAGGTTCTTGAAGTAGATCCCGGGGAGGAACGAAGGTGGGAAGCGGTGCGCACGTCGATCCTTTGACGAGGCATTCTCCAGCGTTCCGGTCAACAGGCAGGATCAGTTACCTAGTGCCAGGTAAGACAGGGGCATGAGTACCATGCAGGAGAGCCCGCCAGCTCGACCCAAGGGTTCGGGGAGGTCATCAGCGATTGGGCACAAGAGGTGAGTCGTGAGCTCAACTTAGATGTTGGTCAGCCCAGAAAAGGTAACAAAGATAAAAAAAAATATATTTTATCTGTTGTGATATTATATCTGTTGCATAAAAGATAAAGAAATATATTATTCTAGAAATAAAAGATAAAGAAATATATTATTCTAGAGATAAAAGATAAAGAAATATATTGTTCTAGAGATAAAAGATAAAGAAATATTTTATCTGTTGAGATATTATTCTAGAAATAAAAGATAAAGAAATATATTATTTTAGAGATAAAAGATAAAGAAATATTTTATCTGTTGAGATATTATTCTAGAGATAAAAGATAAAAAAAATATTATTCTAGAGATAAAAGATAAAGAAATATATTATTCTAGAGATAAAAGATAAGGAAATATTTTATCTGTTGAGATATTATTTTGGAGATAAAAGATAAATAAATATTTTATTTGTTGAATATTATTTTGGAGATAAGAGATAAAAGGATATTTTATCTATTGTGATATTATGCTGGAGATAAGAGATAAAAAGATATTTTATCTGTTGTGATATTATGCTGGAGATAAAAGATAAAAAGATATTTTATCTGTTGTGATATTATTATGAAGATATTGTGATATTATTCTGGAGATAAAAGATAAATAAATATTTTATCTATTGTAATGTTATTCCCAAAGATAAATGATTATTATTTTTATCATGTTATTCTGAAGATGACGTGAACAATTAATTATCATTTAAATTTGTTGTGATATTGTTATCATGATCATGATCTCTCACAGTAGAGAAGTTATTCTTGTTGTTGGTCATAGAGCATAGTAGTGAAAAAGTACATGTCTAGGAAAGTTCTGGCAAAGAAAGACTTGGTATTTAAGCATGTCCGTTGGTGACCCACCTCTCTTTCCTGGGAACTTACCTGGTGTACTAGTTCACGATCTACAACATGCAAAAAAGATCAACTTTGACAAATTTTGCAGAACTCGTGTGTCGAGAATGACAAATTATTATGTCCTACCGTAGCTCGACGGTAAAGGGCAGTACAACATTAAACTTTTACACCATGCAGGGTCATAGAAGTGTTGGACGACAAAGCCTGTCGGTGAAAAGTCAAGCCATCAGGACAACTCCTCTAACAGGTACGTTACGACTCATGTGCACTGACCCTTGGCTCAGAGACAATCTGGACATGGGCACCCTTGATCACAGCTCGCCACCGTTGTGGTTCGAGCCTTTGAACAGGTCCGTAGCGACTCTCAAGTCGCCGCTCGCCACCGTTTTGGTTTGCCCCTTTGTCTTTGCAGGTGAGAGGTTTCTTGATCAAGGAAATACGATTCTCAGACGGAGATAGAAGGACTAAAGTCTACCGTTGGAGTCAACCAACGAGAAGAGGCCTCAGCCAGTCGAGGAGTGGCTTGAGAAGGAGATCAACGACAGACGTTTAAGTTGGGGAAAACTTTAGACGGCGAAACACAAGACCAGATCGCCAAGGTAATAATTAGAAGTAGTTTCAGTTAAAGCAGTTTTTCAAGGGGGCAATCTTTAAGAAGTAGTTTCAGTTAAAGCAGTTTTTCAAGGGGGCACTCTTTAAGAAGTAGTTTCAGTTAAAACAGTTTTATCAAAGTTTCCCAGTTATTAAGTTTGCATGCTCATCGTTTTTAAGCACTTGGAAAGAAACTTTATCGTATTTGTTTAATTTAAGGCAAATTCAGACCGCATGCATTCAGTACAAGGTTTTAAAGCATAATGTTTTAAGTCCTCATCGCCATATGGCGATCGGAGGCACAAGTGTGAAGTTTTTTAGTCCTCCTCACCGTGAGCGAGCGCAGGCGAGAAGAGTTTGGAAAGACCTTCCTCGCCGTAAGCGAGTGTAGGCGAGAAGAGTTTAAAGAAGACCTTCCTTGCCATAAGCGAGTGTAGGTGAGAAGTGTTTAGAAAGACCTTCCTCGCCGTGAGCGGGTGTAGGCGAGAAGAGATTAAGATACATTTGCCTTAGTTTTTCCCTTCCATGTAAAATCGAAGATGAAAGAAGAAGACCAAGATGGCGTCGCCAGAACAAGGCATTCCCAAGACAAGGCGTCGCCGAGATAGCGATACCAAGAACAGGTAACACTAGAACAAAGTATCACCAGAAGTAGGCGTTGCAGCCAGATGATCAATCAGATAACAGTTTCGAAGAGAAGACTTTGTCGTCCTTGTGTAATTTGGGGCAGATTCAGATCGCATGCATTCAGTACAAAGTTTTAAAGTATAAAGTCTTTAAGTCCTCATCGCAACCTGGCGATCGGAGGCACTAGTATAAAGTTTTAAGACCTCATCGCCACCTGGCGATCGGAGGCAAACGTATGAAGTTTTTAAGTCCTCATCGCCACCTAGCGATCGGAGGCACAAGTATAAAGTTTTTTTAGTCCTTGTCACCACCCGGCAATCGGAGGTGAAAGTTAAGTTTTAAGTCATACTCGCCAAGAAAGACTTTAGGCGAGAACAGATCAGAAGTCCTACTCGCCAAGAAAGAGTTTAGGCGAGAACAGATCAGAAGTCCTACTCGTCAAGAAAGAGTTTAGGCGAGAACAGATCAGAAGTCCTACTCGCCAAGAAAGAGTTTAGGCGAGAACAGATAAAAAGTCCTACTCGCCTAGAGCGAGTATAGGTGAGAACAGATCAGAAGTCCTACTCGCCAAGAACGAGTTTAGGCGAGAACAGATTAAGAAGTCCTACTCGCCAAGAACGAGTATAGGCGAGAGTTCAGAGCAAGATGACAGGTATGTCCAGTATGAGTTAAAATCCGGGCGCCTAGTCCTTGAGCAGGGGTTAAGGGATTCCTTCGGGACGCCCCCTCCTCAAGTATGAATAGCTAGCCCCGGTACCAGATAACAGTTAAAACCCGAGCGCCTAGTCCTTGAGCAGGGGTTAAGGGATTCCTTCGGGACTCCCCCTCCTCAAGTATGAATAGCTAGCCCCGGTACCATATAACAGTTAAAACCCGGGCGCCTAGTCCTTGAGCAGGGGTTAAGGGATTCTTTCGGGACGCCCCCTCCTCAAGTATGAATAGCTAGCCCCGATACCAAATGAGATTAAAAGTCCTCAGTGCATCCAGGGAAAAGGTAGCCCCTGGGCAAGTTGAGGCACCAGAGAAAGTCCTCCTCACCCTCGAGTGAGTTCAGGCAAGATGAGATTAAAAGTCCTCAGTGCATCCAGGCAGACCCCTGGGCAAGTTGAGGCACCAGAGAAAGTCCTCCTCACCCTCGAGTGAGTTCAAGCAAGATGAGATTAAAAGTCCTCAGTGCATCCAGGCAGACCCCTGGGCAAGTTGAGGCACCAGCGAAAGTCCTCCTCACCCTCGAGTGAGTTTAGGCAAGAACAGAATACAAGACCTCTTTGCTTAAGCAAATTGAGGCAAGTTCGAAAGTCCTCAGTGCAGAACCAGGCCAACAAAGTTTTAGGCGATGACCTAGAAATACACATGTCACTTGGCAGATCAGGCAAGCGAGATTTCAGATACTAAAAATGACTCCCGCCTACTGCTCAGTAAGTAATTTCGTGTCAGATGTTATTGCTATAGACTAACCGTTTGTTCAAGATAAGTTGATTTCCAGGAAATTAAGCATCAATTTATGTTAAGTTAATTGGGTTGAGTAAAAACCAACCAAGTTACCAGGTGATCACACAACAGATAAGTTATCAGGGTGGAAGAAGTCACAGGGTGGCTGAGGTAGGTTCGTAAAAGACATCTCACTACTCAGATCAAGTTGTTTCAGATTAAAGGCTCAGGGAAGGCAGAGGGGGGTCCGTTAAAGGCAGCTCTCCTCCCAGAATGAGCAGAATTGATAGCTCAAGGTATGAGGCCACTCCCCAGAGGACGTCTTAGCAGATAAAAAGGAAAATAGCATCCAAAGAAGCCCACGGCTTTGTGATTGAAGCTCGAAAGAAGAAGTACACGGCGAGAACTAAGTTAGCAGAGTTTGAGGCGATGACATAGAAGTGCGCATGTCACTTGGCAGATCAGGCGAGCTAGATTTCAGATACTAAGACTGACCCACGCCTACTGCCAGTAAGTGATTTTGCGTTAAATGTTATTGTTATAAACTAATAGTTTGTCTAGTTAAGTTGATTTTCACAGAGCTAAGCACCAGTTGGCGCTAAGTCGATTTCTTTAAAGCAAGAGTTAGTCAGTTATATCAGATGATTACACAGCAGATAAAAGCGAAACCATGTGCACATTTATATGTGTTGAAGAAGAAAATGGAATAGTGAACTTCTTAGTCTTTTTGCTGAAAACAAGTTATCAGATCAAGACTGGGGGGCTTGTGTACCGACCAGGTCATCGGGTGTGATGACGTGGACAAGAGAAAGGTAGGTGGTCAAGAAGTCAACATAGTCGCCGTATGTAGAAGCGGCGTTCTGCAGTATACATAATCGGTTATCGCCGAGATGTGTCACCGCCAAGATGAGTCATCGCCCAAGAGAAGGACATCGTCCGAAGAGTCAACCTGCGTGACGGAAGCATTTCGCAGAGAAGAGGGCCGACACGATGGAATAACCCTAAGTTGGGTGGTGGCGCTGTGGGTCCCTCCGCACAGAATAAACGATCAAGTCAAAGGGGCACGTGACAATGTCCACGTGCTCATTAAAGATCTCCAAGGAAGGTTGCACGCATGACACGTGATTAATTAGGGCACCCAAATAGTATGATGGCGCGAGAAATACAGTGCCTAAGTTAGAGCCCAAGTGGCCGCAAGGTTATTCATTGCACTCCAGATAAGGGAAGTCCATGGGCCAGATACGCTAAGATCCTAGGGATAGCGGCGCAAGGACCTTCTCCAAGGAACCCTAGATAATAGCAAGCAACGCAGAGGTAAACCCTAGTTTTCACCTATATAAAGGGCACGAAGAGCCCTAGTAAGGTACGTTTTTCATAGTTACACAAAGCACTAAACCCTAGTTGTTCTTGACGGCGCACCCACTGTGAACACAAGGCAATTAGGGCAACACAGTTTTATCCACACAGTTTCAGTCATTGAGATTATCATACAGTTTCTAGTCACTTTGGTGTTTCTCGCTAGCTAACTTGATCGTCGGAGTGCAAACGGCCGCGAGGGCGCCCCTTTGTTCTTCTTTTTCAGGTACTCGTGGACGAGGCAGAACGAAGGTGCCCTAGCTCGTTAGAACAAGCCACGCATAAAGACGACCCAGGTCAACCGGCCGGAACATTATTATCATGGGAAACTGTAAACACTATCCTACTAGGTAAAATAAAACTTATTGGTTAGAGAAAAATTTGTATTTTTTAAATTTATTTTGTTATGATAAAAAATTTAAATATATTTTTTTTAACATACAATAATTTTATGTGAATTAAATGTATATTTTGTAGTATTTTTTAAATGTTAATGTGCCTTTTTATTAAACAAGATAGGTAGTTTAACATAAAATTAATTTTAATTTTTTATTAAAAAACTATGAACTTAAAATATTTTTTTTAAGATGAAAAACAAAAATGAACTAACTAACAATTTTTATTGTTTAAACATTTATTTTATAAAAGGAATTCTTGAATTGAAGAAATTTGATGTATTTACGCTATATCTTTGCAATAATGTATTTGTATTTAAGATCTGATTTTTTCAGGTTAACGAACTCATTAAAAAGGGGGGAAAAACTATCACCGGTAGGTGTCCGTTGGAGTGTTTGGAGTTTAGTGTTTGTTTATGTATTTGGTTTATGAAAGGCATAATGTCATGGTGCTTTTTTTATTGGGTTATGTTTTGTTTAGGCTTCTATATTTTTTTATAGGAGTGTGAAAAGTGGAAGATTGATTTATAATAATTTAAAAGGAAAATTGATGAAAAATAAAGTGATTTAATTTAATAGAAATATAATATACTTGAATGGAAAGTTTATTTAATTTAAGTTAATGAGGAAAGATTAATTTTTTAGTAATATAATATCAAAGTTATCCTTAAGTAAATTTTTTAAAATATAAACATTTAAAATAAAATAGTGGAGAAAAATAAAAATAAAAAATATTTCTTAAAATGGTTAATTATTTAAAATATCATTTACTAATTGGCAATAATAATTACAAATACATTAAAAAACTCAATAAATAAAATTATTTAAAAAAATCAAATGTTGAACATAAGGGTTAATTACTAATATACGAAATGATTTCCAAAAATTTACCACTTTTACCTCATTTCCCACTTCATTGTTTTTTCAAAACAACTTTTCCTATAAAAACATCACAAATTACCTAAACTAAATACACAAAGTTAGGAGAAATCATCTTAAATATTCTCACATAATAAATTACTTATATCAAACAATGTATTAGTGAGCTAGTTGAATGTTATTATATTTGCACCATTGTTTTATGTTATTAGTTATTTTTTTATTTATGTTATATTATAATAACCTATAAAAATAAATTTAAAATAAAAAGTGATATAATTAGAATGACAGTTAGATATTTTATTAATAAAGTAAAAAAATTCATATATTAAAAAGAACAGTTATTCATTTTTTATTTCTTATAACCATATTTCTCTAAAAAAGTTTTTTTTTCCTCTACCTTATTTCTAGATTTCTAACCACATCCTTCATCAGATTGGGGATCAGAGGTAACCTTTAGACTCCTAGTAGGGATTAGAGCAAAGTTGTCCAACTAAATTTTTGTTTAGAGTATGTTCCTTTATACTCCATTTATCTTGAGTCAAGTTTTAGTCGTCAAGTTTTAGTCTTATGTTCACCTAGGTAGACATACTTTGCATGTAGTATATGTGGCTTTAGAATTAGTCTTTGCTAGTTTAGGATCCTAGTGATGTGTTCAGATCATTGATCATGACTCTGTTGTGCAGGTTAGTCTATCCCTGCTTTCTTTAGAAGTTGGAGCCTTTTGTGAGTGTTCATCATTATAATCAGGTAAAGGAAACAAGTTTTATCTTTCAATAGAACTTTAGGTTAGAGGATTTGGATGTGGAAGTGACATGGTCACAAGTTCCAAAATTCTCTTACATGGTTTGTTTGGTTAAGTGAAATAGATGTTATTTAATGAAAATAAATGTTAAACAATTTGATAATGGTTGAATATTTAGATTGATTGTGAGATATATTTTCAAGCCCAAGTCTTGAATTTACTTGTCAAATTGTGATTTAAATGAGATATAATTGCTCTCTATCTCAAATTCCCTTAACGTCGTGCTCAAGCTCCAACTCCTTGAGCTCGAGCAAAAATCTCAGCATTAGTCATTTTTTTTCAGCTACCTCTTATTTATTTTTCTCTAAATCAAGAAATTTAATTACACTACAAGAAAAACTCAATTTACCCACCAACTCCAGTTCGTACCGTGGGTAAATCCATAGATAATCAACATATTTTATTTTTAAATTTTCAAGTATTATTTTAATCTTTTTTTATTTTCAATTATTATTTACAAATATTATTTTATGTCCATTTTTATGATTATATCTTGTTCCCAGTAACCTTCAAGGCAATGTTCCTTACCTACTTCTCTTGATGTTCTTGAAGATTCAATCTATTCATCTCCAATTCATGCTCTCTTAGTTTTCCAAACAGAGGAGCAGTTGTGAAAGAGGTCAGATCTTTGAATTCTGAAATTGTAGTGACCTTTGGCTGCCAAGTTCTGTCTAGACACTTGAGGATCTTTATATCCAGTTCCTCCTTTGCAAAGGTCTTGCCAAGGCTGATAAGATGGTTGACAATGTGAGTGAACCTCTTCTGCACTTCAGCAATCGTTTCCCCTTTCAGCATTCTGAAAATTTCATACTCTTGTATCGGAGTATGATTCCTTGCTCTCTTCACATCATTTGTTCCCTCATGTGTGACTTCAAGAATGTCCCACATTTCCTTTGCTAAGGCACACTGTGATACCCTGAAAAAATTCATCAGAGTTAAGAGCAGATGTTATAATGTTCTTGGCAATCCAATCAAATTTAGCCTTTTAACTTTCAGACTCAGTCCATTGGGACCAAGGTTTTTCAATAGAAACATTATCTTTTTCAATAGTTGGAATGAAAGGACCATTTTCAATAGCATCCCAAATCCCTTTATCTAAAGACTCCAAAAAGATTTTCATTCTAACTTTCCAAAACTGATAATTCAAACCAAAAAACAAAGGTGGTTTGTTAATTGATGCACCCTCCCTAAAGGATAGTTTTTCAGCCATGAAAACAGATTTTAGGATAAAAAAACTTGAGTAAATTTCAAGAACTTAGATTTTGATGCCAATTTTAGAATTTTAGGGCTAAAACAAGAGGGGGTGAATTGTTTATGCAAGATTTTCGCAAACTTTGAAGGTTTAATGAAAGCCACAAGCAGAATCAAAGATACAGAGCAAGTTCAGCCAAAATCAAATATGTTTTTAACTTGATTCCAGAAAATCAATCGGTTGTTTCTTCGATTCAACCAATTGTTTTTATCAGCAATGTATACAAACAAAGATTAAACAGATTTAAATGAGATAAGGGAAAGAGAAATCAACACAGTAAGTTTATACTGGTTCACTCTTAACAAAAAGCTACATCAAGTCCCAGAAACACTTGGGAATTTCACTAACAAATCAAACTCTTGTGATTTACAGCACACACAACAAAGAGATGTTCTTGAACCCTTCAAGAACACAACCTTCTCTTTGCAACCACAACACATATCAGAAAACCCTCTTGATTTGTACCACACAACCTTACGAAAATACAAAGATTAAAAGAAGAGGAAAGAATACACCTGGATCAATTCACAGAATTGAAAAATTGACTTTACACACATCAGTCCTATTCTTCTTGAAGAAAAGTCCAAAGCCTTGGGCAAATTTGGAAAACTTGATTTTAAAAATGTAATATGAATCTTTTGAAAAAGTTATTTCAGCTAAGAGTATAAAGCCCTTTTTATAGCCTCCAAAAAGCTATTAAAAATGTTAAAAACAGAAGCCAAAGTAGTTTGAAAACCAGCTAAAACAGTTTTAGCAGATGTAACCAAATTGTGTTAAGAAATTTCAAAAATCAATCGGTTGATTTATCGAAACAACCGAGTGAATTGGTTTGATAGCAAAGTCAGCCAAAGTCAAATTGTTCCAAACTCTTTTAACTTCTAAATGTAAAAACAACCGATTGAAACGATAAATCAACTGGTTGATTTTTCACTTAACTTTGAAAACCTATCTTTTTTAAAGGGTTTCAAGATCAAATGGCCTTGGATCAATTCTTTGAAGTGGACTACAAATTCAAACACTACAAAATACTCAACTAAACAAGCAGCAACAGAACTTCACACAATTCTTCAAGATTTGGAGTCATCAAAGCTTTTCTTCAACATACTAGTATATTGGAATCATATAAATGAAGATTATCAAGTAGTGAGAGTCGAAGGAGACTCATATGACTAAGTCTGTGGTTTGAAAAATAACTTATCAGAGAGCAAATCATATGGATTAACCATTCATATGGGTTGAATGGATTCATATGAGCGGGAGTAGTATGACAAATGCAAATCTTTAAGTCTAAGTCAATGCACGAGTCTTTTGGAAGTAGAGTCAAGTGTTTATGTGTGGATGTTAGTGAATTTCTGGCATGCATGATGCTGAACATGAGGTATTTGTAGACACTTAGTTGTGTAGAAACTAATTGAAGGAAATAACAGAAGGCAAAAGGTTGTAGAAACTGATTGAACATAATTGCAAGAAATTGCAAAACTATTGAACTGATTCATTCATTTTGATTTACTTCAATAATATATATTATAAAATTACAATTACTAGAAACTATAAAATATGAATACTAACAGCCCTGTAAACTGACCATTAATGCAATAATAACGGTAAATAATTTAAGGGTAATAAAATTTGAATTAATATCCAACATTTAAGGCTAATAAAATCTGAATTAATAGCCAACATCCTCCCTTAATTCTGATTTGGAATAATCTTCATGCCCAACAGATCTCTTAACTTGATGAAAGCATCAATCTTCAATGGCTTAGTGAGAATATTTGCAATCTGATCTTCTGATCTAAAGTATTCCAATTTGATCATGTTCTTCCCAACTTGGTCTCGCAGGAAGTGATATCGAATATCAATGTGTTTACTTCTTTGATGAAAAACTGAATTCTTTGCAAGATTAATTGTAGAGAAATTGTCAACATAGATCTTAATTGGAACATCTAGATTAAAACCAATTTAAGTCATGATATTGCTGAGCCAAACTGATTGACAAGCACTTGTTGCTGCTACATACTCAGTTTCACAAGTAGATAATGCAACAATTGACTGTTTCTTTGATGACCACAAGCAAACAGTCTTTTCGATCATAAAACAATTACCACTAGTGCTCTTCCTCTCGTCTGAATCTCCACCTGAATCACTGTCTGAATATCTGACGATCTCAATCTTCTTAGATGAAGAGTAAAATAGACCAAAAGTTGTAGTACCTTTGATGTAGCACATAATTCTCTTTACAGCTTGTAAATGAACTTGTCTAGGTGACTCCATGTATCGAATGACCAATCCCACAACATAACATGTGTCGGGTCTAATACACGTGAGATATCTAAGGCTCCCAACAATATGCTTAAAGTATGTTGCATCTACAGTTCGCTCATCACCTTCATTCGTAAGCTTAATTCCAATTTCAACTGGAGTCTTAACTGGGTTTGAATCGTCCATCTTAAACTTCTTTAAAAACTCAGCAGCAAATTTCCTCTAATGAATGAAGATTCCATCATCTCCTTGGATGACTTCAATGGCCAAAAAGTAGGACATAAGACCGAGATCAGTCATCTCAATTTCCTTCATCATGATATGCTTGAAGTCACCAATCATTTTGAGATTACTTCCTGTAAAAATCACATCATCAACATAAAGACATAAAATTAAAAAATCTCCATAATCATTAGTCTTTACATAAAGACCATGATCTGATGCACATTTTTTTGAATCCAGTGGCATGAAGAAATGAATCAATCATTTTGTTCCAAGCTTTTGGTGTCTGTTTAAGACCATATAAAGCCTTAGTTAGTTTGTACACCTTTTCCTCTTTTCCAGATTGTATGAAACTCGGCGACTGCTTTACATAAACCTCTTCATCAAGTGCGCCGTCTAGAAACGCGGACTTGACGTCCATTTGGTGAATTTTCCATTTCCTTTGTGCAGCTAAAGCAATGATTAATCTCATTGTTTCCATTTGAGCTATAGGAGAAAAATATTTCTTCGTAATCATAGCCTTCTCTTTGCTCGAATCCCTTTGCCACTAACCTTGTCTTGTATCTATCAATCTCACCATTTGCTTTCACTTTAATCTTGTACACCCACTTCACATCAATTATTTTGTGTGCTTTTGGAAGATCAGTGAGCTGCCATGTATTTTTTTTCTCAATCGCCATCAATTCTTCATTCATAGCCTCTTGCCATTTGGGGTGTTGAATGGCATCTGCAAGTCTCACGAGTTCTGAATCTGCAAGAAAAGCAAAGTGAACCAAATATCCATTGTCATCAACTTCATCATCAAGATTTACTTCACAATCTTGAAGGTGTATAGGTTGTCGTTGTTGCCTTCTTGGTCGCTCCATCATTGTTGCAATTGGAGCTGCAACTTCAAGTTGAATTACAGCTTCAAGTTGAACTGCAAATGCTTTAAGAGTGACTCTATCTTCCACATCATCGTTCAAAACGTAAATATATCATTTTTTTTAATCCATTTCTGCTGCAGCATTCCATTGTCATTCCTCGTTTTTAGCAAATGTAACATCACGACTGACAATCACCTTCTTTGTCATTGGATTGTACATTTTGTATCCCCCATGCTTATATCCAATGAAAATGGTCTTCACTTCCTTATCATCCAACTTCGATCTTACTGCCTTGGGGACATGAGCATAAGTAATTGACCCAAATACCTTCAAGTGTTGCACATTGGGTTTGAATCCGCTTCATGCCTCAATCAGAGTTGTGTTAGGAACACTCCGAGTGGGTGATCTGTTTATCAAATATACCGCACATGTTATGGCCTCAGCCCAAAAATAATTTGGCATACCTTTCACTTTAAGCATGCTCCTCGCCATGTCCATAATTGTTCTATTCTTTCTCTCGGCAACTCCGTTGTGTTGAGGTGTGTAGGGACAGGTTATGTTATGTTGCAACCCAAGTTCTTCCTAGTGCCTCTTGAAATCATTAGACTTGTACTCACCTCCTCCATCACCATCTTAATTAGTCTGCCACTTTGTCTTTCAACAAATGCTTTAAATATTTTAAAGCAGTGGAATACCTCATCCTTGCTTTTCAATAGATAAATTCAGGTTTTCCTTGAGAAATCATCAATAAAGGTTAAAAAATACTTATTACCTCCAATTGATGATATGTTCATCGGGCCACAAACATTTGTATGAACAAGTTTCAAAGGAAATTTTGCACGTCAAGGCTCCTTAACAAATGGTATCTTGTGATTCTTTCCAAAAATGCAAGTCTCACACAATTAATCAAGGTGATGAATATGGGGTAAACCATTCACTAAATTTCGT
This sequence comes from Phaseolus vulgaris, assembly GCF_000499845.2. Taxonomy (NCBI): domain Eukaryota; kingdom Viridiplantae; phylum Streptophyta; class Magnoliopsida; order Fabales; family Fabaceae; genus Phaseolus; species Phaseolus vulgaris. Next base: position 14,037,566 of record NC_023749.2, read on the forward strand.
TTGGAAAGATTTTCCAAACTCTAAAAATTTAAGTGTCCAAAGCGTAAATGCCACAACCACGATTAATTATTCACTATTGCATTCAAGCACTTGAAATCACCCATATGAAAATCTACTGGAAACATGCGATTTTTTGATAAAAAGGTTTTAAGAATCAAATTACCTTTTTTTATCAAATATTGAGAATTGATTTTCAACTATGTGCATCACATAACCCTTTTCAACCAACTGTCCCATACTCAAAAAATTACTTTTCATATTAGGTACATAGAAAACAACATAGATGTACCTGTGATCACCATTCTTCAATGTGATAAAAATTCGCCCTTTTCCAGTCACCGGAACGAACCTGCCATCACCAAATTTCACTTTTGTGTGAAATGAGTCATCCAAATCTGCAAACAGCTCCTTCTGACCACACATATGATTCGTGAAACCTGTATCCAAATACCAAGTCTGATTGTTTGATGTTTCATTTGAAGTGGCTGGCATTAGTAATGCATGATCCTCTTCATCTTGTTCGTGATTACTATCTTCTTGAGAACAATTGGCAGCATGATTATCACCTTTTGATCTGCACTCATTTGCATAATGGTCGTGTTTATGACAGTTATAACACTCCACATTTGATTTATTATACATGCCTCCTTGTCCTCTGCGACCACGTTCTCCATGCCAATAGTTATTTGAACTTGGATTGTGATTGGAACCAGTGTTATTTCTCGCAGTGCCTCCATGGTTCTGGCCACCATGACCTTTGTTGGAATAACTACCAGCACGTCCCCGTCCTCTACCTCATGAACTACCGTGTTTACGATATGAGCTACCAATTGAGGCTTGTGCTTGTAAAACCTGTTCAATTGGTTTTTCAATCTTATTGTCATTCATCCGCTGCTCATGCGCTCATAGGGAACCGGACAATAACTTTACTGTCATTGTTGAAATGTCATTGGCTTCTTCAATTTTGGAAACAACATGTTCAAATCTGGGAGTTAAAGACCTCAAAATCTTCTCTACCTTTGCCTGCTCTAAATGTGTTTCACCATTGGTCTTCATTTGATTTGTCAAGGAAAGAACTTTATTTATATAAACATCAACAGTCTCTGTGGTTTCCATCTGCAGTAGTTCATATTGGCATCTTAGGGTTTGAAGACGCACCCTCTTGATCTTGTCATCACCTTTATAATTGGTTGACAAAATGCTCCAAGCCTCATTTGCAGTTGTTGCTCCTTCTATATGCTCAAACATATCGTCATTCATCCCTTGATGGATGAGATACAAAGCCTACTTTTCCTTCTTCTTCTGGTCACAAAGTGTTACTCGTTGTGTCTCAGTTGCATTAGCAGTTAATGCAGACACTCCACTCTCAACGATATTCCATAACTCATGATAATCAAACAAAACTCTCATCTGCACACACGACCGATTATAATTTTTTCCATTAAGGATAGAGACTGATAATTGGGTAGAGTTCATGATAACACACGGACTCTGATACCAGTTGTAGAAACTAATTAAAGGAAATAAGGAAGGCAAAAGGTTGTAGAAACTAATTGAACGTAATTGCAAAACTGCTGAACTGATTCATTCATTTTGATTTACTTCAATAATATATATAATAAAATTACAATTACTGGAAGCTATAAAATAGGAATACTAACAAGCCTGTAAATTAACCATTAATGCAATAATAACAGTAAATAATTTAAGGGTAATAAAATCTGAATTAATAATCAATATTTAAGGCTAATAAAATCTGAATTAATAACCAACAAGTTGTTTAGTACATTGAAATGGAGGAAGTGTGATGATTCATATGTTTGTGATTGAATTATTTTCATTAAGAGTAGTTATATTAAAAGTTTAAAAATTTATAGTTTACCCTATTTTTCTTGTTTGTAGTTAAGTTTTTAAATTTTTGATGATTATGTATTACACGAGAGTAGGTGATGTTGCAAGTTATAGGACTTTTCCATGAGCAAATGGAGTTTCTATATTTCATTCCGGTTTCTTAATTTTTGGCATGTGCATATATATAAAAATTTATAAAATATATATCTTTTTATAATACTATTTAACAATGACATAAATTCTTGTTAAATATATATATATATATATATATATAATTCAGATTCTTGTTAAATATATATATTTACTTGTATACTATAGTCTTATAGTATTATTTAACTATGAGTATTACATATATACATATATATGAATTTTGATAAATTTCCATTAGTAAAGGTTTTATATGAGGATCCTTGTACAATAATTGAAATTGGTTAAAGTATTTATCTTATTGCAAAAGTCTATATTAGTCCTTTATTTGAAAAAAGAGAGTCATTTCGGTAATCTAACTTTCAAATGTAAGTTAATAATACATTCAAAAACAGTGATCGGTTTTGATTTTAGGATACCATTTTGAATAATTTTGGAGTGATATAAGATGTGATATTTATCATATGTTAGTTTCACTTTTATAAAAAAAATTAAAAATCTAACTGATATTGAAAAACAAACCATAAACATGATAAAGATCACGTTAAAAATAAATCTCAGTAGTAATAAAAAGCTAACAATTTAATATCATATTATTAGTTGAATTGTAGTGGGATTCAATTTCACGTTATTTTCACTATATTTACAGAAGCTTTTTTATTTAAACATTAATTGAACTTTGAAGTTTTATGTACGCGAATATAATGAGGAAAAATTAGATCTTAAATAATTTAAAAGGGCTTCATAATCGCATTCCAAAATTGAAAAGGATATATTTTTCTAAAACAAAGTTTCAAACTAAAAAGATCAAACAATCTTGTAATAGATAGAGAAACCAATATTTTGATAAAGGATAAAAATTATATTTTAGTCTTTGAAATATTAGTAAATAATTCCATTTATTTTACCGATATTTTAAATTACCATTATTAATGACAGTAAAATTTAAGGATATTTGCAGGTACCTCATTTATAAAACGTGGAGTTAAAATAGATCATTAATTTAGAGTGAATTTCAAAATTTTAAAAATCCAACTAAGTAAAATATGTAATAAAAATATTAATTGTTTACAAAATTTATTACTCTTATTCTTCTTCTTATTATTATTATATTATCATATGAATATGTACTTATTATAAATGTTTCCATTACCTTATAAAGATTAACAATATTTCTAAAACATGTTTGGAATGATAGTTTTCTCAATTATTCAATTTAACTTTTAACTCGACCCAATTTAATTAAATTGATTAAAAAATTCAACACAGTTCAAACTATTTATATATACCCTTAGTAAAAGTATTATTTTTAATAAAATATTTAATATAATAAAATAATTTTAAAAATAAGTAAATAAAAAAGATTAATTTTTACATTTATTCATTTGATATTATAAATTGTAATTTGAATTTGAGTTTAATATATTTAAAGAATTCAAATATAAGATATTTGGTAAAAATATGTCACGTAAATTATTAAAAGCAATAATAAATCTTAAAGTTTAACGCTGATTAATAGGTATTTAAATATATAATTTAATGATAACCTTACGAGAGAAAACAAAAAAGTTCTGTTCGGTGAAAGCGATTTTGTGTATTATAATTTATTCCGATTAAAATAAAAGTATCTCTTGTAAAATATATCTATTAATTTTTTATCTTAAAAGTAAAATATTGTTTCTGATAAAAGATAAAAAATTTAATAATAAGAAAAGACAAAAACCAAAAAGACTTTAAAATAGTTAGCTTTTTTTTATCTAAGTTGAATAATTAACCTATATTTAATTGTTTATCACGTGCAAATGAAATGTTTCTTTTCAGTGTTACGCACCATGACGTAGTTGGCTAACGCAAGCTATTCACAGAATCACTTCCACTTTCACGCCAATTCTTGATAAAATATTTTACTCTATCTTTTTTTAATTTAAAAATTTTAACTTTTAACTTTTTTCTCAATTGGTTTATATTTTTTTTGTGTGCAAGTTATAGATGATATTATTTTTTTTTCTAATTCATGTTCCGGTGTATGTATGGTGTGAGGTGAAGGTTTTTAGGTTTTATTTTTTATAAAAGTTTTTATGATAAACATTATTATGCAACTTGATATCTTGACATTTTAAGTAACAATTATCATCTACCATCACATTAAAAAATATTATTATTAAAGAAAAGAAAATACAAAAATACTAAGAACAAACTAAATGGAAGCCTATTATACCTATGGAATGATTTTATATGAATAAATCATAAATTAGTCAACTTATCAACACACGCATTCCCTTCACGAAAAATACGAGTAACCTTAAACCTGATTTTCCCACAGTAATTAAGACAAGAATCATCGATTACGAAGCATTCACAGAACATTAGTCCTAACAAACCAAGGAATAATCACATTTAAGTCAAACATCATAGCATGTATAACTCCATAAAACTCCGCAACCATAGCAGTCTGAACTTCAAAAAACGTAGAAAAAGAACCAATAAACTCCTTTATACTCCCACGAAAAATACCTCAACAAGTAGCAAGACCAGGATACCCCTTAACAGCCCCATCAATGTTAATTTTAACCCAGCCTAATGAAGGAAACTTCCATCTAACAGGAAGATAACGAAGAACTTTACCACTATGAGTATTAATACCAAAAAACTTAATCACGTTGAAATCCAACATATCATTCTTCATTGAAGCCTTCAACGAATTTCCCACTAGACAAGTTAACTCTTTAATTAGCAAAATAGCCCTAGAAACCTCAATCGTATCCTGAAATCTAGCATAATTCCTCATATGCCATATCATCCAAATAGAAAAAGTTATCACAAGCTTAATCAATTTATCCAAATGACTACCAACACTCTTAATAAAAGAAAGAAGATCATCCTTATTAGAGAAATGAGAAGTAAAATAAATCTGACGAACCCAACTCCAAATATACAAAGCATTGGAACATTCAAAAAATAAATGATGAATAGATTCCTTATGTTTTTCACAAAGCGTACACATAGAACATATATACAAACACTTACTTTGGATATGTTGATTTGTAGGAAGTCGCCCATGAAAAGCTTTCCAAAGTAATAGAGTTTTGGAAGGCGGAATAGATGAAGACCAACTGAATTTACTCCAACCATAGGGAACTCCTGGTTCCAAGAAAAAAGTCCTAGCCGATTTAAGAATGAAATGACTAGACTCATCTAGAATCCAATTAGGAATATCATGTTCCTCCCCAACCATGATATGATTAAAAAAATGAGGTATTTTTTGTAAAGATAAGGGAATATTCCAATCACAATCTGTCCAAAACTGAGAGACTGTATCCAGAATGCTAGCACCATTAGATAACCCTACAATATTTTCTAAAGAAGTAGTAGAACACCATTTATCATTCCAGAAATTAATAAAAGAATCTATACCAATAGTCCAAGAAGTATAATCAAGTATAGTAGAATAAAACTGCTTAATTCCAAGCCAAAGGGATGAAGATTTATAAATCATTCTAAACTCGTATTTTAATTTAAGAACCTTGACTTTCAAGAGAAAATACCAAGGCATGTTTCTATAAGCAAAGTTTCAAGCAAGCTTAAGAATATATGCATTATTTTCATGACGAAGATTAATAATCTTCAAACCTCCATTCTTAAGAGGAGAACAAATTGTATCCCAATTCACGGTGACTATGCCTTTTTTCATAATATCACCAGTCCAAATAACACTGCTCAACTTGGTTAAGAAGTGAAATAGACCATTTATACATATTAAAGCTATAAGCTAGAAATCCAATAATCACTGTATTGACCAACTGGATCTGATCCATCATGCTAAGAGATTTACCTTTCCAAGATGCTAGCTTCAATTTGACTTTATCAACCAAAGGTTGAAGAAATCAATACTTTAGAGAACCAACAAAGATAGGCACTCCTAAATAATTGAAAGGCAAACAACCATGACTACAATAAATAACACGCTGAATTTTGGTGACAAATCTTGCAGAATTATCCATGGTGAAAAAACTACTTTTAGAGTTATTAACATATTGACCATAAAAATCACCATATGTTTTAAGAAAAATACTCAAATTTCTAAGAGACTTAATATTCCCCTACAGAAAAATAAAATAAAATATGTCAGCAGCATATAAAATATGAGAGGGGGTGAGATAACCTTGCAGACTAGCCATATGTAAAATTTTCTTATCATTCACAAGCTTAAAGATACCTCTACTAAGAAATTCCTCTGCAAGACATAAAAGTAAGGAGACAAAGGATCACCTTGTTTGACACGTCTACTACAAAGAAAAAAAACCCACCAAACTACCATTTATTCTGATAAAAAGCATAGTTGAACGAAGAATTGTACTAATCCAATCGACAAACGAGGGGTGAAAACCAAAACGTGTCAAAACTAATAATAAGAATTTTCAATTTAGAGTGTCAAAGGCTTTATGAATATCAACTTTGTAAGCCACATTACCTTCTTTAACCCTTTTAGAAAGTATGTTAATAGCTTCAGAAGCAATACCAATGCAATCCTTATTCTTTCTACCTTGCACAAATCCATATTGATTAGGAGAAATGATTCTAGTAGCCACACGTGCAAGCCTAACTACCAGTATCTTGGAAATAATCTTAAATTTGAAATTAGCAGCAACAATTGACCTGTAATCTCTAATGGAGTCAGCACCCTGAATCTTTGGAATAAGAGATACCACATTACTGTTCATTCCAGGGAGAACCCAATTTTGTTTAAAAAACTATTGAACAACATTGCAAACATTTGTCCCAATAATGTCCCAGAAAGAATGATAGAAAACACCACAAAACCCATCAGGACCAGGAGCCCTATTACCATTAAGATTAAAAATAGAAATCTTGATTTCCAAAAAATCAGGACATTTAATCAACATCATATTCTCCTAAGAGGAAACTAGCTCAAGAATATAAGAACCAATAAAATCTTCCATATTACTTCTATTATGAACATTAGAAATAGACTCAGCATAAAGATTTTTATAAAAGTCCAAAATATGATCCTCAATGAGTTTAGGATCCTCAGTAACCTCATTATCAATTCGTAGACGATGAATCCCCCTAGAATTATTTCTCCTTTTGACCACAACATGGAAAAAAGTCGTATTTCGATCTCCATCTTTGAACCATAACATCTTAGCCCTTTCTTTCCAAAATAAATATTGACAGTGAAGAGCATGATCAAGCTCCTCCTTAGCAATCTTTTCTTGACAGAGAAGCCCATCAATATCAGACAAACTAGCAATTTCTAAGTTTTGTTGAATACTAAGGAGTAGACCTTGCTTAAGAAGAACTACATTGTGAACATTACCAAAAGAATTTTTGTTCCAGTCTCGGAGCTCAATTTTCAACCTTTTTAACTTATGTTGCAAAATAAACATAGGACAACCAACAACCTTATTAGCCCAAAAATCATGAATAAGCTCCAGACATGAAGTGTCCTGAAGCCACATAGAAAACAAACGAAAATTGCTAACCTTCCTCAAAGAATTAGTAGCAAGAATAGGGGAATGATCAAAACAATTTTTAACAAGAACCTGATAAGTACAAGAATCCCATTCATTCAAACACACTCCATTACATAAAGCCATATCCAGTATTTTATGAATTCTATGCAACCCTCTCCTTCCATTACACCAAGTATAAAAGATCCAGTAAAAGGCATACAAGAAAGATCATTAGTATTAATCCAATCAAGGAATTCATTACAAACTTGATTAGGAGCCACCCCTTTACATTCATCCACCAAGAAATTTTGGACAAAATTAGGAACTGACAAACACCAAAGCTTAGTAGATTTATTAACAATAGGAGACATAGTCACCAAATTCATATTAATAGATTTTTGAAAAGGACGTCGAAAGCATCAGTGTACGACATCATAGGTTAAACAAGAAAAACCAGGAGGGGTTTCCAAGATTGTCTTATATAAGGGTATTATTATGTATTGAATTAAGTATTGTAGGGTTCAAGAAATTATTCTTGTGTGGTTTACTTTCACTTATAATGTGTTTTGTAAAACTTTGATAAGTGAACTATTATAAAAAATATTATGTTAATATCTTTTGCTTCCTATATCTCTTAAATTCTTGGATTATTTTGTACTTTTCACTTAAAGCATTGCTTATTGTAAATCAGATTATGCAATTCAAAGATTTAATAGACTTTTCATTGTAAAGATTTGTAAATTTATTTTTAATTAAATTCGTCACCCCTCTTAAATTCAACCATTAAAACTAACAAATTTCTCTCTAAAGCGAAAATAATTCACTTAATACATTTTATAAATTTGTTGAGTGAAATTATTTTTCCAAAAGTTATTAGAAACTAAAAAATTCCTATAAATTTTTTAGGAAAAATTAATTTGATGAACAAATTATATAGAATTCAATAAAACAAAAATACACAATTGGCTAATCAATCAATTAATATTATCTCACCTTTGATCCAAATAAAATCAAACTTACACACTAAACATCAACTCAATAAGTAATTCATCACTCATTATACAAGAAAAATAATATATTTTCAAGACATGTTGAAATTTCACTAATATAGGACATTACATGGGTAACCACTTCAAAAAAAATCCAAATTGAACTACTAATATACATTTTAAAGTATAAGTCTCAATCTAACATGTCTTTAAGTTTAAAATCTAAGCATATAACAAATTTATCAAAAGACATATTCGTAATGCATATCAAGAATAAATTCTTCAATTAACAATTTACTCGACATATTGGTCACATAGCAGGCTTCAACTCTTGTTAGGAACTCAAGTGAGTTAGAAGTTTTATTAAAGATCTCACAGAGATAATGTTAATTCATAGTATAATAGTGTGTGCAAATCTTACTTTATAAGTCAGTTTTATAAGGTTGAGTTAAGGTTAAAGTGAACTTCTTAAGAAATCTCATATTAAGTAGGATTAAGAAAGATCAATAATAATATATAAAACGAAAAGTCAAAAACCTATTGTATTAATGCTTTTGCTTGGAGGTGGTGTTTTGATATCTTATATGAGCTTACTTATAACTCATTAATGTTGAATCTACTTGATGTCTACCATTGAACAATCCAATAAGTGGTATTAGAGTCATTGATTTGTCATGATAACGGACTCAAACGAGTATGATATGAAGTAAGTGACTTATCCTAGGTTTATGGATTTCTTATTAAAAATCTTCTTGACATGTGTTTCATTTAAGTGTGTCCGACTATGATAAAAAAAAATACAAGTAAGGATCATTATTAAGGTACTTGTGACTCATACAAGTATGTTAAAATGCATGGTCCAAATAAGACAGAATAAATTGTTTTCACAAGATTTTCGCAAAGATTCAAAATAGAGTGAAAAAAACTGTAAAAACAATCAATTGATTTTCTGTTCAACTGAATGAATTTTTAGATTAACAAATCTTTATGAAAAATCAACTAGTTGTTTTATCAAAACAATTGACTATTTAATGCAACAGAATATAAAGTTGTATATGAGAGCAGAGAAAGAGATATTCACACAGAGATATTTATAAAGAATGAAATAGAATACACTTAGACTTTACAAAGTAGTAGAACAATTGAATAAAAAACCTAAATCATACTTCACACAAATAATGATCCAAAAGCTCTTGATCTTCTCTTGAAAACATTTTTGATAAAACTCACTTCTTAGTTTTCAAAAAGATCACAAAACAGACTTTATATAGACTTTTCAAAAAGATCACAAAACAGACTTTATATAGACTTACTAAAGTGGTTAAAATTGTTAGATCATTAATTGAAAGAAGTTGGAACCATTTATAAACAGTTTGGAATTCATGACAGAATTTTGTTTAAAAAACAGCAAATTGATTACAAGTTTTCGTAGCTAAGGGAAAACAGGAGAAAAAAAGAGAGAGGGATGAAACCATAGCTATAATGAACTCAAAGAGAAGGAAGAAAACTTAAATAGAAAAAGAAAGAAAAATGAGAGAAGGAGTAATTGATTCTATCTTTTGAAAGAAAAAGAATTGAAACTTTCTTCTCGCACCCTGTTTTCCTAAACTCACAGCGCTACTCTCAAAGTTTATATTTCTTTTTTTTTTGTCTTGAACCTAAACACCTTAGGCTCAACTCTATTTACTATATATATCATTCATAAACACACCACATACAAGATGTCATTAAATTAAATAAATCTTAATGATAAAACCAAATATATTTATATATATATATTTATATATTGGATGTTTTAAAATAAATTAGTTCTCTATTATTAATTATTATAACCATACTTGTACAAAGAACGGTCCATGATAGAACTGCTAATGATAAAACTAACAAATGGTAAATATACTTTAAAGATATATATATATATATATATATATATATATATGACTAATGTCTTGTGTTTGCGTAATATATTATATACAGATATTAACATGAGAAAGAAATATTGAAAAATTGCTTTTTTTTTCATTTATGTCACTATTTCTTTGCAAATTTTATGGTATTTTGATTGAATGCATAAATCTAAAACATCCTAATTTTTTTAACACCATAATAACGTTTAAAAATTGTAATTCTGTTAAGAATTTTTTTTTTCTTTCTGTGAATAGTAAACAACACACACTTCACAATAATAATATAATAATATTTTAAATTAAAAAATAAAATAAGTATTATTAAAATATTAATTTATTTGTATGTTAGGTATATGTTTTTAGTGTATACAGTATCAACATATCAGCACGTTAAGAAGTTAAGAAAAATATTGACAATGCTAATTTTAAATTGATTAAATAAATAAGTAGACCCAAATTTAAAATATAAATACTTAAATGGAGTTTTTAAAATATAACAAATGAAAATGAATAAAAAAATTATAATAATAAAATTTAAAAATATAAACTAAGTAATAAAATTATCAAACATCTAATAAATAATAGATTTCTAAACATAATAAGATTTAATTAATTAACAGAGTTTAACACGAAACAAAATAATATATAACGAAAAGTAAATTTAAAAAAAATATTTTAAAAACTCTAGTATTTTTTCAATAAAATGAAGGCAATACACCATTATCTGTATATCTTTTATTTCTCTATTTTCAATTCTTAAAAAACACTTGAGAAACTAGAACAACATAAAAATATATTCATTTGAATTTGAATATTGTTTGATGGGACACATGTTTAAAGAAAGAAAAAAACACGAGGGTATTTTACACCGTGAGACACGTAAGAATCTGTCCTAATCACAATAATATATTGTTTATTAAAGAAGATGCCTTCTTTTGCAGTTTGGTCACTAAAGTAAGAGATGCCTTTATTTAAGTGCTGACGTCGTTACAAATGACGTAATCTGCTAACGCTATATATCTTCGTGAAATCAAATCCCAATCGTGATTAATTCGATACCATAAATCTTGACTTTTTTTTTTCTTTTTACATTATCATAGAATATTTTAGTTGTGTTTTTGTATATCACCACCATATTTTGATCCATCGTAAAAAAAATTATACAAACTTAATTCACATCGTAAAAAAAATTATATTAAAAAGAAGTTGGCGGACAAAAATTAAAAGACTTAATTAAAACTTTTATTATAATAAGATCAAATTGAATAAAATAAATAAATAAATATAATAAGATAAAAAATTAAAATAAAATTTATAATGTAAGGACCTAGAAAATAAGTTTAGAGTATAAATGATATAATTAAAATGACACTTGAATATTTTATTATTAAAATGAAAAATGTATTTAAATAAAAAAAATTAGTTATTCAGGTTTCACTAGAGAAGTTGGGCATAAACCAACACACCAACTATTCTTTCTTTTGGTCTTCTTACAAGATAAATAATTTGGGCTCTCTTTAGGGTTCCAAATAGCAAAGATAGGCTAGAATAATGTGCATTTAGCATAATAGGAGGTGTTTTTTATATCATTTTAGCTTGTTTTTAGCCCTTTAGGAAGTGATTTTGACATAGTTTCTAGAAGGACAAGCCTAGGGTGCGGGTTTGACTTAGTCAAACCCTAAGGCTGCCCCTTTTTTAGTGTTTCTCATCCTACCTCTCATGCTTTTTCTCCAAGGCTCCTTCACCCATAAATAGGAGGTCTCCCTCATTGTATTTACAAGTTGAATTTGAATGAAGTAAAGAAACTCTGCACAAATTGTGTAAGCTCTTAATGAGGCCTATGTCCTCTTAGGTTTGAGGTCTTATCTTGAGTGATTGGAAAGCTCTCAAGTGGCGGCCGACACACTCATCTTGGAGCACATCACCCTCCAAGTGGCGTAACATTTCTCACCCACATCCATAAGTTTTCTCATTCCATTTTCCTTCCATTTCTCCATTCCATTTATGTTCTTATCTCTTTTTCTCTTAATTATTGTTCTCGGTTTTGACCTCATGAATATGAGTATGGTGCATCATTTGGGAGTCTATGTCCACCATTGATGTTAACCTTACCCCCTTTTCAATTCCGCAATTCCATTTTGTTCTCACCATATCTTGTTTTTCATCTTTGCCTTCACACTTACTTAACCATTTGGTTAAGCTCGTGTTCAGTGAGAATTTTCCTTAGGTCATCACCTCTAATTGTTAAAATCTCAATCTTAAGTAAAGTGTCACATCTAAAAATGGTTAAATCTAAAATCAAATCACATCAACCTCCTTCATCAGAATGATGAACAGAGACCACCACTAGATTTTTGGCAATGGATAAAGTAATAGTGCTCGATTAGAATTTGGATTAGAATAAGTTCATTTTTGCTCATTCTTTCTTTGAGTCAGTTTTTGAGTTTTAGTGTTTACTTAAGTAGATGTGATTGCATGTGATGTTTATAGTTTCAGAGTCCTAGTGAAATGTTTGGATCATTAATCAGGAGTTTGTAGTGCAAGTTAAGTTATCCCTGTGCTATTTAGGAGTTGAAGTTCTTTGTGAGTATGCCTACTTCTAATTAGGTAAGGAAAGCTAGTTTTACTTTTCAATATAACCTTAGATTAGAAGATCCAGATGTTAAGGTAACATGGTCACAAACTTCAATTTTCTTCCAAGGTTTTTATTGAGTAAATTAAAGTATTTTAATTTTAATTAAATGTGAAAGTATAGAGATGATAAATTTTTTTAATTTGGTAAATTTCAATGTTGATTGTGATGTGAACAACTTCTTGAATGTGTTTGAATTGTAGTATAAATCACTTGAAATATAAAAATTACCAAATGTTGGTTGTTTGAAATTGGATTTGAATTTCAATGAATTTGATTTAGAAATTATGAATGTATAGATATGTAGCTTCAAACATGACTTCAATAAGAGTACTTGTCCAACTCCGAGCAAGGTAACATCATTTCATTCTGATATGTTTTATAAAATACAAGTTTGAGTATAAGTTTTTGGTGAAATCTTGAAAGATATCAGTTTTGTGTGTTTTATTTATGCTAATTTCACTCAAGCGATAGATTTTCTCTTAAGCGAAAGATATGCGATCAAGCTAGATTAGGACAGTAAAATTCACCTTGCTCCTCGGGTCCATTTTCTCTTAAGCAAAAATGAAGTGAAAAATTGGCTTGCTCTCGAGTCTATTTTCACTCAACCAAAGGGATTCTCGCTCCAGTGAAAATAGTACTGGAACTGGACCTGTTCTCAACCTCATTTTTGCTTAAGCGATGAAATTTTCGCTCAAGAGAGTCCATTTTCGGTTAAGCTAAATTATTTTTGCTCAAGCTAAAAAAGTTTAAAAAGTTAAAAAAAAAATCAAACTTTGAAAATTTCTTTTGGTATAATATTTTATAATTATTTATTGATTTAATTAAATTTTATGATTTTTTTATGTATGTAATTGAAAATAATTAGTTATGTGTTTGTGACTTTTAGATACCCTTTGATTAATTTAAAAATATAAACTGTTATGTAATTGAATGATGTACTAAGTATAGTATTATATATGAATTATGTAAAATTATGATTGAGACATAGTGTTTTCAGGAAAGAAAATGTCGGGTTGAGATTATGAGAAAGTGCATTGACTATGGAATCATCTAGAATAAGGTATTTTGATTTTCCTAGTATATTGGAATCATCTAGATGAAAATTACTAGGTCTTGAGAGTCGAAGGAGGTTCATATGATTTTGTCTTTGATTTGAAAAATAATTTGATATGGCAGGTCATATGACTTTACCTTGTCATATAAACTGATTTGATATTGAGATTTTTAAGTGCATAATTGTGTGGATTTCATAGTGAGGTAGTATGACAAGGACAAATCTCTAAGTCTAAGTCAAGTATATATGTTTGTTGGTCAGTGGACTTTTGATATGAAAAATATTGACTGCTTTATTAAAATGTAATTAATGTATGGAAAGTTATGAATTACATATTTGTGATTAAGAGGTACAATTATGTTGAAAAAACTTTGAAACTCTAGGTTGGCCTACTTTCCGTTTTGTGTTTGTTTTAAAATCTGTGATGACATTGAGAACTCTAAAGATGATGTTACAAGTGGTAGAACTCCACATTGAGAAGATGGAGTGATCTACATTTATATTTTTGCTGGTTTGATTTTTGATATATTATTTAGGTGATGTAACTAAGGATGTTATATTTAATAGTATAAGAGCAGTTCATCCCTAGGATGATATAAGGGTAGTAGGTTCATTGTGTTTCTTCTGTTTATAGATATTTGTTTGAGTCTAAATTAAAAGGATATAGTGAAAAATTTGTAAATGAATGTTTGAAAATGGTTTTTGAAACAATGTTTGAACTTGAATTAAATGTATTTCTTAATAAAAAAAATAAAAGTATTAAGAATGAAAGAATCTTGGTCAAGTGTAAGGGTGCACAATCATAACTAAATCAAGATGATTTTCTATCTTAATTCTAAAAGTTTAATGTTGAGCATATGTTTAATTCTTGTGTGATATGTTTTATGTTATTAAGTGTTTGTTTATTGATTTGAAAGTTGTTTATTAGATTAATAGTTTTATACCAATAATTGTTTTGATATAGTACTTTTATATGTTATAGGTGTTTTATTATTATTGATGAACTCAAATTCTAATTGAATTTGAGACACTTACATTTGAAGGATCTAGATATTATCTTTTGGATGAATTGATTATTTGTAAATTTAATTCTTATAGCTTGGGGAATAGAAAAAAAATATTTCAAGATCAAGAGATATAAAATGGACAGTTACCCAACAAACATGGAGTGAGTTGCAAGTTAGAGTTATTGGTACCATGGTTCAATTTCAAATATACATAAGTTTTGACAATACATAAGTAGTATGTTGCTAGTTAAAGATTTAAACATTTGTTTCCAGAGGGAGCGTCAAGGTTAAGTTCCAAGATGAAAGTAGGAATATTCTTTGATCTAGTGCTTGAACGATGTTAATAAAATGACATATTATAAGATGGATCTAGCTATATAATAAAGCTTACAAGTAAATTGAAGATTTGATGGAGAAAATAATTTACCAGATCAAGTATTTCATCCTAAGAAGCATCAATGATATTGGTATAGAAGAAAGATGAGATGTATTGTGGTTAGATTATTGTTGGGTAAATGAAGTTTTTGAAAGGCAATAGACAAAGAAATTGTTTGGAAAAGAGCAAAGGTTTAGGGCATGATGGATGTTGTATAACTGATAGATATATGAAAGAATCGTATGATTTAGATTCAACACACTCATTTGTGTCAAGTATGTGTGTGGATGAGCTAGATGTTATTCAAGGGATGGATTGACTATTCGTCAATCACATTCTCATAGATTCAGCGGAAGGTAGTGTTTCCAAACTCCAAGGAATTAGAGTTTATGTCTACTCAACAAATTTGGAGTGAGTTAAAAAGGGGAACAAGATGTTTCTTAATCTAGACTCATATGTAAATTAATGATGAAAACAAAAAGTGAGAAATATACTAGTGATGGGGAAGTTTATCGATGTGTTTCTAGATGAAGTTGCAGGATTTCCTCTGTAGAGAAAAGTAGTTCTTCATTGATCTAGTGCTTGGAGTTGGACCAATATCAATGAGAACTTATAGAATGGCCCCAATTGAGTTGACTGAACTGAAGAAAACAAATTAGAGAGTTGCTAGAGAAACATCTGAGGATAATTTTGGAGATTTTAAGGGAGAAATAATTGTATGTTAAAGTTTTCTAAGCGTGAGTTTTGGTTGAAGGAAGTGAACTTCTTATGACATGTGATATCAACTAAGGGAATCTCAGTAGATTCAGCCAAGGTGAAAGGAATTCTTCAATGTGAATACCTTAAGACAGTTATCGAGGTAAGGAGTTTTATGGGTATAATTAAATACTATAAGAGGTACATTGAAGATTATTTTAAGGTAGCAACACCTTTGACACAGTTAACTCGCAAGGATCAAAATTTTACTTGGAATTGGAAGGTGCGAGCTTAGTTTTAGAGAAGTGAAGAGGAGATTCACTAATTCTCCAATGTTGGTAATTCCTGATAGAGAAAAACCTTTTGTTGTTTACTTTGATGTCTCCCATAAGATATTATACTGTGTTTTGATGTAGGAGGAGAAAGTAGTGACTTGTACTTCAAAGTATCTCAAAGTTCATGAGAGAAATTATACTACTCATGACTTAGAGTTAGTAGTTGTGGTTTTTCTTTGAAGATATGAACACATTAATTATAGGAAGCTCTGTTTCAGGTGTTTAGTAACAATGAAAGTTTGAAGTATTTATTTGATCAGAAAATAACTTAATATGAGACAAAAAAATATAAATAGAGTTTTTGAAGGATTTGTATTTTTAGTTAATGTACCATTAGGGAATGCTAATGTAGTTGCAAATGATCTGAGTAAACCCTAAATCAGTTCAAGAGTTAACCATGATTATTGAAGAACAAAAATTGATTGAGCAGTTTAGAGATCTGAAATTGGCGGTAAAATTTAATGTTAATCATATTAGTTATGGTAAGTTAACCATAACTAATAATTTCCTTGGAATGATCAAAGAAAATAAATTAGAGGATCTTAAACTGAAGCGTACTATTGAGGGTACATATTAGACTAAATATTTTATGATAGGAGAAAATGAGATGTTGAGATTAAGGGGCAAGATATGTACACCTATAAGCGAAGAGCTTAAAAAATTGATAGGGGGAGAGTCATCAAAGTCCTCTTAGTTTACACCTAGGTATGAATAAGATGTAGATTTGAAGAAATTCTTTTGGTGGTCAGGCATGGCGAAAAATATAGTTCAATATGTTGTTGCATGTCTAACATGTCAGGAAGGAAAAGTAGAGCATAAGAAGATCAATAGATTGCTACAGCAGTTAGATATTCCTGAGTAGAAATGAGATAACATTGTTATGGATTATTGTTAACATTTTGCCAAGATTAGTAAGGGGTCATGATGCAGTCGAGTAATAGTTGACTAAATGACAAGAGTGTTCAATTCCTTCTAGTTAATTTAAGGATATCAATGACCAAGTTGGCATAGTTGTATATCAAATAGATTGTGAGACTACATGTAGTGCCTTATAGTATTGTGTTTGATAAAGATCTCATGTTTACCTCTCGGTTTTGGCAGACTCTACAAAATTCCTTGGGAACTAGATTGAGCTATACATATCTTCCTAAAAAAGATGGGCATTCTGAGAGAATGATCCAATATTTATAAGATTTCTTAAGGATTTGTGTATTGGATCATCTAGTTAGTTTAGATGAAATGTTATCTCTGGTGGATTTTACATCTAATAATAACTATCATGCAAGTATTGGAATGGCAACATATGAAGCTTGGTATGGGAGGAAGTGCATAACTCCTTTATGTTGGAGTAAGGATGGTGAGACAGTCTTGGTTGGGCCAGAGTTACTTCAGTAGACCACTGAAAAGGTAAAACAAATTCAGGAGAGAATGAAAGCTTCTCAGAGTAGGCAATAATATTATGTAGATTAGAAGATAAAATCATTGGAGTTTGGAGTTGAAGACCTTGTATTCCTGAGAGTAACACCTATCAAGGGTGTAGGATGAGCTATCAGATCAAAAAAGTTATCTCTTAATTTTGTTGGACCTTATCATATTTTGAGAAAGATAGGTCTAGTAGCTTATGAATTGGCTTTGAACCCTCAGTTAGAAAACCTACATAATGTATTTCACGTGTCTTAACTTAGGAAGAATATATCTTATCCTAGTCATGTGTTGGAGGTGATTGATGTGCAAGTCAAGAAGAACTTATCTTTTGAGATTAGACCAATTTGGATTAAAGATCATTAGAGTAAAAAAAACTCAGACAATATCATCAATATGTTGAAAGCGTTGTGGGATGCCAAGTTTGGTGATTCAACTTGGGAAATGGAAGAAATCATGAGAGAAGCCTGTCCCTATCTCGTTTCTGGTAAATGAATTTTCAATGACAAATTTTTTTCTTGTTGGGGAGAATGTAAGGACCTAGAAAATACCATTAAAATAGAAATAATATAATTAAAATAACAACTGAATATTTTTATTATTAAAGTAAAAAGTGTATATAAATAGAAAAAATAGTTATTTAGGTTTCATTTTAATATAACCACTAGTTCTCTAAAAATTATTATTTTTTCCTCATCTGCCTTCTCTCTAAGATTATGACCACCTCTTTTATCAGAATGAAAATCATAGACCACCACTAGGTTCGATGCAGTGAGTAGAGTAATAATGCTCAATCAGAATTTGTAAGTTCATATTTGCTCATTTTATCCTTTGAGTTAGTTTTGAGTTTTAATGTTTACCTTAGTAGATGTGATTTCATGTGATGTGTATAGTTTCAATATTACTTCTTGTTAGTTCAGAGTTCTAGTGATATGTTTGGTTCATTGATTAAGACTCTGTGGTGCTAGTTAAGTTATCCCTATGCTCTTTAGGAGTTGAAACTCTTTGCGAGTACGCTTACTAATCAGGTAAGGGAAAATATTTTTACTTTTCATTATAACCTTAGGTTAGAAGATTTGGATGTGAAGGTGAAGTGGTCACAAGCTTAAATTTTCTTCCAAGGTTTGTTATTGAGTAAATTAGAGTATTTTGATTGAAATTGAATGTGAAGTATAAAGATGATAGATTTTGTTGATTTGGTAAATTTCATGTTGATTGTGATATGAACAAGTTTTTGAATGTGTCTGAACTGTACTATGAATCACTTGAAATGTAAACATTACTGAATGTTGGTTTGTTGAAATTGGATTTGAATATGAAGGGTTTTGGTTTAGAAATTATGAATGTATAGATATGTAGGTTGACATAGGGGTTCAACTCGAACTATTCTCGACCTCATTTTCGCTCAAGCGAGGCCATTCTTATTCAAGCTAAGATTATTTTTACTCAAGCTAAAAAAAGTAATTTAAAAAAAAACAAATTCAAACTCTGAAATTTCGTTTTGAAATACTATTTTAT
Organism: Phaseolus vulgaris; assembly: GCF_000499845.2. Taxonomy (NCBI): domain Eukaryota; kingdom Viridiplantae; phylum Streptophyta; class Magnoliopsida; order Fabales; family Fabaceae; genus Phaseolus; species Phaseolus vulgaris. The sequence continues at coordinate 14,056,977 of NC_023749.2, forward strand.
TATCGTTTATTGTTTCAATTAAATTTTATGTAATTTTTTATATATACGTAATTGAAAACAACTAGTTATGTGTTTATGTGATTTTTAGATATCCTTGTATTATTTTAAAAATATAAATTGTTGTGTAGTTTAATGATGTATTGATTTGTAGTATTAGATATGATTTGTGTGAAAATTCGAGACAGTATTTTCATGAAAGGAAATACTATGTTGATATTGTTAGGATGTGCATTAATTAGGGATTAGTTTAGAAGGAGATATCTTCACTCTCCTGGTGTATTAGAATCAGATAGATGAAGAATATCGGGTGTTGAATGTCGAAGGATGTTCTTATGATTTTGTTTGTAGTTTTGAAAAATAATCTGGTCTGACAGGTCATAGGAATTAATCATGTCATATGAGGTAACCTAATATGGAGTATTTTTTGTGCATATAACTTTGTGGATTTCATAGTGAGGTAGTATAATAGATGCAAATATCTAAGTCTAAGTCAATGCACAAGTCTTTTGGAAGTAGAGTCAAGTGTCTATGTATGTTAGTTAGTGAATTTCTGACACGAAGAATATTGATTATGAATTATTTATAGACACTTGGCTGCTTTGTTAAAACATAATGTATGGAAAGTGATGAATTACATATTTGTAATTGAAAGCTACAATTATGTTGGAAATTTTGAAACACTAGCTTACCCTACTTTCTGTTTTGTGTTTATTTTAAAATATGTGATTATCGTGTGTTACATAGGAGCAAATGCTGATGGTAAAACTCTACATTGAACAGATGAAGTGAACTACATTTATGTTTTTGTTTGTTTAGTTTTGTATATATTATTTATGTTGATGTAACTAGGGATGCTACATATACACTAAAATCTTAAGCCCTAAAAAACCTAATTAGCTACCAATTAATTTAGATTCTAAAGTTGGTAGCTAAAATATTGGTAGCTAATTGACATCAATTTAGAAACTAGTTTATATATGTTTTATTAATAATAAAAACTACTTTAGATACCAATAATTTTTTAGTCTCTAAAATAATGTCTAATTTAATGAATATAATAACTAATTATATTTTGTATCTAAATTTAATTTCTATTTTATAATTTTTTTAGTGTTACTTATCCAAACCATAGTTTGAATGTCTAACTTCCAATGGAGAGATAATTAACATTATGTCTCCCTCATTTAAGCACTACACATCAATTAAGTAATATCACTTGAGTAGTATGACTTCTTACATTAAACTACTCACTTCCAAAATCCACATGGAGTCCTTATCATTGCAATCCCCAAAAATTAAACCTATATAATCAATATCTTCATTTGTTCAATTGTGGTAAAAAAAAACCTATTTCTCAATTGATTTAATAAGGGAATGAATTAAGAATCTTATTTCAAAATTTTGATATATCCTTCATTACCTCCTTAAACATGTGCTCAAATTATGGAAAGAATAAATGATTAATTTACAATTTTAAAGAGAGTGTATAAAGTTTAGATTTATAGGAAGGTATAATTAATAGAAAATGAAGAATTAATTATTTTAAACTTATTTATAAGCTCTTCTATAACCACTCATTAGTCGTTTAATTTAAACTCTAGTATCAATCTTAAATAAACTTGGTCTTACATATGTATTAATTTCATTTTAAACCTGGTTAGAAATATATATATATATATATATATATAATAATAATAATAATAATAATAATAAAAATAATAAATTTTAGGGTAAAATATGTAATATAAAAAATACAATAGTTAAAAAATATATTTAAATTAGTCAATCCATAAATAAAATTTATGACTTTAACTCTGAAATTATAGTTGCTCTAATATTTATTTTATCAATAAAATTCAATCTATATTAAATATCATGTCAGCATGTTTCTATTTGTAATTTTATTAATGCAATTCTCCAAATATTTATAATTTAACAATTTGATGAAACAATTGTTAGCTATATAGTTTTTAACTACCAGCTTAAATTTGAGTTACTTTTGGTATCGAAACTACAATTAGCCATTAGCTAATATTTTATCCTATGCAATACACATCATATATATTTTATTTATGTAATACACTATATATCATTAATCTAAGTATAATTTTTATATGTAAAAAAATATTACTAATTTTTTTATTAAACATATTAGGTATCATTTAAAGTTTTCATATCTCACACTCTTATCCCAAAATTTCAACCATTATCGCTTACCTTCACTACATGAAAATCATTAAATAGCAACCAAATTTAAAGACAAAAAAATAATTAGTCACTACATTGACTAAATTAGATACTATTTTAGAGACTAAAAAGTTATATCTATCTAAAGTGGTTATTATTAAAAAAAATTATACAATAGTTTCTAAATTGGTAGCTAAATTAGCTACCAAGGTTTTAACTACAAATATTTTAGATTCTAAATTAGTTTCTAAAAGATTAGTAGAGACTAATTTAGAATACAAAGTAGTAAGTAGATAAGACCTTGGTAGCTAATAGTTAGATATCAATTTAGAAACTATTTTATCAATTTGTATTAATAATAGAAACTACTTTAGATATCAATCATTTTTTTAGTTTATAAAATGGTATATAGTTTACTTAAATAGTAACCAATTATTTTGATCTCTAAAACTGATTTTTATTTAATAATTTTCTTGTAGTGCATGTACACATTCATAAAAGAAGAAAACAAAAGAACAAGAAGATACAAAAAGTCAAATCAAACATATGCTAAAGAGAACAATACCAACTAAGAAGGTTTACAAAATGTAAACTTTGAGAGGTTATTGCGCTTATTATTAACCTCAACATTAGTAAGATGATCAACACGTTACGAAATATGTGAAACACACTAACATCTAAAGTAGAACAAATCTTTCTCATTCTATTGCAACCAAAATCTAGAAAAATTATTATCCTTGAAAATCTTCACAATAAGAATAACAATGTTCAACTCAACATTTAATGTATTTCGAATTCCAATATAAACAAGAAAAATTACTAATATATTCTTCTTTGTTATTCTGAAAGATACCTCTACTAGTAGTATAACTCAAATTGCCTCTAGTAGTACCATAAACATTAATCCTAACACATCTTGAAGAAAACATAAATCAATTCACCTGCTAAATTTGAGAAATTTAAAGAATATGGAATGTGTTTTGTTTTAATTTGAATGTCAAAGAACTTTAAAATATACATGAGAATAATATTTATTATACATATTCTAAATTTACTTTTATTTTGAATATACCACTTAACCAAATAAAAGCATAATCGAATTGAATAATTTTATGATTTCTAGAATTTCAAATAATCCAAACAATATAAATAATAACAAATCTTACTATATAAGTAATTACAAATCTTATTTCTTGAAAGATAAAAACTACAAGAAAAAAAATAAAAAATAATAATATCATCAATAGAAGATGAATAAGAGAGAAAAATCTTATAAATGAAATTCCAAAACCTTTTAGAATAATTACAATCAAAGAAGAAGTGATCATCACTCTTCTACTCTACATTTTACTATTTTTTTGTTATTCTATAACATATATATATTTAAAATTATTGACTTTTATAAATTTGAGTTATATAAGATATTTTTCTTCTGATAATGCATGAAATAAAATAAGCTTTTTTTATTAACTAAAATCAAATTAACAAGTAGTAATGGGATGAAATATTAGTTTGGTGTTATAAGTTATGTAATTTTTTGACATTGTCGTCGGTGTATGTCAGTCCAATCGTTTTAATGAATTTAAAAATGAAAAAAAAAATCCAAAAAAAAAAAAACTCTTTTTTAGTGTCTGTTATAAAGATGCCGTTTATTATGAAGAAACCATTTTGACCCGTTTGTTATAGTCTTTTTTCTCTTTTTTTTACAATGGTCACAATAAAATTAGAATTTACATTTTTTTATTTCCTGAAAAAGTGTGTAAAAATTCTATTTCAAACAATATTAGTTTCTAAAAGAGATATACGCGAAATGCAAAAAAATAAAGAGGGGCCTTGAGATATTGTATTATAATTGATCTCAATTATTTTAATACTCTCGCACTTTACATGAATCATGACATTGGCAAATAGGGTCCATAGTGCATAAAAATACAAATACAAAATAGGTCCCACACACTATAATATATTTTTACTTTATGTATGTATTTAAAAGAATATTAAAGTATTGGTTTTCCATTCCTTTATATAAAGGTTAAACATTTGGAAGAATATAATACTAAAATATTGAACAAAGTAGTCCAGTGATATTAATTTTTTATTTTATTCTTTACTTTTTTTCACTCTTGTTTATTTCAGTAGTTTTTTGTGTCTCCACTACTATTTGATTTAGTAAGTTTTCTTAACCATTAGATAACAGTGTATTTGATTTGATGAAGAAAACCTAATTAGATATCTATTAGTAGAAAATTTAAATTCTTTAACATGATATCTTAAATTTTCTATTGAAAACAATAAAACTTTACATCTAAATTGTATATTCAATGGTTAAAACAAGAAGTAGTGATTGAATTAAAACAATTTCATATCGATAGATGAATATAGATTTTTTAATCATAGAGGCTTTTTTTTATTATTAAAATGGAGTTATTTTTAAAAAATTATAAATTTGGACAAGTCGTGCAAACTTGACACAGCTTGATATATAAATTTCTTGTCAACTTGACATGATTTTTATAAGAAAATGATAAAAAATGGTAAGAAGAAGAGATGTTTATTATTCTTATGTGTATTTTACATCACTCATGTATAGGAAATATATAGGAGTTTCTCTCTCCCTAATTACAATCTAATTAGGTAGGATACTAATCATGAGATTCTATAATTATTAAATTAATTGCATATAATTGGGTACAATATCGTCAAATATTGCATACAATAATTGCATATAATTTGATAATTATTATTTCCTTAATACTCCCCCTCAAGTTGGTAGGTGAAGATCAAGAACCCCCAACTTGTGTCGTAGCGTCAAAAATCGTTCTTTGCCTAATGCCTTCGTAAAAATATCTGCGAGCTGATACTGTGTCGGTACATATGAAGGACTGATTATCCCAGCTTGTAATTTTTCTCGCACAATGTGGCAATCTATCTCAATGTGTTTTGTGCGTTCATGAAATACTGGGTTTGCTGCTATATGTAATGCCGCTTGATTGTCACAAAAAAGTTGAACTGGCAAGTTACATGGCACCTTTAAATCCTGCAACAGATATCGCAACCAAACTATCTCCAAACAAGTATTGGCCATTGCGCGGTATTCCTGATGATCTTGATACGTTTGTCTGTTTTTTTGACTTCCATGAGATAATAGAGGAACCAAGAAAAATGCAATATCCAGATACTGATCTCCGAGTTGTCTGACAACCTCCCCAGTCTGAGTCACAATAAGCTGTCAATGTCAGATTGTTTTCGGATGGCAATAGTAATCCTTGTCCTGGTGATCCTTTGATGTACTTTAGGACTCGAATTGCGGCATCCCAATGAGGTTTCCGTGGATTCTGTATATATTGACTTAGGGTCCGAACCGAAAATGCTATGTCAGGTCGAGTAACCGTGAGGTATATCAGTCGTCCCACGAGTCGCCTGTATTTGACTGGATCCTTTAATAACTCTCCTTCGTCTGGTGTGAGTTTTAGGTATTGTTCCATTGGAAATTTTTCTGGACGAGCACCTGTGAGTCCCGTATCCTGCAAAATATCAAGCGCATATTTTCTTTGGGACATGTAAATATTTTAGGTCTTGTGAATAGAGAGTAATGTGCCATGTAAGAAGGCATTTTGCACATCTAGCTGGTGAGTAAACCAATTTCTGGCTGCTGCAATGGTGAGAAGACACCTCAAAGTTATATTACGAAGTGGGTTTTAAGCCTAACTCAACCCCATAAAACCGGTTCAATAGGGTAAGGTTTGCACCCACTTATATACTATGAAAGACTCTAATCTATAGTCGATGTGGGATTTCCAACAATTTTTATCACGTCAACTTGAAGTCGTGTCAACTTAGTACGAGTTTTGTCTCGTCAACCTAAGTTGTGTCAACTTGCATGACTTCTCTCACGTCAACTTAAAATTGTGCCAAGTTGACACGACTTGTTTAAATTTATATTTTTTTAAAAGCGATTTTATTTTGATCCTATTTTAGTAAAACCTAAAAAAAAAACCCATAATGATAAAAAAAACCAAGCTCCTTTGATCAAACATGTAGGACAAATTTTCCATCTTTATGAGAAAGAGCATAAAATAGTGCGCCAACAACAAATGAAGTTGTGGGCACTTGGACACTGTTCTGTTTCTGTTTCTTATGTGAAAGGATACAAAACTGTGTTTACAAGCAGTCTTAATAAAATGGAAGTGGGTCCGTGGGTCCATGGGTCCATCCTTCGATTATATAAGTTCTGAATCATAATTGGAGATGTCAGAACACATGATACGCGTTTCAAATCCACTGTATCAAAACAGAGGAACCCAATTCTCTTTTGCTTTCACTTGATTTCCCTACCTTAACTTGGGTCTCACAAACAAAGATATTCCAACACCACCATGGTAAGAGCTCCTTATTTTGATAAAAATGGAACAAAGAAAGGAGCATGGAGTGAGGAAGAGGATAAGAAGCTTAGTGCTTATGTTGACAAATATGGCCACCCCAATTGGCGTCAACTTCCAAAGTTTGCAGGTTTTATAATAAGGACTTTCTTCATTCATGATTTTTTAATTTTGGTTTATTGCTTACTCTTTCTTCTGTGCAACAGGGTTGCAAAGATGTGGAAAAAGTTGCAGACTTCGATGGATGAATTACCTGCGCCCAAATCTAAAACGAGGGAACTATACCCCCAAGGAAGACCAAATCTCACGGATTTGCATCAAAAGCATGGAAACAAGTTGGTCTTTTGTTGCTTCTATTAATTTTCAAAGTCACAATTTTGTCATCATTTTTTTTTTTTTACATTGCTGAAAATATTGCCCACAAATATTCGGATAAGGCCCCAATTACAGTTGTAATAAGTCCAAAAATCTTGATGTTAAAGTCCAAACCAATTTTTAAATGCAATTTATAGTATCACAGTGTTAAAGTTTGACTTATATAATATAAAACGACAAATCTAATATGAATTGAACAACAATGCTAACAAAACGGCTAAGATGGTGTAGAAAGGTTGCGTATTTTTCAAAAACCATGTTATTTACTTGCATAATCATTCAATTTGATTATGAAGTTTTGTTTCCACCGCAAATAAAGACATCAAATAATGTAGAATAGTTTCTTATATTCTATTTTTGGTGTTGCTATTATGTAAAAAACCAGACAACTATTCAACATTTTCAATAGTTTAACAATTGTTCATTACAATGAGAATTCGGTGATGAATAAAGGGTATTTTACTGATTTGTATTTGGTGTGAAATTTTGTGATAGATGGTCTCTGATTGCTGAAAATCTACACGGAAGAACAGACAATGAGATAAAGAACTATTGGCACAGCCACCTAAAGAAGTTCCAAAACAGCAACATGAACACCTCTTGTGATGAAGATTTGAAGTCCATTGGATGCAAAGATTTTGAAATGGCAACGAACGAGGCTCTTGGTGTTGAATCTCTCCACATTTTGGAGAGCTCAGTGTCAATTTCCTCAGAAACTTCCTACACCGACCACAATTCCCCTTCACTTTCATCCTCTTCAAGTCACACGGAATCAACCATGAACTTGTGCAAGGAAGAAGAAAGCGTTGCTTCATTGGAAACATTGGATTCAGGGTTTAGTAGCAGTTTCTGGACCGAACCCTTCATTTCAGAAAACGCACTTGATCAAGATTATTTTCCCATTTCCTCTTACATGTCAGAACCATTTTACTTGTGGTAGTTGTGACTCTAGAATTTGGTTAAAGTTATACAAGAAGTGGTCTTGCACATTTGCTCGTATGTTCTAGATTGGAGGAAATTTTTGGAAAATAGTTTACTCTTCTTCTTTCTTAATCTCCACAAGACAAAATAAAAAAAGAGATTTGTGTCAGCAACTTCGTTTTTGAGAACCACAATCACTCGTGTTAATGAGAGAAAACTTCATTTTATTATATTGTAAAATTAATATAGTTATGTATTCACTCTCTTAATATAGTGTGATCTAAATTATATATACTATTGGTATGAGTTTTAAATAATTATTTTAAAGAAAAAATGTGTATAAAACAATAGTTTTCTATATTGTGCTTGATGAAAAAACATTTATAAATTTAAAAACTTCAAAATGATGTAAATTTAAATTGTCTTGATTTAAAATAATATGTCAACTCCATAGAAAAAGATCAAGAGGTTCAGTGTCAATATCATGTTCAAAGCACCTCGAAACATGATTATCTAAAAACACACAAAAAGGTATGACAATACACAATATGAGTAGAAAACAAATTAATATTCCAAAGGTTATGCGATTCTCATGAATGAAGGATCATAAGATACTTGAAGCCAGAAATATACTCAAGCTTCAGAAACTACAAAAAAATTTTCCACTACTAGAAAAATGTTGAATACTAACCGAAATTAGTGATAGATTCTAATTAGATATCAATTTAGAAATTATTTATTAATAATAGAAAGTAATTTAGATACCAATAATTTTTTTAGTCTCTAAAATAGTATCAAATATAATCAATATAACAACTAATTTTTTTTTTTGTCTTTAAAATTAGTTTCTATTTAATAATTTTCTTGTAATGTTTAAGTCGTGTAATACCCTCTGTAATTATGTTAAAGTTGTAACTCTTGACACCATTTGTTTTAAATTATATTTGGACATCGAAGAAAGCTTTCAAGACATTCAAGCTTTATTTATAAAGGAAGAAGCTTTCCACCAAGAACACAAAGAAAATGTAAGTTGATAACAATGGATAAAGATAAGAAAATGAAATAAAGATAAGAAAATGAAAGAACATGTCACTTTAGATGTAAAACTAAGGATAATTGCAATGAAGAGTCACCACTTAAATAATTTCTCCAAGATAAAAAAAATGGAAAAGAATTTCATATCCTCAAAATGTTCAAAATTCTACAAAATCTTATTTCAATTAATTTCAAGTATAATTTGTTACAAAGAGGAAACTCTTATTTATATGTGTGGAGTTAGACCGTCTACTTACAAAAATGGATTAAGAAAAGAAAAATGTAATTTGTCCTTTCAAGCTCTCTTAGACACCTACTTTGATGTTGACATGTGAAGGAAGTTACAACCTTCACATGATGAGGTAGTTAGGTTCATGCATGTGCTTAACTACATTAATCATAAGTAATTTAATCACATGCATATGTATTTCTACTTCTTAGTTCACGTGTACCTACTCTAGAATCTCTTACAATATTTTATAATCTCTCAAACTTCTCATTTTCCATATGTTAATTGTGTTCTTAAGCTGTTGGATCCAGTGTTTACCACTAGGACAAAAGTTATATTTAATAGTTAAGACACCATTTTTCCTACTTAAGATCATAGCAGTTCAAACCCTACAGTTTGATTGTGACTAAACTCACAGAGCCTTAGTCATGTGACAATTAAAGTCACTTGCAACAAACTTCCTCTTAGCAATTGTCTCACTAGGAATCAAATTTGTAACATTGACATAGATACCAATTATTAGCTCTAGCACTTACTGATAACTGCTTAATTTCAGTAATATTTCATATTAAAATACAAGCACTTAAGAGGATTTATTGCTAATTTACATATAAAATAATTCTTAATTTATGAATTTATATCTTTTTACATTTTTTATGATATTTATTTCAATAAGAGCATTTTATTCTAAAACTTGGTGTTAATTGCAGGTTTCTAGGAAAAATTGGAGATTTTGATTAAAGAAGAATGATTTGAGCTAAAAAAAAGAAAGTTGGAAGGTCCTAGAATGGAGAAAAGCGCCGAAAAAGCCAATTTTGCAACAAGAGTATCTCACTCATAAATATATTAGTGTTATTTTTACTTCTTTCCTATTGACCTCAACTTTCAAATCCTATTTAGCCGTATTAGTGTTTAACATGCAAGGAATTCAAAGAAGGAGTAAAGGGGAGAGTAAAATAAATTACAAAAGTAATTCAAGGATTCTCAACAAATGATACTATGATTGTTTTCTCAAATAACATATTCTATCATTTGATTAGTATTCCTACTTTATTGGGAGATGGTTTAAGCATGAAATATTTTTTTTATTATAATCTTCATACTTAACCTAAGATTCCTAGGATTTCTGAAACTAAATTATCTGTCTTGCTTTCAAAATGACAAGTACAGGGGATAACAAGAAAAAAAAAGAATGAAGAAGAATTATTTTAAGAAGAATACAAGGAGCATGAAAAAAAACATTTCTTTATTTTCTCTTTTTATTTATAAATTTTAATTTCTTTTAATATGGACTTTATTTGTAATTATAAAAGGGGTAAGAGGAGAGAAGAAAAGACAATGAAATCACATGTTAATTAGTGTCTGGAGAAGCAAGCTACACAAGTATGAAAAGTATGAAAAAGACATGAATTACTCATATAACCCATGATCACGTATAAATCTAGAATTTGATAATTTTAAATATTTTTTCTTGTATTTGATTTGAATCTACAAAATAATTGTCAAGCCAGACCTTGCCGGAAGAATGATAGGATGGTCAGTAGAATTATCAGAGTTTGATATCCGGTATGAACCAAGAGTAGCGATCAAGTCTCAGTGGCTGACCGACTTCTTAGTCGAGCTTATGCCTCAATCTCATCAGCCTATTGGCTGGACGATCTATGTTGACGGGTCATCCAACAAAACATCTTGTGGGGCCGAAATCAAACAAGCTCTTAAGTTCAAATTCAGGGTCACCAACAATCAAGTTGAATATGAAGTTATCCTGATCTGCCTAAACCTAGCATACGATATGGGAGCTCGTGAGTTAACTTGTAGGAGCGACTCCCAACTCGTGGTCAGGCAAATGAAGGGAGAGTTCGAGGTGAAAAACCCATTGTTACAAAGATACTATCATACAGTATCTGAACTTATCTTCAAATTTGCAAAGGTAAATATGGAACACATCTACCGAAAGGATAATGTTACAGACAACACCTTGTCTCGGCTTTTCTGCGGAAATGAAAAGCCACCATCGATCAATTATCCAAGTATGTTTGAAGGCTTTGAGTGTAGGTCTAACTGAGTGCCTATGAGCAACCGAAGTCGAAACTTGGATAATTTCTCGAGCTCGACACTTATGATCTAAACAAAAAGAAGACCATACAATAACGTTGTGCAAGATATACCATGATCGACCAAAACCTTTTTCAGCAGGGGTTATTTTTGGTCATTCCTGAAGTTTGTAACACACGACCAAGCGGAGTATAACTTAAAGGAAATCCACGAGGACGTATGTGGAAACCATTCGAGAGCCAGAACGATAGTTACGAAGGTCCTAAGAGTTGGGTACTTCTGGCTGACTACTCAAAATGAGTGCGCTATCTTTGTGAAAAAATGCCTCGAGTGTTAGGAACACGACACTTTGTCACACCTCAAGCCTGAATGGTCGTTTGTCGTATGGGGAATGGATATAATCGGTCTGTTCAGCTCGGGAAAGGGGCAAACCAAGTTCCTCTTGGTCGAGGTTGATTACTTTACCAAGTGGATCGAGGTCAAGCCCCTCGCATCAATCTCCACCTAGAATGTCTAGAATTTTGTATGGAAAAGCATATTGTGCCTGTTCAGCGTCCCTCACACCCATCATAACTGATAACGACCTCCAGTTCATCGATTACGAATGACTCAACATAAAATCCATCACCAGCTCGGTTAAGCATCCTCAAACGAATGGGTAGGCGAAAGCGAGTAACAACAAGTTAAAGAAGTGTCTTGGGTTGGCTAAAGGGCACTGGACCAAGGAACTACTAGAGGCCCTTTGGGCATACCAGTGCATGCTCCAGACAACAACGCAAGAAACCCCGTATAGTCTAACATACAATATAGAGGCAATGATCCCAGTAGAAATTAGGGAACCCTACCTAAGAAGACAAGTGTTTGACTTGAATCTTAATTAGGAGAGCCTTAAGGTCGGTCTCGATCTTATCAACAAATTATCAGACAAAAGCAGAATAATAGAAGAAGTGTGCAAGCTTCGAGATGCAAAAAGATACAACTCCAGATTGAAGTCAAAAAATTTTCAAAAGGGCGACCTCGTGTGGCGAATGCACAACGAGGTAAGAAAAACTTAGGGTAAATTCTCGACCAACTGGGAAGAACCCTTCTGAGTCCGAGGAGTAGCATCCGACAAGGCCTCATACTTAGAGTTATTATCAAGAAAAATGGTACCGAGGATGTCGAATTCCACGCACCTCAAATTTTACTACAGTTAAATAAAATTATGCACTCTTTCCTCACTCAGTCGTTTTATCCCTAAGGAGGGTTTTCGGACAGGAGGGTTTTCGGACAGGAAGGTTTTGGTGAGACATTTCTTATATCTCTTGTTTTTTCAGTTAAAACACAAGTTAAGGTCGAACATCGGCACATTAATTAAAAAAACTACAACATTTGGCTCGATCAAGGAAGCTTTGCCTTAATTACAATCCCTCTTAATGCCTCAAAGACCCGACTCAGCCAAGGAAGCTTTGCCTTAATGGAAATCACTCCTAATGCCTCAAAGACTCGACTCAACTAAGGAAGTTTTGCCTTAATGGGAATCCCTCCCGAGACAAATTAAACAACTATCAATAACTCAAGCAACCAACTACACAGAGTAAATTGTTCGACTAAAGGCTATCATAATATTACCGGTAAATTTAACTTATTACTTGTTCATTCTATATGGTTTTAATCTGACCGATAACAAGTTTGTTAATGGTAATTGATCGTTCAACATTGAAAAAATAAATATTTAAGAGAAAAAACATTTGATTAATTGAAAGAGAAGGGTGAGCCACATCCCGACCCCGAGGAAAAGCAAAAAAAGAAAGATGTTGAAGCCTAAGAATTAGTTGTCTTCATCTTCAACATCATGAATATCAACACTCATGCCAACTCCAGTGACAAGGATGTCTTCAGAGGCGACAAGTCGGCCCTCATGGAAAAGCATTGAAAAAAAGAAGGGGGAGCCACATTGAAAAAACATTTGATTAATTGAAAGAGAAGGGGGAGCCACATCCCGGCCCCGAGGAAAAGAAAAAAAAGAAAGATGTTGAAGCCTAAGAATTAGTTGTCTTCATCTTCAACATCATGAATATCAACACTCATATCAGCTCCAGTGACGGGGATGTCTTCAGAGGTGACAAGTCGGCCCTCATGGATGCCTTTGTTTTCGTCAAACTCACCATCAAATGGCAATCCATGACACATGGTCTGTCAGATGACTTGATTGAAACTTGACTCGCACAAATCCAACACATTATCCTTGAATTTAACAAGTTAAGCTTCGATCGACTCCCTATCAGCCTCAATTGTTGCCTTCTCAGTTACGACTTTCTCTAACTCAAGCTTCATCGCCGCCAGTCAAGCCTCACAGTCCTTCAGTTCGGCTGCTTGGCGCTTTTCTCTCTCCTCGGACTGAGCACATCTCAGATTGCTCAACTCCAGCTCAGCATCGGCCTTGGCCATCTTCAATTCAAAGGTCGAGACGACTTCCAGTGCCGACTTCAACGAATTGGAGTCTTCGTCCAACTCTTGCTCAAGGTGGGAGTTCTCCTTAGCTATCTGCTGGTTGGACTCCTCATTGGCTATCCTTGTTAAGACCAGGGCTCGAGCCTGCATCTCAATGGCAGCCTAAAGGAGGTCGCGATGAGAAGTTGACTTCACCACCTCCTCCTCGTTTGGTGTCAAACCGACTTGAACTCCTTAGTAAAATTGAGACCCCCACCAAGTAATGGGGAAGGGCCCTCGATAGCAGCAACCAGTGAGAGGGAACTCAACCAAATCGGGGATGGAGGAGGTGGTGGATGCCTCAGAGTCCCATGAGGCGGCCGAGTGATGATGGCTATTGTCTTTCTTTTCCTCCTTCTGCTACTCTCACCCGAGTGCCAAATGGACTCGGTCACTCCAACATAATAGGGGTTGCCAGCATCCACTATTTCAATGTTGCCCTTCCCCCGTCGGGTGGCAGCATCCCGCTGCAACTCGACCAACATAACATCAGTCTGGGGATTGTTCTGAGTCATGATACCTAATGAAGAAATATGCAAAACATATCATGAAATTTTCTCCACTGTTGGGACAACTTATACACATTCAAAAGCTTTCGGGTAGGGAGTCTCCTAGGCAATTTATCAAAGACAGAGTAGACCTTCAAGTCCTCGGCACTCGAAGAAGAACGAGGCCAATGGTTATACTGAGTGGGTGTCTTTGTCTATTAAAAGGGGAATTTGAACCGACCCTCACGGTCAAAGAAGAACTCCATACCTTCTGACTCTATGAAAATTTAAAAGAATTTACTCTTGAAGTTTTTGTAAGAAGAGGTGTATGGAACAAAAAGAATGTTCCCTGGTTGACTGATAAGCAATAATCAGCTTATAGGGTCGGTCGGGTGAGAGGTATAGTAATGTAAAAACCTTTCAGGAGATGGACAAAGGTAAAACGTATCACATACAAGCCAAAAGGCTTACAACGAAGCCCACGAGTTGGGATGAAGTTGCATAGGAGCGACATTGAGTGCTGGATAAACTCATTAAAAGGAAAAGCTATGTGGAGGTCAGTGAAGAAACAAGAATAGGCAAAGAGAAAAGGCGCTTCAGTAGGGGCTCGACTGATGCATACGTTGTTGACCGGGTGGTAGCAGTCTACCGATATGATACCATCAACGACATCCGATTTCAAAAGGCAAATCCTTTCCACAAAGGAAGCAATGGAGAAGTAATCGCAAAACTAAGTAAAGTACTCAGTGACCTTATGATCAACCTAATAGAACCCATTTCGATGGGACGACTCACTGATGACTTTTTACGACAAGTGTACCACGTTGTCACAAGTAATAATATGTCCCTAAGGACGGATATCGATCCCACAAAGAACAGTTGACTATTCAAGTAAAAGATTCGTTAAATATAAAAACATAATAATAAAAGTGTGTTTGAGAATTCTTATGATGGCTAGAATTAACAAGAAAACAAATTAAAGAGTTGTTGCTTCAACTCGAAAAATAGGGATTAGGTTTCATCTTTGTCACTTTCATGCATTTTGATTAGCATGGTAACATTATTTTCTTTTATTGAAATTGATGCCTGTATAAAATTCATTTATATCGATTACTCGCATATAAAATTATTAAGAATATTTACTAAATATCGATTCCTCACATATTTATAAAAACAACTTAGAATCAAGCTCAGACATTGATAGCAATTAACATTTCAAGTCTATTCCCAACACTCAAATATGTTATATATTATTGTTTAGGCTAGAACCATAAAAATACTTTCCAGTCAGATTTAAGATTCTAGATCACGCATTAGAAACAAAACAACAATACCAATAATCAATCAAGAACATAATATTATATCATATTTAAATATCACCTCAATACATAAGAGATTGAACGAATTAGTCCAAAAATTCACAGGGTAGAATTAGCCACACATCTTCTAGCACATTCTATTCTCCCAATTGGGTTACAAGTCACTCAATGGTGTTTTCCTCTTAATTTTGCACACTAGGGTTGAGCCTCTAGCCCCCTATTTAACCTAATTTACTAGGGTTAGGTGACTTCCTCTGTCGCGCTGATGGGCTAAATGATAAAAACATAAAATGACTCAATTTCTCTTACGCATTCTCGCTTGAGCGAGAATGAGCTCGCTTGAGTGAGAATCTTCGTTGTTGAGTTCGACTTTTTTTCTCTTTTTGTGCATTACGGGCTTTCCAGCTTTCTCCTTTAAGCTTATCTTATTCTCTTTAGCCCAGTCATATCCATTCTTTCCTAAAAACCTTAAATTAACACCAAATTTGGAAATAAAATGCTCTTATTCAAATAAGGATCATAAAATATGTAAAAAAGTATAAATTCATAAATTATGGATTATTTTATATGTAAATTAGCAATTAATACTCATAAGTACCTATATTTTAATATGAAATATTATGAAAATTAGGCAGTTATCACTCACTTATTACAGTAGGGGTCAATCGGTCAACAGCCATTGTCAGATCATTAACTTTAATTGGGTTAATATCCAACAACACACCATCACTAGGATCAGAGGAACGCTCAGTCGCACCAACTGGGATGTCAACTTGAACAGAGCCAACACTGGGAGGCACATCCTGGATCACTCTGACCGACATAGGCTCGGTAAAAGATGACCCAAAATAAGAAGAGGCAAACGAAGTGGACTCGAAAGAACTAGAAGGGGGAGACATCACTATCCTCTCGGAGTAAACAGAACACACCTTGCCAGATTGAGAATCTTGAAAGTTAGAGCAAAAAATGTAAAGGACGAATGGTGGTGGACCACTATTTATAGGCGTTGAAACACCATAAACAGTGAAATGCCACTCTGCTCAGAACCATTAGATTTTTTCATATCCAACTGTCCTTATCTCCTCGTATGGTTTCGCACCTAAAAAACCTTAAGTCATCATGAGGCATGTTCCGTCAAATCCTCGACACCGCCAGCACATGACATCCTACCTCGAAAAGTGCAACGGTCACATCTAGATTCTTTGAGTGAACCTCTCAAGCCTAGGGGTAAAGTGTACTGGTCGGCACCATAAGAGATTCGAAAGTCTTGGTACTCAGTTATGGACGACCAACATGTTCAAAATGGATTAAGATCAGGAGGAGATCAACAAGTTTAAATCGTACGAAAAAATTTAGGTAATACTTTCTTAATCACGGTCCAAACGCTAATTCAATCCAATAATAACGAGCTCATCATAAACATATAAATAGTCACAACTTTCGAGAAAAAAAGGTACGACATTATTTTGTATTAATTGAACCGAACACTGAATATCGAGTATTTACTTTAACGTCAGAGCATCTTTTGCTGGTGCCCTCCCGACCGAGCCTACAAAAAAGGAGATCTTGATTGAAATAAAAGAATGAGAGCAGAAGAGAAGAAAAAAGAGTAAGCTAAACTAGTTCGAAAAGTATGAAAAGAAATACACAACGAATGAGAAAAAATTAAACAAATAAAAGTTCTCTCATTTTCTTTGATTGAAAAACATAATATATAGATAAAGTTATTTCATAACATTTTCTCTTTTGTAATTCTACTTATGTACAAGAACATAATATGTAAATAAAGTTATTTCATAGCATTCTCTCTTTTTTCGTAATTCTAGTTATTTGAATTATATCTTAATATCTTAAGATTCAAATACTAGTTCTTTAACTCATTTATCTTCAAGATAAATCTTCTATTTCGAGTGATATTTCGAGTGACGTATTCCTTCATTTCAGAAGTTTTTTCTGTCTTTTTTTTCAATTATTTTTATGTTTTTGTTGATTTATATTTGTAGTCTATTTCATATTTCTATTAAATCCTAATTTTTTTGTTAATTTGTTCTTCTTAATTTTTAATTCATATATGTTATTCTTATATTGGTTGAAATTATTGATTCTAGTCTTTCACGGATTCAACTAATAATTTATTATAAAGATAAAACTATATGATCTATTTATCTCTTGTATTATGTTTCTATGTTTTTTTGAACTTCTAATAATATTTATATATATTCTATTACAACATCTTCCCAAACTCATTTTGAAACTTCTCTTCCAAGATATGAGTAGAAGATGAAGGTCCATCCTCCATATCTTTTGAATACCCCTCAAGAAGCCAACACTCATTTTTGCGTAGAAATATATTATCAAAAGACATTAAAATGAATTAAACTATGTAGAAGCCCTCTCACATTCATCCATTCTTTTTGTCAATTCTTTTTCTGATAAAAAGAAATTAGAATAATGAACTCACACAGCTAAAAATCTCCAAGGTCAATCTTGAGAATTAAGGTTTTCAAACATGAACTAACTATAAATTATCGGGTTATGCGTAAAAAGATGTAAAATCTTCACAATTTTCCAGAGTTCTTAAATTGATATTACAGTTAAAAACATATTAAATAACAATTTAATTTAGATATGAAAATAAATTATGATTAAATATTATTTTATTGATTAAAAAATTATTCGTATGTAAAATGGTTTCTAAATGCTCTCTAAATTAACTACTAAATTTTAGCTACTAATATTTAATATTTTAAATTAGTCTTTAAAATACTAATAGAGACTAATTAAGAATATAAAATAGTAAGTAGTTAAAATCTTGGTAGTTAATAATTAAATATTGTACTGGACAGAGCGCTCATGGCTCGGTGATCGGATCTCGGTGCATGGTAGATGCAAGTCAGCTCAATTGTTGGGCCAGAAAAGTGGGTCATGAGTTTGGTCCAATTTTATTGGTAAGTCCGTCGTGGCATAATTAAGATAATCTTTTTATATGTTAGTATAAGATTGCTAGTAAAGGGTTTTTTTTAACCTAAGGGTACGTATAGTACATATGTGGTGTCTAGGTCAAGTAAATATTTCTTTTAAACTTAAGTACGTGTGTTCTAGGGCACATATTGATTAAGTTGCATGTATGACAAAAGATAACGTTGCACCATGAGTAGGGTGCCCACGTAAGCAGAATATTCTCCTGATGTTGGTGAATGAGTTGGTGCCCTGCTGGCAAGTGGTTGTTCTGTTATTATTTTATGTTTTCCTTATAGATAGGATTCTTTTTTGTTATCGAACCTTGAGAGAAGGTGCCCATAAACATAATATTTTTTCCTGTTGAGTATGCTTTCAGTTGAGATTAGATTCTCATTAGAGAAAGTTTTTACAAGAGATAAGCTATATAAGAGGCTTGAGACCTCCGGTAAAGGGACGTTGGTTTTGAGACTGAAATTGAATACTCCTTTAATTTAAGTAAGCCCTTACTGACTTAATCGTCGGAGTGTAATCAACAGGTAGGGCCCCCTCTGTTTCAATGGAGTCGCGTTCCAGTGCAACAAAACGTAGAACAGATTCCAAAAGAGACAGACCGAAGTTAGAGCTCGTCACCAAGGTCAACCGACGAGAAAGTTAACTAGCAAGAACATTTGGCACCCACCATGGGGCCCAATAAAACCTAATCCCATCCATAGTTGTGTTTGAATTTTCTGACGTAATAAGGAACACGAGGCAAGGTACTGGGATTTGAAGGGAATGACGCCCCCACCCTACAACAACTTATGGATACCGTGAAAGCTCTTGAAGAGGCCAATGAGTAGTACAAGCAAGAGTAGGAGCGGATCCAACGAGAAGCCAGAGCCCAGCAGGAAAGGCTAATGGAAGAAGTACTGGCGGAGGCAATGACAGAGGCTAAAGCTGAACAGGAAAAGCTCTTTGCGAAAGCTCGAGCTGAGCAACTGCTAAGACAAGAACAGTTGATGGCGAAGATAGATGCTTCGCGAGCAAACAGTGAAAAACTGCGCAAGGCCAATGAGGAATTGCACAAAGATTTACAACAACTTGATCAACGCTCTACGGCGGAGTGAGGTCCAAGTACACAACCAAGAGCCCGTCCCAAGCCATTCTCGCAAGCGATTATGGATGCCCTTTTGTCGGCGAGCTACATAACACCTAAGATCGTTTTCACGGGAGTAAAGGACCCTGAAAGCCATCTTACGGTGTTCAACACCTAGATGATCATTTCATAAGGAATAGGCACCATCCATTGCAAAATGTTCATGGGTACGTTCATGGGTACAACCCTCCAATGGTTTAGCGGCCTTCTTGACGGCCACATCACCTTCTTCGACCAATTTGCTGAGTTGTTTAGGGAAAAATTCATTGTTAACCAGGCCCAACCACCGGTCTCATTTGATCTCTTCAACGTGTAGCAGAGGTAGTGTGAGTCTCTAAATAATTATTTGAACAGGTTTAAGGTGTTCATAGTGAAGCTCCAGACTCATGATGAGCCTCTGATGGTCAACACATTTGGGCAGGGAGTCATGGCAGGACCATTCAGTTACTCACCGAATCCGACAATGACATTTGTTGAGATACGACGTCGAGTTGTCGCTCACATCAGTGCAGAGGAAGCAGTATCTGTGAAGCACAACAACACATATCTAAGGCAGACCAAGCCTAAAGAAGGTAGCCGAGCCCGATCTCTGAGGGTCAACGAAGCCACAACCAAGAAGTGGATAAACACAAGGTGAGCACCATACTCAACTAAGAAGAGTACGCCTAAGGCAAAAGCACAGGAAGATATAGCATTTTGACCAAAGTTTCGAATGACTTACAAGGAATTGTTGGATATGTCAAGGGTGGTGGAAAAATTGAGATTCCCTGAAAAGTCTGACAGGAACTTGGGGCCACGTAAGGATACCTGGTGCGAATTCCACAAAGGATTTGGGCACGATATGGAGCGATGCATAGCTTTAGGCTATCAATTGCCAGATTTAGTGAAAGAAGGATTCTTGAAGGAGTATCTGGAGGGGAACCAGGAAGGGACAAAGGAAGAGAGTGCTTGGAAAATAAGTGCATGAGGTACCAGCCTATAAGCATAAGAAATTCACGAGAAAGGCAATGGCAGTAGAGGTGAGGAGACCTGACCAATCAGTAGAGCCCGCCCTTTGCTTCACGAGCTTTGATTTGGAATACGTGGTTCCACATGAAGATGATCCGGTGGTGATATCCATCGTCACTGTTGGAAGAAAAGTACATCGAGTTCTCATCGACCAGGAGAGCTCGACTGATGTGATGTTCTGGGTAACATTCAATAATTTGCGATTGTTGCCTGACTAGTTACGGTCGTATGATGGTTGCTTATCCCCTCATCATCTCCAGCAAACCAGTTTTCCAACACTCCTTGAAAATTATTCTGCTTGTTCTATTTCTTCTTTTTCTGACGTGATGAAGAAGCCATGATTGAACCAGAGTTGGGTCTGGAAACACAACTTGAAACCAAATTAGTGCATAGTCATAAGCATACAGTACGAAATTACCAAAGAGAGAACATTACGTTTTGAATCAGATGGTGAGCAGTGAGTATGAGCAACACATTTACACAGATTTATATTGGAAAATTGAAATGGGTTGATGAGGCAGTTAAGAGCAGATATGCACGAGGATTTTATTCTTTGTATATGTGCAGAGAATCTTTGAAAAGTGGCAGCAAATATTTTGAATCACGATGCATGCATATCACACCACAATTTAAGTAGCCAATGCATCAAATCAGTTACAAGACCATGACCAAAACCGTCAAAGATGCAGTGGTTAATACCCACTAAGTCAGTCAATCAGTCAAAGATCAGATTTTAAATTTTCTTTTTCCTAGTCATCAATGTATATCAGTACCAGAAAAAAATAAACACTTTTAATTGCAAATAAACAGATTTAATTTTTCACTGCGAAACACAATTAGCATTTATAATACCCAATTCATTCAGCAAAAAATTAAACCTATCTTTGGCCAAGGGTTTTGTAAACAAATCTGCAAGCTGTAAATTAGTACCAATGAACTTAATCTCACATGTTCCATTTGATATGTGTTCTCTTAGAAAGTGATGCCTAATTTCAATGTGTTTTGTCCTTGAATGCATAATAGGAATTTTAGTTAAATTGTTAAGTAAGATACCAAAGTCATTCAATTGCTGTCTTAGCCATATGGTTTGAGCACAACAACTCCCTGCTGCAATGTACTCTACTTCAGTTGTAGAGAGAGCAACACACGCTTGCTTTTTGCATTGCCATGAGATCAAGCTTGATCCAAGCAAGTGACAGGTACCACTGGTGCTCTTCCTATCAATTTTGCAACCTGCAAAGTCTGAATCAGAGTAGCCAAAATAATGAAATGTTACCTGGATACCACAAGCCAAATTCTTTTATTCCTTGCAAATATTTCAGAATCCTTTTAGCAGCATTGAAATGTGATTCTTTAGGTGCAAATTGGAAACGAGCACACATGCAGACTACAAACATTATGTCAGGTCTGCTGGCAGTGAGATACAATAGGGATCCTATAAGTCCTCGGTACTTAGTCTTATCAACAGGAATTCCAGCTTCATCCTGATCCAAGTGATAGCTAGTTGAGAAGGGTGTGCTGATTGGTTTGCACTTGTCCATTTCAAATTTTCTCAGCAGATCCTTGCAATACTTGGCTTGATTTAAGAATATGTCATCCTTGAGTTGTTTGACTTGCAAGCCTAGGAAATAATTCAACTCACCCATCATAGACATTTCAAACTCACTCTTCATGATTTCCACAAAAGTTTCACACAATTCTCCATTGTTTGATCCAAATATGATATCATCCACATAGACTTGCACTAGAATTGTGTCATCCCCTTTCTTCTTAATGAACAAGGTCTTATCTGATGTGCCTCTGTCATAGCCTTGTGAGGTAAGGAAATCACTTAGCCTCTCATACCATTGCCTAGGAGTTTGCTTAAGCCCATAGAGAGCTTTCTTGTGTTTGAACACATGTCCTGGATGTTGATGGTCTTTAAATCCTGGTGGCTGTGAAACAAATACCTCTTCATTTATATAACCATTCAAGAAGGCACTCTTCACATCCATTTGGAATAGCTTGAATCCTTTAATGCATGAGAAGGCAAGGAGCAGTCTAACAGCTTCATGTCGAGCCAATGGTGCATATGTTTCATCATAATCTATTCCCTCTTCTTGATTATACCCTTTAGCCACTAGTCTAGCCTTATTTCTGGTAATCACCCCATGCTCATCCATCTTGTTTCTGAATACCCACTTTGTTCCAATGATGTTCATTTCAGGTGTTCTAGGAACAAGAGTCCATACCTCATTCAGAGCAAATTGATTCAATTCCTCTTGCATAGCCAGAATCCAGTTACTGTCCTTGAGTGCTTCATTCAGATTTTTAGGCTCCACTTGAGATACAAAGGTCATTGTCTCACAGAAATTACTCAGAGACTTCCTAGTTGAAACTCCTTTCTCAATATTCCCAATGACATTATCAAGGGTTAGATCTCTTGGAGTTTTCCATTCCTTTGGCAATCCTGCGGAAATAGTGGGTTCTTTGACAACATGTGAGTCAACAATATCAATATGAATCAATTCATTTTTATTTAAAACAGATTTTAAATCATCACATTCCAGATCATCTGCAACAGCTTTAGGTATGCTATGATCAGTTTCATCAAATACAACATGCATTGATTCTTCTACTGTGAGCAATCTTTTAATGAAGACTCTATATGCATGACCATTCAAAGCATAGCCAATGTGAATACCTTCATCAGATTTTGCATCAAATTTACCCAAATTCTCTTTTCCATTATTCAGTACAAAGCATTTACATCCAAACACCCTAAGATGACTCACACTAGGTTTTCTACCCTTATACAATTCATATGGTGTTAAGAATGGGTCTAATTAAGGTTTTGTTTAACACATAAGCTGCAATACGAACTACATCTGCCCAAAAATACATAGGAAGCTTAGATTCATTTAACATAGTTCTAGCAAGTTCCTCTAATGATCTGTTTTTCCTTTCAACTACACCATTCTGTTGGGGAGTCCTAGGGGCTGAAAAGCTATGTGATATCCCATGTTTTTCACAAAACCTTTCAAATCTAGCATTTTGAAACTCACCCCCATGATCACTTCGAATGGATTTTATATAACAACCATTTTCAAATCTAGCATACAGATTTCCAGCCAAGCTAGCAACTCTAAAGGGTCCAAATAAATCCATATGCAATACATCCAATGGATTTTTAGTAGAAACAATGTCCTTTGATTGAAGGAAGATTTGATTTGTTTACCTTTCACACAAGCATCACAGAGCCTATTATCCTGAAATTTAATGGTAGGCAAACCAGAAACAAGATCTTTGGATTTCAATTTATTTAAGTGATTAGTGTGAATGTGAGCTATCCTCCTGTGCCACAACCAAGACTCATCACTTCTAGATAGTAGACACTCATTTGAAGAATTAGTTTCCAGAATATCCAAGAGATATATGTTATTCACTCTCTTACTAGTAAACAACACCTTACCAGAGGAGTCATTTGAGATTGTGCAGCCATTTGACTTGAAGTTCACCTTGTATCCTTTCTCACATAGTTGGATGATACTAAGAAGGCTATGCTTGAGTCCTTCCACATGAAGCACATTCTCAATAGTGGTTGAATTTCCAATAACAACAGTTCCTCTGCCCAGAATTCTTCCACGGTTATTGTCCCCATAGGTTACATGTCCCTCTGCCTTGAGCTTCAAGCTGGTAAATTTTGTCAAATCACCAGTCATATGTTTTTGAACATCGTTGTCCAAATACCATTGATTTCTCTTGCTGCCTTTCTGCAAAACAGAGCAAAAATAATACAAATGGTACCCTTTTTAGTATAGGGTCCAACAAAGATTAAAACATTTCCTTTGGTAGCCATTTTGCTAAGTTTTTAGGAACAAGATATTTTCTAGCAATACATGACCTAGAGGTATGACCAGATTTCATACAATAAAAGCAGGTAACATGAGATGCCTTTTTGCCACTATTAAAAGGTGAAAAACCTGATTTTGCTGGAACAAAAAAACTTGAAAGCTTTTTAACATTGGTTATATTTTCAGGGTTATAACCAATACCATTCTTGTTAAAAACAGCATTATGTGAACCACAGAGAGACTTAAGATTCTCTCTTCCCTTAGTGAAACTAGATAGGGTTTTTAGCAAATACTCCACTTGTTTTTCCAACTTTTTACAATTTTCATAGGTTTTAATAAAGGCATGCAAGCATGTTAGTTCAAGACTTACCAGATCAGTTTTAGCCTTATGCAGTTCTTCCTCTAGTGTTTTTACTTTAGGTGCAAGCACATTATTTACCTTTGGCAACTTACTGCATATTACAGCCAATCTATTTGCCTCTTCATGTGTTTCTTTGAAAGCAACAAACAATTGATCATAGTTATCAGATTCCATAGAGAATTCACTTACTGAATCAAAGATTGATTCTTCATCTTTCACCATGAAGCACAGATTGATTTCCTCACTCTCAGTTGAAGAGCTACTGGTTGAAGATACTTCATTCTCTTCCCAAGAAATGTAAGCTTTTCTCCCCTTCCTTCTTTCAACCTTCTTGCTGACTGATATGTCCTTTGATTGATTGTTTGCACAATCCATCTTGATATGCCCTGTTTTACCACAGCCAAAACAAGTGTAGTTAGAGGAATTGGATTCATTCGGTTTAGGATACCTTCTTTTCTGTTGGTTCCTATCTCTGCTTTTCTTCTTTAGGAATCTGCTGAATCTTTTTGTGAGTGGGCTGATTGTTTCATCATGTTCAACATCTTTTTTTTCTTCATTGATGTCACTCTGTGCACTTGCTTTCAGTGCAAGTCCCTTGGGTTTCCTTTCCACTATTTCTTGCTCTTTGAGCCTTTTGAGCTCCAGCTCATGCTCCACTAATTTCCCAAATAATGCAGCAGTGGACAACTTTGACAAATCATGGCTTTCTGATATGGCAATCACTTTAGGTTGCCAGCTTCTATCAAGGCACTTCAACACTTTTATGTTAAGTTCCTCTTTGTCAAATGTCTTTCCCAATCCAGTGAGATGATTCACAATATGGGTGAACCTTTTCTACACATCAGCAATGCTTGGGTTGCATTCTGAAAAGTTCATACTCTTGGATGAGAGAATGTTTTCTTGATCTCTTCACATCCTCAGTGCCTTCATGAGTAACTTCCAAGACCTCCCACATCTCTTTAGCTGAACTGCATTGAGATATTCTGAAGAACTCATCCATTGTTAATGACGAAGTTATGATGTTCTTAGCTACAAGATCATATTGAGCCTTCTTCTTTTCACTCTCACTCCATTCAGATCTTGGCTTTGCCACTTCTTCATCCTTGACAACCTGCATTGGCAAATAAGGTCCATGGACCACAGCCTCCCAAATACACGAGTCAATAGATTCCATGAAAATTTTCATTCTAATTTTGCAAAAAGCATAATTCATCCCATTGAACATAGGGGGTCTATTGATAAACAATCCCTCAGCAAAAAGCACTTTAAACTCAAACATTATTGCAAACAAACTTGATTAAAATACAAGTCCTAGCTCTTGATACCAATTGTTGGGTTCAATAGTGTCAAAGTTTAAGAGGGGGCGTGAATTGAGCTTTTAAAACTTTCGCACAGATTCAGTTTTTATCACTGTACAAAGAAAATAAATCGATTTATTTAGCAATGAACAAATTTATTTTTATACTGTTTATGTACTTTAAGGCGTTTACCTCAGATAAATGATTTTTTATTTTAAGATTGAGTTAGATGATCTGCAGGCAAAGTTCAAATTGATTTTCACATAATAAAATCAGAGAGCTACAACAGTTAATCACAACCTTTGAATACAAAATCAATGCATGTTTTTAAAACAATTAACATATTGAATTAACTTTCACAGAACATGAATTCCAATTATGTTTCACAACACATATAGATTTACGCAGAAGTTCTTCATAAAGTTTTCCAGAAAATCAAGAACAATATACACGTACCCAGAAAGAACAGATTCAAACACAATTGAATATATTTATTTCTTGACATATTAGTTTGATAAAAGATTATTGAGTGCAGAGATTAAGAGAGAATGAACACAGAACAATTATACTGGTTCACTCAAATGAGCTACATCCAGTCTTCACCTAATCCAAGGTGAAATTCACTAAACCACAATTCAAAATAATTACAAAAACCACTGTTCTTGAACCCTACAAGAACATGGCACACTTTGCTGAAAAACACTATTCCAGCACATAACTCTTCAAGAAACCCTATCAAGAGTTTACAACCACACTTTACAAGAAATTGAAGTATGAAACGAATACACCTGATAGAGAATGCAGAAATCTGCCTTAGACCAGTAGAACAGATTGCTCACACAGTGACAACACCTCTAACCAAGCCTTAGAACCAACCAAGAACAAGCACACTTTGTGATTTGAAAAATCTTTCAAGAACCCGTGCTAATCCTCTGAAATCTCTTATATCTCTGGTGTAAAACTTGTTTTCTCAATGATATGAACAACTTTTTAACGCCAGAACAAACTCTCTTTTTATAGGAAAACATTTTATAACAAGCTTTCAAAAAATAGTTAAAGGTGTTACAAAAAGAATAGATTGAAAATAAAATGAACAGACTTATTTTCAAAGGCAGTGAAAGAATTTGTTATATGTAGGAGACTTAGTCAAACTCCCTGGTGCAAGCATAAAACAGTGAAAAACCGTTTAAGTGAAACATGGCACCAGACTAAAAAGAATCTATTCATATACAGAAGAACAGATTCATTTGCAAAACGATAACAAAAAAACTCTTTAACAAGTGAAACACAGTCGTTTGGAAGGAATGAAAACTTAGTTAAGATACTTGATGCATAAAACATTATTTTCAAAAAAAATGTTTAATCAAGGCATCAATTTAAGAAAAGAATCTATTTATTTAGAAAAGAACAGATTCATTTTCTATGCAGTAAAGGATATTTTGTAAAACATGTGAAAAATATTTTCATAAAACTTGTGCTTGCTCTTATCACATGGTCAGGGGTCAAGAGGTGAGTTACCCAGCAAAAAGCCTACTTTAAACAACCTCTAATCTATACCTAAGACATCCTTAAAGCAAATGCAAACACTAAGGAAAATTACACATTTGGCTTCATCAAACACTTGTCTTGAAAGGGGCAGCATCCATCTTCAATAGAAAAGTGTTATGAGAACAACCTGAAGAGAAGGAGGGGAGTGTGCTCCGTCACTGTTCCGGCGAGAGAGCTGTAGTAGATCATGCAAATTAAAGTCGCCAACAAGAGGCAACCTGGACCTGCTGGTGAGGTCCAAGAGAAAGAAATAGGAGGAAAGAAGTTCAAACTCGGCACGTCGAAATCAGAAGTTGCAAGACAAGATTGTCGGGTTGATATCGAAGCACATGAGCGCTTTCGCTTTGGTCATCCACGGACATGCCCGGGATCCATCCAGACTTCTTGTGCCATAGGCTTACTATGGACAAGAAGGTCAAACCGCTAGTACATAAAAGAATAAAGTTTAACGAGGAAAGGTGTCTAATCATCAGGGAAGAGACGCATAAGCTTCTGAAAGCTGGCCACATAAGGGAGATTCAATACCCTGACTGGTTGGCAAATGTAGTGTTGGTACAAAAGGCTAATGGGAAATGAAGGATATGCGTTTACTTTGCTGATCTGAATAAGGCTTGTCCCAAGGACTCTTATCCACTGCCCAGTATAGACTCCTTGGTGGACAGGGCCTCGGGTATTCGACTGTTAAGTTTCCTTTCCGGGGTACAATCAAATTTGTATGCACCCCCGAGATGAGAGTAAGACTGCCTTCATGACCGAACTCTCCAACTATTGCTACAAGGTCATGCCCTTTGGCCTCAAGAATGATGGTTCCACCTATCAAAGGTTGATGGATAGGATCCTCGCCCCAATGATTGGGCAGAATGTACAGGCGTATGTAGATGACATGTTTGTCACTTCAGAAGAGAAGGATCAGCACGTTGTTGATTTGGAAGAGTTGTTCAACACGATAGCCCAGTACAGCTTGAAGCCAAACCCAGAAAAATGTGTGTTTGGGGTGGAAGCAGGGAAGTTCCTTGGGTTTTTGCTCACTAAACGCACTACAAGAAAATCATGAAATAGAAACCAATTTTAGAGACCAAAAATTATTAGTTGCTATAGTGACTAAACTAGAGACTATTTTAGGACTAAATAAGTTGGTATCTAATTAGAAACCAAGGTTTTTGCTGCCAAATTTAGAATATAAATAATTGGTAGTTAAAACCTTGGTTTCTAATTAGATACCAATCTAGAAACCATTTAACAATAATAGAAACTAATTTAGAAACCAATTTTTTTTAGTTTCTAAAATGGTCTCTAATTTAGTTACTATTGTAACTAATTATTTTGGTCTCTAAAAATTGGTTTCTATTTGACGATTTTCTTGTAGTGACGGGAGAAGCGAACCCAGACAACTGTGCAACAATCATAGGAATGTGGAGCCCTACCAGTGTAAAGGAGGTTCACCAGCTGACTGGATGCATGGCTTCCTTGTTTAGATTCTTGTCAGCTGGTGGAGATAAGGGGTATTCTTATTTCCATTGTTTGAAGAAGAATAACCGTTTTGTGTGGACTCGTGAGTGTGAAAAGGCCTTCACCAGGTTGAAGGAGAATCTAGCCAGCCCACCTGTCCTCTCTAAACCACTATCAGGTACTCCCCTTCGTCTTTACTTCACAGTCATAGATCAGGCAATCAGCTTGGTCATTAGGCAAGAGCAAAATTGGGTCCAGACGCCTGTCTACTTTGTGAGCAAGGTGTTGTAAGGGCCAGAGACGCATTATCAGGCTATTGAGAAGGTCGCCTTGGCAGTGGTATTCACAAGGTTCTTCTTGTAATAGTGATGACTAATTTGCCTATCCGCAAGGTTCTTCAGAAGCCCAACATAGTAGGTCGGATGGTTCGTTGGGCAGATGGAATAGCAAAGGTCAACCATGCAGAAGCCTTGGGGGCGAGCTCGGAACAAAGAAGGAGGCACTGATCGTTGACAAAAGAGACATTGAAAGTGGAAAGGATAAGCACCTATGGCTTGTTGGGAAATGGGTCATTGGAGGTCCTACAGGTCGACACGGCGGAGACCTGGATGACGTCATATCAACGTTACCTAGCTTATGGTTTACTCCCAGCAGAGCCTACAAATATGAAGGCGATTAAGAGAAATGTGGGGAAATACGTCCTTGTAGATGGAAGGTTGTTTCTTCATGGTTATACCCATCCCATCCTCACTTGTGTAAGTGGGAATCAGTGTACCCGCATCATGGAAGAGCTCCATGAAGGCATTTGTGGGAGTCATATGGGAGGAAGAGCTCTCTCGTTAAAGGTCGTTCGAGCTGGGTATTATTGGCCAACCATGAAGGAAGATTGTGTGAGACATGCACAACGATGCGAACAGTGTCAGAAGCATGTTGGGTCAATATATATCCCATGGCCTTTCCATACTTGGGGATAGACATCTTGGGTCCTTTTCCTTTGGAAATACGCTACATGAAGTACCTCGTGATAGTCATTGAGTACTTCACAAAGTGGATAAAGGTTGACCCAGTCGCACATATAACTGCCCACAAGGTGCAACACTTTGTGTGGAAAAACATTGTTTGTCATTTTGGGATTCCTAGACACTTGGTGTCTGATAATGGAACCCAGTTTACAAGTCAGTAATTATGCAAACTATGCATGAAGCTCAACATGAAATAAATACATGCCTTGGTGGAACACCTTAAGACGAATGGCCAGGTCGAGTTTGCCAACAGGGTCTTACTCAAAGGGTTGAAGAAGAGATTGGAGAAGGCCAAGGGAACTTGATTAGAAGGGGTTCCTCGAGGTTTGTGGGCTTAACACACAACTCCTCAGTCAACAACCAAGGAAATGCCCTTCAGTCTGGTATATGGGTCAGACACCATGATACCAGTAGAAATCCAAGAGAGCTCTTCTCCGTTCCAAAACTTCGTTATAGAAGAGTCTAACAAAGGAAGAAAGGTGAACCTGCATATGCTAGATGAAGTGCGCGAATAGGCTCGCATTAATTCTCATACATGAAAGAGAAGGGTGGAGTTGAAGCAAAAGACCAAGTTGAAGCCTCATCAGTTTCGAGTTACCGACCTTGTGATGCGAAAAGCTCACCCCTATCAGCTGGAGAATAAGTTGTCTGCAAAATCGATTGGTCCATTCCGCATGGTGGAGGTGCTTAGGAACAGAGCCTACAAGCTCGAGACCCTCGAGGGGGGAGCTATACCTCGAACATGTAACTGAAATTTTATTTCAGTTAAGATATTTTGTTAATGTTTTCTTTATGAATGATGTAGTAATTAAGGGGACACTTTTTTTCCTTTACGAGGGTTTTTTAACGAGGTCACCCAATGGAAAACTATTCTTGAAAGATGATGTATTAGAATTGATTGTTTTTTAGAACACGATAAGGTGACTTGCTGGTCAGATTATCCAAGTAAGCGCCATGTGTGTGTACCTATGTAGTGTCAGGTGAGGCGACCTTTTCTTGGTAAGATTTCAAGGCTAGGTGTTTTAAAGGTTATTGCTTTTCTCGGTAAGATTATGAGTTCAAGCACCCTGAATCCCGATTAACAGTAACTAAGAATTTTTTGCTGAGAGCAGGTAATTGCTTAGGAGTTGACTTGGTGTGTAAGCCAACACCCAAGTTAGATACTCTAAACAAAGGTAATTATATAGAGTTAACTTGGTCTGTAAGCCAACACCCAAGTTAGATACTCTAAACAAAGGTAATTATATAGGAGTTGGCTTGGTGTGTAAGCCAACACCCAAGTTTGATACTCCGAGCAAAGGTGATTGTTTAAAAATGGACTTGGTGTGTAAGCCAATGCCCGAGTCAGACACTCCAAGATCATAAACAAATCATTCTTAGCGCAGGGGGAAGAGATCAAGCTTGGGGAAAATGTGAATCTCTTAGTACCGAGGGTCCTGTTTAACAAGGTTAAGGTATGTGTTCCTTACTCAAGTAACTGAAGAGCACTCATGCGAGTCAAGAGGTTCTTTACAGCCAAAGGGTATGGATAATCCAAAGGTTAGTTTTCCAAAGCATTGTTAATTTTCGTGCTTGATGGAGGTATTAAGTTTGTTGTACTTTTAGCTTAAGTGGGTTAGCATAGGTGTAAATTCGTATGCTACCCATAGGTGTTAAGTTTATGCTAACTGCGTTATACTAATCATGAATTGATTACACTAGTCGAAATGTGCCAAAGATAAAAAGATAAACCACCAAAAGAGAAGTTATAGTTAGCATACATAAATAAAAATGGTTCATAAGTTAGATTGTTCAAAGTGTTCCAAATGTTGTGAGTTACACGAAAGGTGCTACTCTTACATGAGATGCCCATCAGCCATGGTCTTACTCGAGCCAAGGTGAGAGAAATCCATCTCAAGATAAACACCCGAGGCTTGTGCGACAGCGTCCTCAAACCCCACAATATAAGAATTAGCAGCATCGTTGGTGAAGGCCTCTTTTTCCTTAGCCAACTCTTCATTTTTCCGCGTTAGTTCTTCCTTGAGCCTCTCTACCTCAACCAAGAGCTTCGCTCTCTCCTCAGATAAGCCTAAGGTCTCCTTGGAATTCTCAGTCAGGAGGGCCTCTGCTTCTTGTTGCAAGTGTTTTGACCGTTGGAGTTCCTCCTGAAGCTTCACCGTCTCTCGGTGAAGTTCTCCTTGAAGGTTTTCCACTCATTGATGGAGCTTAGCAACCTCATGGGACTTCTTGTCGGTCGACCCTCTCCAATCTTTCAACATGGTGATAACCAAGCAGCTTGCAGCAAGAGCGTGCCCTAGTTGCCCCACGGTCTCTTGAACTAGGCGGTCCTTCTCGAGGCTCATGAGCTTCTCCTTCGCCTTGTTGGGAAAGAGGGCATTCTTGTGAAAGGAGGGGACGTCCAGGCCTTGGTCCCATAATTCCAAATCTGTGATGAAGGGTTGATGCTTTGCTGCTTTGATTGAAGCTTAGTGCTAGGGTGTTTAGAATTCTTGTAAAGATCATTCTTAATCCTATGCACAAGCTAAATCAATTTGTTTTAAAAGAGAGAAATGTTTTTCTAGGCAAAGAGCAAAACAATCGGTTGAATTCACGATATAATTGGTTGTTTTACACTTAGCTTATTTGAAGGTTTTCAAAATTGTTTTTGACTTGGTTGAGTAACTGTTAAAACCAATTCAACCGGTTAAAACAAAATTTCAACCGGTTGATTGCCACATTTCTTAACAGCTTTTCAAAAACCTATTAAATTTGTTTTAGTTGAATTAAAATTCATTTGGCTCATGATTAACTGCCTAAAACGGCTAGATTTAAGAGCTATAAATATGGTTTCTCTTTGTATTAAAAAACACACAAAAAGTGAGATTGAAAATGTTTTTGACAAGTGATTTTATTCAAAGTTTTGCAAGATTGCCTAAAGGTTGTGCATTGGTTCAAGAACTGATCTTAGGAGCTCTGTGATTCCTGAAATATCAGGTGTAATTTGTTCCTCTTTTATTCTTGTAATTGTTACTTTTCTATACTTATAAAGTTTGTGAACCTGTAAGGTCAGATGGTGTTCTGATTGTGGTTGTGTGAAAGGCAAAGAGGGTGAGTATTCTTGGGTTATCAAGATCACCTCTTTGTGGCTTTGAGTGTGTGTAATATGTGATTGATTGTTAGTGAAAAACCCAGTGGTTGTTCTGGGGACTGGATGTAGCTCAGAGGTTTAGTGAACCGGTATAAATTGATGGTGTAATCTCTCTCTCACACTCATTATAAACTGTTTGATTTGATTTTGTTATTTTTGTTGCCCTAAACAACTGGTTAAAACGAAGTTTTAATCGATTGATTTTATGCAAACGGTTTCAATTACTTTGTTTGATTGGCTTCCTTGATTACTCTTTCTGTGGTTGTTGTTAAAACTTCATTCTTATCCAATCTTTGTGAAAATCTTTTGACAAACAATTCACCCCCCCCCCCCCCCCACTCTTGTTTAGGCCATTAAATCTAATAGAAACCCATCCAAGAGAGTTGGATCGCTCTTATTGCGTCATACCTTCAAGAATTTACCTTTGAAGCCCTTGTATGATTGTTGGAAGAGCGATAACAATGCTCTCTCAGCCACCCCGTTGAAAGATACCCAGAGTTGGCGACCTAAGTGTTTGGCCTCAAAGAAATATCAAAAGATTTCAACAGGTGGCAAAAGGCCAAACTGTGTGCAAAGAATGGAGAAACCCCGAACAAATGGCCAGCTATTTGGGTGTAGCTTGGCAGAGGCCACATTAATATCAGTAAGGAGTTCTTTCTCAAAGTTAAATAGGGGAAGACGACGAAGGATTCTTTTGAATACGTGGCATAGAAGTAGCAAAGGGGACCCTCAGGGTCCAATGACTCATCGCAGCAAACGGGTTCATCTTCTCTACATGGGATTAACCTAAGGGCTATATCGTGTTCTCTACCAAAATGGCATTTGTTTTTCCTAAGGGCCACTATACTCTCACGAGAGGTATACGTGGAAACTTCTTCTAAGAGGTTTTAGGGTGCCTATGGGTATAGAGCTTTGTAATCCATTGCTTGAACATCTAAAAATACAAACACAAGCAGAGTACAGTCAGGTAAGGCAAACCACATGCAACGATACATTTCAGATTCAAGAATAACAATATAACTAGCAGATATAGCGATCAGTATAAGCGGGAAAGGGTAAATTCAGAAGAATCCATACTCAGGAGATATGGTCATAACGAATACTTTCAACTGATAATGATGCAAATACAAAATAATGGGTTGAGCGAAAGGAAGTATCTTGAGGACGAAGAAGTTTCACAGGTTCGCGAAGGAGGTGTAGTGAGAATAAGAAAAGCATGAAGGGTTTGCAAGTAACAGAGAAATGGAACAGTGAAAGGTAGCGGATTTTCGAACGTTAACTTAAACGATTATGGGAATGGTAAGCAGAAACACCTTCCCATCGTTGATAAGAACGCCACGTGTGCGTCCACGATTGAGTATGGTGAAATGTCACCTCAGAAACGCTTTGTGCGCAACGCCACACCTGCTCGTTGCGAGACTTCCACGTAAGCCACCAAAGCACTTGAAAAGTCTCTTCGCTTAGCCAAGCTCAGCTCGAGCCTGGGGGGCTTTTGTACTGGACAAAGCGCTCGAGGCTCAGTGCTCGGTGGTTGGATCTCGGTTGTTGGGCCACTAATGTGGGTCATGAGTTTGGCCCAATTTTATTGGTAAGCCCGTTGTGGCATAATTAAGATAACCTTTTATATGTTAGTATAAGGCTGCTAGTAAAGTGTATTTTTGAACCTAAGGGTACGTATAGTACATGTGGTGCCTAAGTCAAGTAAATGTTTCTTTTAAACTTAAGTACGTGTGTTCTAAGGCACATAGTGATTAAGTTGCATGCATGACAAAAGATAACATTGCACAATGAGTAGGGTGCCCACGTAAGCAGAATACTCCACTGATGTTGGTTCATGAGTTGGTGCCCTGCTAGCAGGTGGTTGTTCTGTTATTATTTTATGTTTTCCTTAGAGATAAGATTATTTTTCGTTGTAGCACCTTGAGAGAAGGTGCCCATAAACAGAATATTTTTTCCTGTTGAGTATGCTTTCAATTGAGATTAGATTCTCATGAGAGAAAGTTGTTACAAGAGATAAGCTATAAAAGGGGCTTGAGACTCCCGGTAAAGGGATGTTGTTTCTGATTCTGAAACTGAATACTCCTTTAATTTGAGTAAGCCCTTACTGACTTGATCGTGGGAGTATAACCAACAGGTAGGGCCCCCTCTGTTTCAATGGAGCCACGTTCCAGTGCGACAAGACGTAGAACAGATTCCAAAAGAGACAGACCAAAGCTAGAACTCGTCACCAGAGTCAACCAATGAGAAAGTCAACCGGCAAGAACATATACCAATTTAAAAATTATTTTATAAATTTTTATTAATAATAGAAATTACTTTAAATATAATAATTTTTTTAGTGAATAAAATGATCTTTAATTTAGCCAAATAGTAACTAGTATTTTGATCTTTAAAATTAGTTTCTATTTAATGATTTTTTTATAGTATTATTTGAAACAAGTTTTGTATAATATTTTACATAAAGAGTGATATATTTTAATTTTTTTCTTAAGCTTTTAAATATAGCCAGTAAACTATCAATTAAATTTGAGGATTGATAAAATATTTTAAATAATTTATTTAAGTTATAAAATTCAAGTATCATCTTTTTTATATGAAGGAGGGAAATAATATAAACTATAATCCGAAGTTGCAATAGCTTGCAAGTTGGAACCCATCTCGAACTATTATTTATTAATTAAACTATAAATCATTTGGATTTATATTAACATTTTTATAATGGGTTGTTGACATAATTGGAAAGTGGTTATTGTAGAAATAGACATTATCACCTCACTCAAACAATGTAAAAGAAATTAAATAAGATTAGTTAGATTCACGCAGTCAGCATTGTGCATAAGTGAAATGATGTGTGAACAATGCTAACTAATAATAACGTTTTTCACGTGCATATATATTATTTCGCACTTGAATGAATCTTTTCATATTAATGTTTGCATTATTATTAAACATATTTAAATTTATTCATATGTTTCTTAATAAATATTAGGCTTGATTATAATTTTATCCTTTATATTTTGTAAAATTCATAATTTTGATTTTAATTTTTCAGTAAATGTAGTCTGATTTTAATTATTTTTTACTCAATTCCAATCTCTTGATACTTAAGCGAATTTATTAGACTTAATTGTTCTTGATTGGCCAATACATCATATTAAAGTATTACTTTTTTACAAATTTTTTAACATTAAAGCATTTTTTTCTACTTTCTTAATGCGTTTAAATTTTTTAATTTTATATTCTTATTTTAAAATTTTAAAATAAAAGATAAAATGTTATAATTTATGTATGCAATAATCCAAATAATGTGAGCAAGTATGAATACTGGGTGACACCATTTTGCACCGACTAGGTTTAAAATTTAAATATGTTCCAATTCTATTTAATCTAAATTGAGTTCAATTGGATTATTCTTGTGTAAAATACTAAATAAATATAAGATATTCCATAAACAAGATAAAATTGATTTAAAATTTTCATATTTCATTTATAAGTATTATATAACTGATAATATATATATTATTAAATATTAAATTTAAATAACTATTGAAATAGTGATTACAAATTACCATTGATGTTGATAAAATAATTATCATTAATTAAATATATTTGATAAAAAAAATTATAAACTATGTGATCATTTTACAAATATATGAAAGTAATAAAAGCAATGAGTTGGAATTTCACATTTTTGAAAGTTTGATATTTTTAAAAGTTTGATAATATAAATAGTTTTAAATCTTATGTTTTGAGACGATTTTATATTTTATAAGATAATTATATAAGATTAAGTTAGGTTTTATAAGATTTTGAAATGTGGATAGTGTTAATGAGTGATTCATATGAAATCTAGATATGCAAGAACATGTTTAACAAAAACTTTCTAAGCAGTTTCGTATAAGCCAATAATGGACGACTTTAAACGATTTAGTATTGTCTTAAATCAAATGGGGTATCCTGCTTTTGGAATTTTGGGTAAAAGAGAAAATTGAGGATAAGATCTACGTTGATTTTGCTTTACCCAAAGGATGTTCACACATTCACCTCCATTTTTCTTCTATGGACCCTTTTTGTCGTTACTACAAATAAAATAAAATAAAACATTGGCACATGTTCTTGTTATACGAGGAAAGTTACACTCCGTTTGTCTTATTGAAGTCATACAACATAATCTCTTCGAGAAGTGATATGATCGGTTTTTTTCTTAAACTAGTGTGTAATTTTTTTTATATTTCCAAAATGGACAATATGTTTTTTTTTTTTTTCAAAATGAGTAAATCGACAACCACAATAGATATTTAGATAGAATAAAATTGTGCATCGTGAGAGAGATTTAAAAAAAAAATTAACATTGTACATAAGAATTACGATTTTTAATTAAAACTGTATTCCACATATACGATTTTAATATTAAAATACATTTTAACATACTAAATTTTAAAAAAATTAAAAAATCGTATATATTAAATACCATTTCAACATACATTTATATATAATAATATATAAAATTAAAAATAATTGTATAATAAATATGTTTTAATTATTTTCATATATAATAATTTTAATATATGTTTTAGTATTTAAAATAGAAATAAAAATAATATAAAATTAAATAAATTAAATTTATTATTATAACTTTATTTTATATATAATTAAAGAAAATTAAATTTTAGTATTTAAAATAATAATAATAATAGAAAATTAGATTTAATTTACTATTATAACTTTTTATATATATAATAAAAGAAAATTAGATTTTTATAAAAAATTAACTAAATAAGTTTTAAGAAAATATTTTTTTATTATATAATTAAAAATAACTGAACTTTTATTATATATAATTAAAAAATTAAATATAACTTTTTGGATTTTAATATCTTATAATTATTTTGAATTTTTAATAAATTAAAAAAATTTAATCGGAAAGCTAAAACAAAATAAAAAGTGAATAAGTTTAAGAACAACATTAAAGTTTGACATTAAGTGAAAACACACGAGCATAAACACAAAAGCATAACAATTTAATTTAAAGATTACATAATTTAGCAACCTAAACATGAATAAAACTATCTATGAGATCTTGTCCCACATGGGGCCCTTCTTCGTTGTCTTGGTGGACGTCTAAACGGAGGTGGGCTTTCATTATCATTGTTTTCTTCTTCGTTGTCGTCAGATGGAATATCATACCTCATTGAAGGCATTGTGGGTCGATAACAATGCATGGTAGGAGTTGGATGAAATGCGAAAGGTAGTGTCATTGTTGAAGTACCAAACATTTACGATTGACTCGGAGAAACAATATTTCTTGCGATGGTCCCGGAGAAAAAAATATTTATGTGCAATGGAAAATTGATGTAAGTTGATGGCATTTGCTGGTAGAGAAATTAGGCAGACATGTTGTTGTTGTGGTCCATAAAGATGAATATTTATGGTGCTTGATTGGGAGCGGATTGAAATTGAACTTGTTGTCCAAATGGTGCAACCTTTGATGAAGACCCAACATGATGACGGTGGCCTTCGGAATAGTGTGGTTGACTATCGGGTGACATGTCGTACTGTTGTTTAAAAAAATAATTAATGTACGAATTTAAAAAAAAAATATGTATGAATTTTATAAAATAACAATATCTAATTGGTACAAATTGAACTTACATCCTCTTCAGATGTATCTATAGGTGAGACGTAGTGAATAGTATGAGTGATGTACCATTGCATGTAAGTTGATTCATCATGCAAATGACCGTCTCCGTGGAATGGTACTCCTCAATTAAACGGTTTTGTCGGTCATTCCACATTGTTATCCACCTCTGATTATATTGTAGCCAGTACCTATCTAATCTCCCACGCATGTCTTGTCTGTGAACTTCATCGAGGTTAAGTGGGTCGTGTGGAATGGGTTGTCGATACTCGAATTGTCGCATCACCTGATCTGCTTGATGAAATTCAACAGTTGCAAAACAGATTAAAGGTACAACCGCCCGACTTACAACTGCCACATAATTGTAAATAAACCACTAATTTGAAGTCGTCGATATGGAGTCCACAAAAACTATCAACAACAGGAAATAACATTATTAATTTTTTGGATTACTCAGAAAGAATTTAGTTCTTAGACGATGAAAAGGATAACCTGTTTCGGTTGCAGTTGATCTAGCATTTTCCATATTTCAACCATGTTTGTTGCACTCGTGTTTGATCGATGGAAATTTCGAGTCCACCTACGATCAATGTTTTTCATGTCATAATTAATACTAAGGTTTTTAATATACAATATTGAAAAGAAGAAAATAAATAGTAACCTCCTCGCAAGCGAAAATCCAACCCCGACAGCAATGTCCTCAACACTCAATGGCCCAATCCTTGGTGAAAAGCATGTCATTCGGTCCCATGCCCAACACTGTAATAGCAACATGCATCCTCCGATATTTTCTTGATTATAATTAATACTGTGATCCAATGCACAATACAAACACGCCAACAAAGTTGAACCCTAACTAAAGTTTGATACATTATTCAAGTCAGCCAATAACAATAGATACATCAAATGAACTCGACCGCCTAATGTATCGGGCATCAATAAACTCTCAATTAAGGTCAGTATGTGCGCTCGTGCATGTTGTGCAATAATAATTTTCGTTGCATCATGTGGTAAGTCCTGAAAGAAGTATTCAACCAAGATATCTTGATTGTGTTTCCTAGAACCCACAGTTTCTGGTGGCACAAATCCCAACAATGTCTCACAGAGATAACAAGTCACCACTATTAATGCTCGTAACAGGTTCCTCATCAATTGGGAGCCCAAGTTGAAGGACAACATCTTCGAAATTGATTGTCGTTTCTCTGAGTGGTAAATTAAAGGTGTGTGTTTCAATTCTCCACCTTTCGACTAATGCCGTAAGTAAATGATGATTAATGTCAATGTTTTTCAATGTCAATGTGTGTATGAACCCAACATGTTGAATTAAATTTCGAACTCGATCATCAAGTCTATCAGAATGTTTGAGAACCCAAATGGAATGTTGCCTAGGCCTTATCAGTCTTTCGTTCCCCTCCCATAAATCCTTTGTCACATGTTTATGTTGCATCCGCAAAAGGGATATATCATATGGTAGTCGTGCATTGGTTGCCATTGGTAGCTGAAAAAATAAAAAATGTGAAAGTTCTAAATTTCTTAAAAATTGAGCCTTCTAAGTTGACAAAATAAATTTCATTCTTACTTGATGATATGGACACCCAAACAGTACTATAAGGCACAGGCTAAATAGTTGATCTCTTGAATCATAAGAAGGAGGCAACAATGAAGGAAATGGTGGGACGCTTGTGTAAACTAACACACCAATTTATATGAATTTGAATTCAATGTACGACATTTTTTTGCAACATATGCACGGTGTCATGCTTTCACGAGTGAATAGGAAACATAATAGAAAATCTATGCCAAAGTACCAAACTTTGAAATAAAGGATTATGGAGTGTTTGAATCAAATATGCCATGGAGTGATTCTCTGCACATTTAGCAAGATTCTCACGTAAAGCAAGTCATGCCATGGTGGAAAAAGCCAAAAATGAATGAAGGAAAGCGATAGAGGAAAAAGCCAAAGTGAGTGAAGGAAAGCACATTGAGGAAAAACTCAAAGTGAGTGAAGGAAAGTACATGTAGAAAAAAGCCAAAGTGAGTGAAGGAAAGCACATGAGGAAAAATGACGAAACAAGTTTAAGTGAAACTCGTATACCATGTTGGCAATTTCTCTTTGAAGTTGTATTCACCATTGGAGATTTCACCTTAAAGTTGTGGGTTCCACATTCACTCATTGAATTTGATGGTACAACCAATGAAAGGAACTCTTCCTGTAACCACAAAATCATCAAACTTATTTCACAGTTTAGGAAAAAAAAATTGTGGGAAGTTTTGATTGGAGCAGAACATGTCTTATATATTCCTCTTCACAAGGTAATAATTTAAATTTTATATTGAAATATTTTCTAAGTATTCATGCTCATTGCATGCACTTTATAATAACAATTTTAATTACATGTTTCATGTGGTAGATGAATCAATTTTACATTGGAGACAGTTCTATTAGCACTTAGGAGGAACCCGTAATCAGAGATATTATTAATGAGTTTAGTGAAGATGACGATGTTGATGATTTACCCGAAGATGGTGGTTTCGCAAAGTCATCACTCCAACAAAGTGATTTCAATAATCGATCTAGACAAATAGCTCAATATGACATTTATGAACAGATGACTTTTCCTAATAAAGAGGCTACATTGGTTGCCATCAAACAATATCACATAGCTAAAGGGTTCAAATTTGTTGTCGTAGAGTCAAAGACGGATCGATATGTAGCCCGGTGCATTGACTACAATAATGGATGTCAATGGCGGCTTAGAGCATCCTTCAGTAAAATACGTGATACATGGGAGATCAAAAAAATTGAAGCACCCCACACATGTTTGTCGACCACTCTTTCTGATGATCACGTAAATTTGGACTCCAACCAAATTGCAATTGTAGTGGTCAATTCCATTAAAGCA
Organism: Phaseolus vulgaris; assembly: GCF_000499845.2. Classification (NCBI taxonomy): domain Eukaryota; kingdom Viridiplantae; phylum Streptophyta; class Magnoliopsida; order Fabales; family Fabaceae; genus Phaseolus; species Phaseolus vulgaris. The sequence continues at coordinate 14,098,720 of NC_023749.2, forward strand.
AACTCATTCATCCCTGTGAAAAGTTTAATCACAAAAATTAAAAGTGGTTATGGTTATTCTGTAACATATAAAAAAAAACATGGATGGCAAAACAAAAGGCGCTTGCCATGGAATTCGGCGATTGGGACGAATCCTATAATCATCTCCCAAGATGGTTGCAGGCGGTTCAAGAAAGTGTCCCTGAGACAATTGTCGAATATAACTCGGCCTTTTGTTATAGGCGATGTTCAAGACAACTCGTGTAACATCTTTGAACGAGTATTTTGGGCTTTCAAGCCTTGCATTGATGGCTTTAATTACTGCAAGTCAATAGTCCAAGTTGACGGAACATTCTTGACCGGAAAATACCATGGAACTTTGCTAACTGCAATTGGTCAAGATGGCAACCGAAAGATATTCCTTTTAGCTTTTACAATAGTTGAAGGTGAAATAAAAGAAACATTGATCTGGTTCTTCCTCCGGTTGCGATCACATGTCATGCCGAAACAAAATATATGCATGATAACTGATAGAGGAAAGGCCATTTTATCAGCATTAAAATCTCCAGAAGTAGCTTGGGAAGGACATGGTCTCCTATCAATATATTGCATACGCCACATTGCATCTAACTTCAATAAGAAGTTCAAGAATGCCGAGGCGAAGAGACAATTAATAAACATGGGTATTTATCTTAATTTAATTCACTTATATTGATTATTTTTGTTGCAATACACTCACTTTAAATCATTTTATTTTTTACATTTCACAGGTTATGAAATGAAACAACCAATTGTTCAGGCAAAGTTGTTGTCTCTAAGATCACAATTTCAGCAACCTTTTGCCTGGATAGATCAAATACCTTTGGAAAAATGGACACAAGCATATGACGAAGGCAGGAGGTATGGCCACATGACAAAAAATTTAGTTGAGTGCATAACTCTGGATTAAAGGGAGCACAATCGTTACCCATATGTGCTCTTATGAAGACAACTTTTGAAAGAACCAAATCTTGGTTTGTTGAACGAGGGATGAAGATAAAGTGCATGTTACGAGTTGGCCATCAATATCCAGAAGATATTACTGCTTTGTTATGAAAAAAAAATGAACAACAATCGAATATGTGTCATGTCCAAAGCTACAATAGACAAAATTCAGAGTTTGATGTTCAAGAGCTATCTGCTGCCCAACTACGACGCCTACCTATGTCTTACACAATAAGACTTAATGACTGGTGGTGTAATTGTGGGGAGTTTCAAGCTCTCTTACTTCCTTGTGCTCATGTTATCGATGTTTGTTCGGCATGTCATTTACAACTAACAACATTCATTTATCTTATCTATAGTTTGCAGTATATTTTGAAGGCTTACGAAGTTGAATTTCATTCAGTTCGAAATGAAGATTATTGGTCTACTTATATGGGACTGAATTTCATCCCGAACACCTACATGCGCCGTAAGGAATCAGGCAGACCAACAACTAATCGTATACATAATGAAATGGATGAACCACTTTCAAATAAGCCAAAAACAAATATCTTATTGTAGGAATGAAGGCCACAATTGAGCAAATTGTCCATATAGACAATAATAGAACGTAGACTCTTGTACTATTTTTCTATTTTCTATGACAATTAAGTTTTTGGTTAACGTTCTTCATTTTACTTTTTCAATTAAAGTTTCTACTTTATTTTAGCATTTCGAATTTAGAATTTTACCAACTTACTTTTCTATTATGAATTAAATTTAATTTAATCATTTTTTAAAAATAATTGTACCGATCATGTAATCGGAAGTGATGACGTGGCAGCAAGCGATAATATAAGCGTGATGAACGGGACACCTGGCTGACAGAAGGGAAGCACATCGGGAAGTTTGTGTAGTCGCCAATTGTTAGCTTGGCGTTCTCCGATCTCTAGTATGTATAACCGACGGTCACCAGGCTCGCGTCATAGTCGCCGTATGTGAGTTTTAGGCGATCAAGTGGTTAGAGACCGCCGAAAGGGGCACATCGCCGAAAGATCAGGAAGGCTCGCTTAAGGCTTCCAAGGGGTACTAGTACGAAGGACGAAGTTATCAGATGATCATTCCCTGGCCGGAGGTCGGGGCAAGGGAACAGTCTCCCAGAACATGCATGATGTGCAAGTGAAGCAGATCGTGATAGCGGCAGGCGAGACCACAGAGAAGGTGTGCATGGTGACACCCCGTACTCGCCGCTTAAGGGGTCGCGCTCCAAGGAAGCTGTGCACCAAGTTACCCCTTGCATGGGTAACTTAGTCGAATAGCTTGAAGAGTAGAAGTGACCGTCAAGTGGAGAGGGATCCAGATGGTGACACGTGTATAGCTGGATGTGAGCCACGTGTCTAGAGGTGTAACCGTCAGGAGAGAGAAACGCTCAGGTATATAAGGAACTCTTAACAGATTTTGAGGTACGCTTTTGAGAACAATTGAGTATACTGAGATTCACTGCGCACAGTTCCTTGAGTTTGATATTCTCTCTGAGTTTTTGGTGATTCCGTCACTGACTTGAGCGTCGGAGCGCGATCGGCCGCAGCGGCGCCATTCTGTGTCTTTGTTTTCTTCAGGTTCTTGCGAGGAATTGAGACGTGAAGATCGAAGGCTAACGTGGTGCGAAGCTGATCGAGAGAAGCATTCTTGACGTGGCAAGACTCTTGCACTCAGGTCAACCGGCAGGATCATCAGGCGCCCACCGTGGGGTCGTGTAAAACGTGTTTCCCATCCACAGCGTGAGTTTCTTGAAGTTTCTGCGGTTCTTGTGTGCTTGTGTGCTGGTGCAACCATTTTCGGCGTTCTTCACCGTTTGTTTGAGCTTTTGTTCGGTAAATTGAAGTTTTCCACCGTTTGTTTGAGTTTTGTTCGGTGAATTGAAGTTTTTCTCCGTTCGTTTGAGTTTTTGTTCGGTGAGTTGAAGTTTTTAACCGTTTGTGCGAGTTTCAATCGGTAAATCGAAGTCTTTACCGTTCGTTCGTGTTTCTGACCGGTGAATCGGGTGTTTTGGTGGAGAAGCGGTAGGTTCGTGCTAAGATTGCAAGTTTATGTGGAGGTTTTGGCATCCGAATCAATCGGCGTGCTGTTGTGGTTGCGCTCTTGGAAGTTCTTTGGAGTTTAAGAGGTTTTGACCGATTGATTGCTGGATCGATCGTTTCGCTGGTGAAGGTTTTGTTCGCTGAAGCTTGATCTGTTGATTTTTCATGAGAAAGATGAGAAGTACGCGTTCAAGTCCCGTTGTGCCAACTGCTGCAGAAGGCGCCATGACCATGGCACAAATGATGGAGATCATGCGCGCGTTGCAAGAAAATGTGGAAGCATCGCGTGTAGAACAAGCAAAGATGCACGAAGACCTGGTCGCCTCTCAGGCCAGGAATGAGGAGCTCAGCAAGGTCACGAAGGAATTGCGTCAAGCTCTTCAGGAGCAGAGAGGACGCACGACCGTAGAAGAAGTTGCACTGTCATCACCTCCGCGTGTTTTCCCAATGCCGTTTGCTCAGGCGATCACGGACACGCCGATCCCTGCGAGCGTGGTACCTGTGAAAGCCTCTTTCACCAGCGTGGAGGATCCTGAAGCACATCTCACTACGTTCCACACGCAGATGATGCTGTCAGGAGGCTCAGATGCTGTCTATTGCAAGATGTTTGTGAGCACGCTCCAGGGAACAACGCTGGAATGGTTCGTTAGCCTGCCTACAGGTCAGATAACCAATTTCCAGCAGTTTTCGAAGCTTTTCGTCGATCAGTACATTGTGAACAAGGCGCCACCGATGATGTCTTACGACTTGTTCGACGTAAGGCAGTATCAGGGAGAGTCCCTCAGGGACTATCTGAATCATTTTGGAGCACAGATGGTCCGCTCCCCGCCACGTTTGCTGAAGTTCGGCGACTTGTTGTAGCCCACATCGCCGACGAGAGCGAGGTCGCCGAAAAGAGAGGGAGTGTGATTCCTGCTAGGCCGCGGGCCCAGACTAGAATTCAGCCGCAGAGGGTGCTGGAGACGATGGCGGCTAAGAAGGATCAAAGGACTCGCCATCCTTACGATCCAAAGAAAAACAAGGGAAGGGGCCCAGGGCGCCCCAGGGAGTTCAATCGCCCGCCAAGATACAAGTTTGTCATGGGGTTGGCGGACCTGATCGCCATTCCCAACATAGCTGCCAGGCTTAAGGCGCCTGAGAAGGTCTCGGACAAGGTGTTGGGGCCAAAACCAAATGCATGGTACGAATTCCACCGGAGTTTTGGTCACACCCTTGATTCATGTTTGGCTCTGGGTTACCAGCTCGACGACTTGGTCAAGAGTGGCTTCTTGAATGACTACCTGCTGGACAAGAGAACGGGGCAAGCGTCGAGCTCTCAGCCGGCGAGCGGTGAGGGGCAGCAGCATGAAGTGCCCACACACGGCGAGATCCACACCATCGCTGGAGGTTTCTCAGGTGGTGGATGCACTGCATCACAGCGGAAGAAATATGCAAGGTCTGTGATGGCAGTAGCTGTGTTTGAAGATCACTCGCCAGATGTGGACATTACATTCACAAAGGAGGATCTTAGGGACGTTGTGCCTCATGACAACGATCCCATAGTTGTCTCGCTAATCACGGCGGGAAGGAAGGTCCACCGAGTACTGGTGAACCAAGGAAGCTCGGCAGATGCGATGTTCTGGCCGACTTTCACCAAGCTGCAACTACCCCTTGACCAGCTAAGGCCCTATGGAGCATGCTTATATGGGTTCGCTGGCGATCAGGTGGAGGTCAGGGGGTACATTGAGTTAATAACTACGTTCACAGACGAGGCGGCCTCGAGAACGGAAAAGATCAAGTACCTCGTCGTGAATGCCCCCTCAGCGTATAACATTCTGTTGGGAAGGCCAACCCTCAACAGAATAGGAGTTGTGCCCTCAACCAGGCACATGAAGGTTAAGTTGCCATCGATGTAGGGGGTGGTGATCACCATAAGATCTGACCAAAAAGAGGCAAAGAAGTGCTACGAAAATAGCCTCAAGAATAAGAGGTCAGTAAGCTACATCACAACGACACCGCCTCCCGGTGTGGAGCCCAGGCCAGCAGAGGGGCGAGTTGTTGATTCGGCGATGGAGGTGACCGCCGACGGCGATGTCGTCATGATGGATGCTGAAGCAAGGGGAGAGAACGTTGATCGGGGGAAAAAGCGAGAAACCGCCCAGAGGAGGCTAGGGAGTCGGGAATCGCCAGGGCGGTGATCACTAGTGAAACCAGGCCCAAACCCGTCGAGGAGTGGCTCGAGAGGGAGATCGGGGGTAAGGTCTTCAAGTTGGGGAGATCTTTGGAAAGAGAGCTACAAGACCAGATCGCCAAGGTGATAGAAAGGCATCTGGATGCTTTTGCATGGTCTGCTTCAGACATGCCGGGAATTGACCCCAATTTCTTGTGCCACCATCTAGCAATGGACACCCAGGTCAGACCAGTGCAACAGAGAAGAAGGAAGTTTAATGAGGAGAGAAGACAGGCGATTAAAGATGAAACGCAAAAGCTCCTCGCCGCAGGCCATATCAGGGAGGTCCAGTACCCTGAGTGGTTAGCTAATGTCGTACTGGTGAAGAAGAGCAATGGGAAGTGGCGCATGTGCGTCGACTTCACAGACCTAAACAAGGCGTGTCCAAAGGATTCATACCCTTTGCCAAGTATAGACGTCCTGGTCGACAGTGCAGCAGGGTGCAAGTTGCTGAGTTTTCTGGACGCCTCCTCGGGGTACAATAAGATAAAGATGCATCCCATGGATGAAGAGAAGATCGCCTTCATGACTGAGAGATCGTGCTATTGCTACAAGGTGATGCCCTTCGAGCTGAAGAACGCGGGAGCCACGTACCAAAGGTTGATGGATAAGGTACTTGCACCGATGCTGGGAAGGAATGTGCAAGCGTACGTAGATGATATGGTTGTGACTTCGCTGGAGAAAAACAAGCACATCTCAGATCTGGAGGAGTTGTTTACCACAATCGCCAAGTACCAATTGAAGCTGAACCCCGAGAAGTGCATTTTTGGCGTAGAGGCAGGGAAGTTCCTGGGTTTCCTCTTGACTGAAAGAGGAATTGAAGCAAATCCTGATAAGTGTGCTGCCATCTTGGCGATGAGAAGTCCGGCTACCGTGAAGGAGGTGCAGCTGCTCACAGGTCGGATGGCCGCCCTATCTCGTTTTGTATCAGCTAGTGGGGAGAAGGGTCATCCGTATTTCCAATGCTTGAAACGAAACAATAGGTTTGTCTGGACGAAGGAATGTGAAGAAGCTTTCTCGAAGCTTAAAGAGTACCTGGCGAGCCCGCCGGTTTTGTGCAAACCCTTGGTAGGAACCCCTCTCAGGTTGTATTTTGCTGTAACTGAGAGGGCGGTGAGTGCGGTGCTCGCCCAAGATCAAGATCATATCCAGAAGCCTATTTATTTCGTCAGCAAGGTGTTACAAGGCCCGGAGGTAAGGTATCAGTCCTTGGAGAAAGCTGCACTGGCTGTAGTATTTTCGGCGAGGAGGTTGTGCCACTATTTTCACAGCTTTACGGTGCTGGTGATGACCGACTTGCCTATCCAGAAAGTCTTAAAGAAGCCTGATGTAGCTGGGAGAATGGTAAAGTGGGCGGTGGAGCTGTCGGAGTTCGACATCAAATACGAGCCCCGAGGACCGATCAAGGGGCAGATTTTCGCTGATTTTGTAGTCGAGCTCTCGTCGGAAGCAGCACGGGTTGAAGGGGACGATTTTCGTTGGGTACTTTCGGTGGACGGATCGTCTAACCAGCAGGGCAGCGGTGCTGGAGTCATTCTAGAAGGACCCAACGGCGTGCTGATAAAACAGTCCCTGAGGTTTGCCTTTAAAGCTAGCAACAATCAAGCAGAATATGAGGCGCTGATTGCCGGCATCTTGTTGGCTAAGGAGATGGGGGCTAGGGTGTTGATGCCAAGAGTGACTCATTGTTGGTCACGGGACAGGTAACAGGCGAGTTCCAGGCGAAGGATCCACAAATGGCGGCTTACTTGGAGTATGTGCAGGAGTTGAAGAGTTCCTTTGTCTCGTTTGAGGTGGTGCATGTACCCAGAGAGCAAAACGCCCGAGCTGACTTGCTAGCCAAGCTCGCCAATTCGGGCAAGGGGGGTAGACAGAGGACAGTTATCCAAGAAACTCTGAAGACGCCTAGAGCGTTTGTGGCAGACCACCAGGTTCTTCAGTTAAGCAAGTCGACGGAAAAAGCGGCGAGGAGTCACAGGTCCTTGACCCAGGAGACCTTGAGATCGCCGAGAATAAGAGCATGCCAAGGGGAGAGGGTGAACGTGGCGCAGGTCTGCGCTACGCATAGACCGGACACATGGATAACGCAATACCAGCGCTGCCTGGCAGATGGCGTTCTCCCGCTGGATCCGACGGAGGCGAGGAAGATAAAGAAAAACTCTAGCAAGTTCACCTTGATCGACGACGAGCTGTACAGGTTTGGGTTCACGCACCCACTCCTGGAATGTGTGCACGGAGAAAAATGTACAAGAATTATGGCCGAGCTCCATGAAGGTATATGTGGGAGCCACATCGGGGGTCGAGCTCTGGCTGCAAGAGCTCTCCGTGCAGGTTACTACTGGCCAACGATGAGGGAGGACTGCAAGAAGTATGCACAGTGTTGCAAGCAATGTCAGCAGCACGCCGATTGGCACAAGGCGCCTCCAGAAGAGCTGAAGTCAATTTATAGCCCTTGGCCGTTTCATACTTGGGGAATTGACATTCTGGGACCCTTCCCATTGGCGGTCAGGCAGATGAAGTACTTGGTGGTGGCGATTGAATACTTCACCAAGTGGATCGAAGCGGAGCCGGTAGCCCAGATCACCGCACATAAAATCGAAAGCTTTGTATGGAAGAACATCGTGTGCCAGTTTGGTGTGCCTAAGCGCCTGGTGTCGGACAATGGGACTCAGTTTGCAAGTCACCTATTGAAGAAGCTGTGCGAAGAGGTGGGAATACAGCAGGTGTTTGCATCCGTCGAGAACCCACAGACAAATGGCCAAGTAGAGTCTGCCAATCGGGTGTTGCTGAGAGGTTTAAAGAGAAGGCTGGAGAAAGCTAAGGGATCGTGGGCTGAAGAGGTACCCCGCATAGTTTGGGCGTACCATACCACTGAGCAGTCAGGAACCCACGAGACCCCGTTTAGCTTGGTTTATGGATGTGATGCAATGATTCCAGTTGAAATCCAGGAAAGCTCGCCGAGATTCCAGAACTTTGTGGTGGAAGACTCGAACGAAGAAAGAAGATTGAATCTGGATTTACTGAATGAGGTCAGGGAGGAGGCAAGAGTAAAGGCCGAGGCAGTAAAAAGGAGGATTGAGCGAAGGTATAACTCTAAGGTGATGCCAAGGCAGTTTAGAGAGGGCGACCTGGTGATGAGGAAGGCCCACCAGTACGAGATGGAGAACAAGTTATCGCCTAAGTGGACGGGACCGTTCAGAATAACCGAGGTGCTCGGGAACGGCGCCTACCGCTTAGAGATGTTAGAAGGAGGGGCGATTCCTCGCACCTGGAACACCACACATCTCAAATTATATTACAGTTAAAGCTTTGTAAGTAAAGACGAACATGAAGAGATTTACGTGCTTTCTGTTAAAACAGTTCGAAAGGGGGCACTCTTTTTTCCCTAAGGAGGGTTTTTAATGAGGCCACCCAACAAAGAAGAGTTTTCAAGCTTAAGTTTTCTGAGATTGCATGCCTTTTGTTTTGAAAGTTTTTAGAAAATGTCCTTATCACTCGTACGTGATTTAAGGCAAGATCGAAGTTATATTGCATGCTTTCAGTAAAAGTTTTAAAGTCCCCATCGTTTTTCGGCGATCGGTGGCATCAGTAAAAGTTTTAAAAGTCTCCATCGTTTTTCGGCGATCGGTGGCAGTAGTTAAAGTTTTAAAGTCCTCATCGTCTTTCGGCGATCGGAGGCACCAGTGATGATGAAAGACCTCAACGCTCTCGTGCGTCTTGAGGCAAGAAGAGAAAAGACCTCCTCGCCTTTGAGCGAGTGCAGGCGAGAAAGAGAAGAAGTCCTCCTTGCCTTTGAGCAAGTGCAGGCAAGAAGAAGTCCTCCTTGCCCTTGAGCAAGTGCAGGCAAGAAGAAGTCCTCATCGCCTTTAAGCGAGTGTAGGCAAGAAAAGATCGAAAGTCCTCTCTGCGCAAGCAGATAGAGGCACGATTGAAAGTCCTCAGCGCGTCCAGGAAAGAGGAGATGTACACCCTGGGCAAGATGAGGCACCAGAAAAAGTCCTTCTCACCTCATAGTGAGTTCAGGCAAGATGAACTGAAAAGTCAGGGGTGTTCGTGACCTTAAACGGCGGGAAGGGAAGGAAAACGCCCTTTTCCCCCTTTAAGTGAAACATCAATATTGACCCAGTAAGACCAGATCATTGTTCTGAAACTCAGGGAGGTAGAGAAGGATCCGAAAGGCGCCTCTACCCCCAGATGAGGGAACAGTGGTCAAGTTATGAAGGTAAGAAAGGTCACATCACCAGAACCCTACGGCGATCAGAAGAATTCCAGGTGATGACAGGAGTAATGGCTCACTTCGTTGGGCGGATCAGGTGAACTGTGTCTTAAATACCAGTTTGGGTTAAAACTTGCTGTTTAGTAAGTAGTTTTACGCTGAGGTTTGTTACCTTAAGTTCGCAAGTTATATTAAAATGTCATCGCTTAAGAGTTAATAGTTGCTCAAGTCTTACTTTGAGTTAACAGTTCGATAAATTGTTATGAGATTAACAGTTTGCTCAAGTCAAAGCAGTGTGTGAGTGGTTGAGCCCGAGTATTGCTAAGATTAATTAGTTTGAGTAAGTTTCACCAGTTATGTTGGTAAACCACACAGCAAATAAAGGAAAAGGCGCGCAAAGTAAGTATGAAGACGATATACGAGAAGTGGAAATTATATAAAGCAATGTCAATACAAGTCTATACACAAACAGCTGTTACAAACAAAAGATGAATGGCAAGTTTCGAAGAAGAGGTGATGGGGAGGGGCAGCTAGTCTTCAGAAGGCACAATCTTCCCATCCACCACCTCGTTGCAGATCGACACCATGGAAAGGTCGAGCTCTGGGTATTGACATGCTACTTGCTCCAGAGCGGCGTCAAACCTGGCGGTGAGGACTTGGGCAGTGCTCTGCTCGAGCTCTTGTGTTTGTTTCTTCAGCTCTTCGGTTTCCTCGCGAGCTCGAGAAATTTCTTCAACAGCTTTTTTGCCTTCGTCCCGAGCCTGGGCCAACTCTGCAGCAATCTTTGTGGCCTCCTCTCGAGCTTTGGCAAGCTCAGCAAGAGTGTCGTCCCTTTCCTTTTCGACCTTTCCAAGGAGAACCTCCCGATCTGCTGACCTTTTCTCAAGGTTTTCCACCTTGGTTGCATCCGCCTTTTTTGCAGCCTCCAAGTCTGCCACCTTGAGCCTATAAGGGACCAACTTGCTTTCCAAGTCGATCTTCTCTTGGACTTGGAGTTGCAGTTTCTGGCGCAGGTCGGAGGCCTCCTTGCGCGTGCTTCTTAGCTCCGCGTCCATTGCATCCTCCAGCCTTGAGTGCTCCAACTCGGTCATCAGCAGGTTGCACGTGAGCTTTTCAGCCTCAGCCCTTGTCATCAGATTTGACTCCTTCAGCGCGGAGTTCTCAACTTGGAGCTTCTTGAGTGCGTCCTTCACAACCCTTGATACTATCGAGGGAAGATCCTCCGCCATCATCTTCAGTCGGGCTGTGAAGGGTCCCAAGATCTCTTCGAAGGAGGTTGGGAGGCTTGAGGTTGTTGCTGGAGGTGCTGGAGGGGTTTCGTGCTGACTTTCACCACCACCCTCTTGAGTTTGTAAGGCGAGGGGGGTTTCTTGGCGTGGTGGTGAGGTCGGGGATTCTGTTATCAAAATTGGCGAGATCTGAGCGCCCTCATCTCCTCCTGGTGCGGCCCCAGCAATAGAAGTGGTGGAAGGAGGACCCTCTCCAACAGATACGAACGGTGTGGAGGCGCTTGGAGGGTTTTCTATGAAGTTTGGGTCGCTGCTTTCGACCACTGGGGGTGCGGCGGCCAAGGGTGTCGCTTGGACCGGTGGTAGTGGAGCTGGAGGTGAGGGCGGTGTTGGTGCTTGGAGTGCAGGTGGTGAAGAGGGAGCCGCCCTTGTTCTCTTGGTAATGAGGCCATCCTCAGTCTCTTCATCATCCTCTTCTCCCTCTTGCACCACTTGAGGAGCCTTCCTCTTGGGTCTCCTCAAGACTAGTTTTTTCCTTTCTGGGGCGGGTAGTACCCCAGAAGAAGTTGGACCACCTCGGGGAGGGGTTTTGCCTTGAGTAGCGGCGATCGCCACCACCGGGTTGGGCACGGCTTGGGAGCCCGCCGCGAGCTTGTGGGATCGGGCGATCGCCCTCAGTTCTGCCAGTTTCCCTTTTCCCAGCATGTTATCTGCACAAGGTAAAGAATAGGTGAGCAACCAAAACAGAAACAGAAAATACAAGCATATTTATGCAGAGACAACACAAGCAATACATGGATGAAAGATCAGGGTCAACACAGAATAGTGGAATGCCAAAACAGAGTGGTGAAGACGGTAAGTTAGTATTAGCTCGAAGTGAAAGACTTGGTGTGGAGGTAGGAGCTAACCTATGTGTATTTCGAGTTGGCTCTCGAAAAACTCGTAGGGAATGATTGAGGCAGTGGGGAAGGTGATGTTGGCGGCGACCACGCTCTTCCAGAAGAGGCAAAGATCTTTGTCTAACTCCCCCATATTGTCAGGGCTCCTTGGTCTTCTGAAGCTGTCCTTAGAGTCCTTGTCCCCCTTGTGTACCCAATACAAGGGGAAGCCGTCGAGCAGTGAGGGGTCTTGGTCGTTTTGGCACACCCTCACGAACTTCCCTTTCCAGACTTTGTAAGACTGCTGGAAGATTGAGAAGATGGATCTCCTAGCAATCCCGTTCAAGCTGACCCAGAGGCGATCTCCGGGATTCTTTGCCTCAAACAGGAAGACGAAGACGTCGGCTGAGGCCGGCAACAACAGGTGCGCACAAAGAATTTGGAACGCCCTTATAAACGTCCAGCTGTTGGGATGAAGCTGGGCGGGGGCGATATTGAGCTCGGTTAGCAGCTCTCTCTCGAAACAGGTAAAAGGAAGCCTAAGCTTCACTTTCTTGAACAAAGTGGTGTAGATGAAGCAGAACAACTCGTCGTTGTTCCCCTTATCGTCTGCGCAGATCGGTTCACCCGGGAAGCAGGGCAGCACGGCCACTTTGCTATCATGCTCTTTATGGAAGGAAAGGTCGGGCTGATCTCCTTTCCTCAATCGGTGCACGCCCAACTCAGTGTTTATCGAAGAGGTCTCTTTCAGCAGAGTTGGGGTGGCCCAAGGATAGAGTTCTTTATAGTCTTGCGGAAGAAGGGGGGGCTCCTCCGGCGACTGGTGGAGTTGCCTGAGTAGGGTTGGCATGAGAAGAGGTAGGCCTTTCAGCCTGAGTAGAGGGAGCACCAGAGGCTCGTGATGGGTTGCACGCTGGTGGAGGATTTGCCCCAGGGGCAACCCTACGCGTTTGGGGTGGAGGGTTTCGCGACGAAGGAGGAGGGTTAGCGGTGGACTTCGTGTGAGCCATCGCAGGAACTGCAAAGGAAAGAGAAAGGAATGAAATGAGGATAACAGAGAACGACTCGATTGAGGACGAAGAAGACAGAACGAACGAATAAGGGTTCGCTGGGATAAACGTTATGAAGGACGAAGCCCTAGGTTACGAGAAAAAGAGAAAAGGAAAAAACAGCCCACAACGTATGCTTCAGACAGATAATGGATGATGCAAACCGATTAAAATGCAGCAGGTATCCATAGAAGGAGTAAAAGGGTTACCTTTTTGTGATCGGATGAGCGTTGAAGAAAGTTGAAGATTGAGAGAGGCGAGAAGCTTCGTGGTTCGCAGAGAAAATGCTTGGAAACGCTTGAGAGTGAAGAAAGATGATGGAACAGTGAAAAGCGCGAAGGTTTTAGGGGATTTCGAACGTTTTAGGAAGCGCAAACGTCAATTGAAGACGACCGTTGATGAAGCCACGTGTCGTGTGATTGAAAAAGAGGTTGGTGGAGCGTCAGAAAGGCAGAGGGTACGAACGTACGGAAATCCGTACCAGCGCCACGTAGATCGACGATGACGTGACTTCTTAGTCTTTTCACTAGACAAGTCTCAGCTTAAGACTGGGGGGCTTGTGTACCGATCAGGTAATCAGAAGTGATGACGTGGCAGCAAGCGATAATATAGGCGTGTTGAACGGGACACCTGGCTGACAGAAGGGAAGCACATCGGGAAGTTTGTGTAGTCACCAATTGTTAGCTTGGCGTTCTCCGATCTCTAGTATGTATAACCGACGATCACCAGGCTCGCGTCATAGTCACCGTATGTGAGTTTTAGGCGATCAAGTGGTTAGAGACCGCCAAAAGGGGCACATCGCCGAAAGATCAGGAAGGTTCGCTTAAGGCTTCCAAGGGGTACTAGTACGAAGGACGAAGTTATCAGATGATCATTCCCTGGCCGGAGGTCGGGGCAAGGGAACAGTCTCCCAGAACATGCATGATGTGCAAGTGAAGCAGATCGTGATAGTGGCAGGCGAGACCACAGAGAAGGTGTGCATGGTGACACCCCGTACTCGCCGCTTAAAGGGTCGCGCTCCAAGGAAGCTGTGCACCAAGTTACCCCTTGCATGGGTAACTTAGTCGAATAGCTTGAAGAGTAGAAGTGACGCTCAAGTGGAGAGGGATCCAGATGGTGACACGTGTACAGCTGGATGTGAGTCACGTGTCCAGAGGTGTAACCGTCAGGAGAGAGAAACGCTCAGGTATATAAGGAACTCTTAACAGATTTTGAGGTACGCTTTTGAGAACACTTGAGTATACTGAGATTAACTGTGCACGGTTCCTTGAGTTTGATATTCTCTCTGAGTTTTTGGTGATTCTGTCACTGACTTGAGCGTCGGAGCGCGATCGGCCGCAGCGGCGCCATTCTGTGTCTTTGTTTTCTTCAGGTTCTTGCGAGGAATTGAGACGTGAAGATCGAAGGCTAACGTGGTGCGAAGCTGATCGAGAGAAGCATTCTTGACGTGGCAAGACTCTTGCACTCAGGTCAACCGGCAGGATCAATAATCATTTTATATTATTTTATTTTATTAAAATATTACATCATTAATTTTATTAAAAATTCAAAATAGTTCTTATGTATCATAAAAAAAATTCTGAAAACTTATTTAGTTAATTTTTTTATAAAAATATAAATTTCTTTAATTATATATAAAAAAAAGTTATAATAGTAAATTAAATCTATCTAATTTTCTATTATTATTGTTATTATTTTGAAAACTAAAATTTAATTTTCTTTAATTCTATATAAAATAAAGTTATAATTATGAATTAAATTTATCTAATTTTCTATTATTTTTATTTCTATTTTAAATATTAAAAACATATATATTAAAATTATTATATATTAAAATGTTAAAAAAATATTTATTTGATAGTTCTTTTTAATTTTATATATTATTATATATAAACTTAGGATGTTAAAATCGTATTTCATATATAAAAAATTTTATTTTTTATTTTTTAAAAAAAATTAATATGTTAAAATATATTTTAATATTATAAATCGTTAATCTGGTATACGATTTTCATATTTTTTTTAAAATATATATTGTGATCGACGATTTTATTTTATCAAAGTCTCCATTACCCATTTTGGGAATAAATAAAAAATTGTCGATTTTGAGAATATAAAAAAAAAATTGAACCACTTAGAGAAAAAAAACCGATATGATCAGTTATATGAAATAGTTCAGTCAGACCAATCACAAATTAGTTGAATTGAATTAGGAGAATGCCATCACAAAATTTAAATTTATATTTAAATTTTTTGAATTGAGTTGAAATAAAGAAAGGAAACAAATTATAAAATCATTTTCACAATTCACATATATGGAGTGTGATATTTTCATTATTTACAAAACCAAAATAAAGAATTAAAATAATTTTGATTGGTTTAGGGTTTAGTGAATGCCAAGTGTTAAGCCGAAGGAAAACTGAGTTAGAACAAAATCATAAGATGCACCAAATACCAAGTACCAATAGAAGGGGAAAATGAGGTCAATAAAGAATATGAAGAAAAGGGTAAAGCTATCATTTCACGTATTTTGTGATATTGAGTAGGAAAACCTCAGGTGCAGGAATAAATGGCCTTAGAAACATAGAGGAGAAGCCCAGTTGTATCATAAGTTTGTAACTCACCTCATCTTTCTCACTGTTTCTTCCTGCACCTCCATATGTTCTTTGGTCACCCTCATACAAAACGTGAAAATATCTTTTTATTTTTTTGTGTCATTCCCATAAAGTAGTTTTCGGATTATGTAAAGCATTTGAAAAAAAGACTTTTGTATTACATAATCTGGAAGCTAAAAAATACTTTCAGATTATGTAATTCAGAAACTGATTATGCATATGAAAAAAAGACTTCTGGATTATATAATCTGAAAACTAATTACGAATTTAAAAAAAGACTTTCGGATTATGTATTTCAAAATATTATAAAAGGACATTTTTGAAAATATGAAAAATTTATGGAGATGAGAGAACAACATGTGGTGGAGGTGCAGGTGCAGGAAGAAACATTACATCTTTCTTTTATATGAGCCCAAGTTCAGTCTATCTAGGTAGACATACATACGATGTACATACGTATAATCCTTCCTTAAACTCTGTCAGAAACAAAACAATAAACATTTGCTTATAAGAATTTGAAACCTTATCTATATTCTCATTGGTTGTGTTAGAAAATCATGTAGCAATAGATTGTTAATTAATCAGCATAGAGAAGAGAGAAACTGGGTGTGGAGATTCCTAGTTTTTAACGGAAAAAAAATGAATTGAAATTTAATGCGGAATGCCTGAGGAGCTCAGACAGCACGCATTTAGACAACGTACGAAGTGCGCAGCTGCAATGCAACTGTGATTCTGTGAAGTTCTTGGATTTCGCTTTTACCAAACTCAACCACCAATGCTGATAAAAGTCACCACCCTCTAGCATTTATGAAATTTTGGAGGCTTATCATTGTGACCACTTCTGCTATTATAATACTATACTAATATCATGTGACTTTAATTGCCTGCATCTGCATGAATACAGAACACTTATCGTCAATTGTGCACACATGCACTGTCTATGTGCAAAGTACTCAAATTCTTAACTAAGTAAATCAACAAACATCATTATTTAATTCTAAATACTTGTATGATTTCTTTTTTCTGTGGTACACCATTGTAAAGAGTATCTCTTGCTCTTTACTCAGACAAGTAATCTAAACACACTTACAAGTGGATTTTTTCATCTATTCCAATGTAGGACATTCAACTCAATTGTTTTTTTCATAACTAGGTTCATCCTCAATTTTAAAGGATGATGGTGGCCTCTCAATGTTGTGAGTTGGGGTATTCTCTAGCATTTTCATCATAGTGAATAAGGTGGTTGATCAATTGATTTACAAATTTCTTATTATTGTTAGTTAGATTGTTTTATATGTAACCACAGTACTCATTGTATCCTAAACAGAACTGTGTAAAACCAAATATATTATATACTTCTGCATCCTGGAAATTGCTTCTGCAACTCTGCAAGGTTCTCCACACTGCTATTAATTAAGTATATATGTGACTCTAGCTGGCGATGGGATTGATTTGTACAAAAAAAATCACAGAATTCCATATGGACCAAGACCTTTTATTTTGGTGGTGTTTCTGAATTGAATCACTCATTGACTAAGCCTGTCACTGCAGCAGTGTTGGTTGGAATATGACACTAATTTATTTGTCCAGGCTGTCTATAAACTAGTTTGGGCTTGTTACAAAATGGGTGTACTTTAAAGTCAAATTCTTCTATATGTACTACATTTTTCTTCTTTAATAGGGGATTTGTTACGATGTACCTGTGTGGCAGGAGCGTCCATTAGATGCAGAAATAATTATGAACAAGGACCCCAACTTGGTTTCTCTTTAATCACTGTCAAGTTTTGAATCTCTAAATCACCAAATCAATGCATGTTTGATCAAAAAAGTATTTTTACTCACAGAACAACAACTTTTTTTCTTCATCCTTGCACAAAGTGTACTTTTCTAAATTTTATCTAAGCTTTGCCTTAACTAATGAATGGATATTGTTGTGGCTTCTTCAACTGTGTTCATGTTGGAATAGCTTCCCAGATATTGCTTTGAAACATGTTCGGAATTTCCATGATTGTTCATAGCTCAATGTCCTTTCTATCACATGCTGTTAGTTGAAGTGGCGAAGCATGACATGACATATGATTATTGTTTGTTAGGACAGTCATAATAATAAGATATGTATCATGCTCTTGTACAAATAATTCTCCAAGCAACAGTATCTTCTTAATTTTCATTCACTTTTTTAACCCCATTTCCAAATTCTCCTTCTGAGTCTATATTTACATAAAAAAAAACTCTGAAGGTTTGGTTGGTTGTGGTAGTCGCATCTGGATCCCCATGCACTCGGCGTCACCTACGCTTGGTTGTGGTAGTCGCATCTGGACGACCGATCGGTGATGACTCTGTTTTTTAGAGGACGCAAGGCGTGAAAGTGCGTCGGCCCGCTCATTTTCTTGTCGTGGTATGTGCTCGACTACGACTTTGTCGAACTTGGCTATGGCGTTGCTGACCGTGTGGTAGTATCGTTGAAGAAGAGGTTCCTTGACTTCGAATTCCCCTTTAATTTGGCTGACGACCAACTGGGAGTCGCTTTTACATGTGACCTCTCGTGCGCCTAGGTCATTTGCCAGATTGAGGCCGGCCAGTATGGTCTCGTATTCTGCTTGGTTGTTTGTTGCTTTGAAGGAAAACTGGAGGGCTTGCTCAACCAACAAGTCCTCGGGGCCTTCAAGGACGACCCCGGCGCCGCAAGCTGTTTTGCTGGACGACCCGTCCACGTAGAGTACCCACTTGGCCGAGGTTTCTGAGTTTTTGGGGAGCTCGGTGGCAAAATCTGCCAAGCATTGGGACTTAATGGCGCCTCTTGGTTCGTACCTGATGTCGAACTCTGAAAGCTCGACCGACCATCCTATCATTCGTCCTGCAAGGTCGGGTTTAGATAAAATTTTGTATATAGGATAATTGGTCCTTACCATGATTTCATGGTTTTGGAAGTATGGGCGCATCCTCCTTGCGGTCAGCACTAGGGCTAATGCCACTTTCTCTATCATTTGGTATCTGGTTTCGGCCGCATGGAGCGTCCGACTGACGAAGTACACTGGATGTTCTTCGTGGTCCACTTCTTGGACCAGGGCTGAGCTGACCGCTTCCTCGGACACGGCCAGATAAACTACAATGGCCAGGTCGAGTCTAGGTTTTTTGATGATGGCCGGTGACGATAGGAATGTTTTGATTTGGCTGAAGATTTGCTCGCACTCCCCTTTCCAGCTGAACTTTGAACTTTTGCGGAGCATCTGGGCTATGGGCCTGATTCGTTCGGCGAGGCGAGGGACGAACCTAGACAGTGTCGTTAGCCGGCCGAGCAGCTGTTGGATTTCTTTCAGGTTGCTCGGGCTTCTCATCTCTACTATGGCCTTACATTTGTCGGGGTTTGCCTCGATTCCCCTGTGGGTTAGCATGAAGCCGAGGAACTTGCCGCCTTCCACGCCGAACGCACACTTTTCGGGATTGAAGCGCATGTTGACCCTTCTTAGGGCGTCGAAGACTTCTTGTAGGTCCTTGATGTGTTGATCGCATGAGTCGGACTTTACCACGATGTCGTCCACGTAGACCTCCTCGCTTTTGCCAATCATCCCTTTAAAGATTTTGTCCATGAGCCTTTGGTACGTGGCTCCGGCATTCTTTAGACTGAACGGCATTACCTTGTAGAAGTAATTTGCGTCGTCGGTTGTGAAAGCTGTTTTGCCCCGGTTGCTGTGATGCATGCTTATCTGGTTGTAACCCGAGTAGGCGTCCTGGAAGCTTAGGACCTTGTGGCCGGCTACTCCATCGACCAGCCGGTCGATGTTCAGTAGGGGGTACGAGTCTTTGGGGCAGGCTTTGTTAAGGTCTTTGTAATCGACGCACATCCGTCATTTGCCGCTCGCCTTTTTCACCATCACTATATTTGCCAACCAGGTGGAGTATCGTGCTTCGGCAATGAAGCCAGCCTTTAGGAGCTTTTCGGCCTCGATTCTGGCTGCCAACCTCTTGTCTTCCCCATAGTTCCTCTTCTTCTGGGCTACTGGGCGTGCTTCCTTGTATACGGAGAGGCGGTGGGTGATGATGTCCGGGTGAACGCCTGGTACATCGGTCGTTGTCCAGGCAAAAAGGTCTGCGTTCTTTTTGAGCGTCGGCGGCGGCCATTGCCGTACCGATGCTCATGTACCGCTCCCCTTCGCCGAGTTCTGCTTGGCGCAATTCGTCTTTGACCTTGAGTCTTGGTTCGATTTCTCTTGGGTCCAGGTCTGCCATTGCGACGACATTCCTGGGTTGTGGGGAGTGTTTCCGAGGGCCTCTACCTCGGCCGACCATCTTTCGTTTAGGCGAGTAGCTGCCTATGGGTTTTTGCCGTGTTGGCTCAACTCGTAGGCTTTCTGCATAGCATTCCCTGGCGATCTTTTGGTCGACGTGGACCGTCAAGATGTCGCCCGAGGGGGAAGGAAATTTCATCGCCAAGTGAGGCGTTGAGACGATCGCTCCAAGCTTGTTGAGGGACGACCGGCCGATGAGGATGTTGTAGGACGTGTTGGCGTCTATGACCAGGTATCTGATCTTAAGGGTTTTGCTTGCCCCTTCCAGGCCGAACGTTGTGTATAGTTCTATGTAACCCTTCGTGCCTACGCGTTTCCCAGAGAAACCGACCACGTGGTCGTTGTAGGGCATCATTTCCTCTTCCGGAATTCTCATGGCTTTGAAGGTCTTCCAGTATAAGATGTCGACCGAACTTCCTTGGTCCACGAGGGTTTTCTTGATTGTAAAGTTGTCGATATCCACCGATATCACCATGGGGTCGTCCTGTGTAGGGTCTATCCCTTTGAAATCTTCATCCGTGAACGTAATCGGTGGCATCCTCGGCCGGGCAGAGACGAGGTTTACCTGGTGGGCGACCCGCAGGTGTTTTTTGCGTGCGTTGTTGGAGCTACCTCCCCCAGCTAACCCTCCGGCGATGGTGTTGATTACCTCTCGGCCCCTACGAGTGTCGGTTTGTGGGGGGTCGTCTCTTCGTCCCCGTCGGTCTCCACGCCTATCACCCTCTCGTGGGCTCGGGGGGGTTCGGTCCCTTCTCCTAGGAGTTTGCTATTTGCATGGGGAACGACGTGTTTCACGGGTACTACGCACAAAGCGTCTGAGGTGTCCGGCCTGAATGAGCTCTTCTCTTTTGTCTTTCAGGGCTTGGCATTCCTCGGTGGAGTGGCCAGTATTCTTGTGGTATCGGCACCTTTTACTGCGGTCGGCGTTTTCTGGGCTCAGGGCCCTTCGGGGTGGTGGTATCAACTCGGCACTTAGGGCCTCTTGCAAAATTTTGCTCCTATCAGCGTTCAGAGGTGTGTAGCGGGAGAGGCGGGGTCCTCGGTTGTCCTTTTTTTGGTCCCGGCCAGTCCGGGACCTTCCTTGTCGTTCCCTGTCCTCCTTCTTTTCTCCACTTGCCTCGGCCTGGGCGTTGTTCCTGAATTCACGGAGTTCTTCCAGCTACATGAATTTCCCCGCTCGGCGTCTAAGATCATCGAGGTTGGTTGTAGGCTGCATACACAGGCTATCGGCGAACGGACCAGGACGCAGGGCGGTCAGCATGTGGTGCATTGCCACCTCGGGGCTGAGGTTGCGAATGCTCATGGTGGTCTTGCTGAACCGATCGATGAACGTTCTCAGGGATTCTCCCTTCTCTTGGCGAATGCCGACTAGTGCTATGGATGTTAGGTGGTGGGGGCGGCTTGTTGCAAACTGGACGTCAAATTTTGCTATCAGGGTCTCGAAACAATCTATCGAATTTGCGGGGAGTTTGGTGAACCAGCTCAGAGCCCCTCCCTTTAGGGATGTGGGGAAGACTCGGCAAAAGACCGCGTCGTCCGTGGTGTACAGGCTCATGTGTGTTGTGTACGCGTCCACGTGCTCGTCGGGGTCGGTCGTCCCATCATACCGATCCCTGTTGAAACCTTTCCATTTGTCCGGCAGGGGGGTATCCATGACGCGGTCAGTAAAGGGATGGCGCCGATTCGAGCCCGCCATGCCAGTAGTGTTGGCCGTTTTGCTAGGATGGGACTCCCCATCCATCTCCATAGTGAAGTCATTTTTCGTCTCTTTCTCGGCCTGGAGGCCGGCGCCGGTGGCATAAGACTTACCGGCCTGGTTCGTCATGGCGAGGGACGGCACCCCTTCGACCAACTTCTTCAATCGTTTATTTTCTTCTTGGAGGTTTTTGATTTCCTCCTCGTTCTTCTTAGCGGCCTCCTCATGCGCCTTCTTCATCTCTGCTAACTCCTTCTGGAGGGCCATCATCATTGCCGTTTGATTTGCCTCGGTCATGCTTGCCATGCTGCAGGTCGATACCATCTATTGATATGGCTTCTTTTGGCTCTCCTCGGTCCCACGGTGGGCGTCAATTGTTCTCGAACTAGTTTGAGGACTGGGAGAACTATTGTCTTCAGATGCTACTCGGTCGGTTCAGCTATGTCCAACGCTCCTCCTTCTAACTTCTTCGCCGAACGGCTCCTCAGGCTGGTGGGGTACCTGCAGATGGCACTCCAACGCTCAAGTCAGTGGGGTATCGTATTCGGCTAGTTAGAATACTGTAGATAATGACGTACCTTCTTCCTTGGAATGCGTGATATTTATATTACCTTGATGGGCCCTTGCTGTTGGGCCGGATTAGGGGGTTGTTTAGCGATTAGGGTTGGATTAGGTCGTTTCCTAACCATGGGTTAGCTTTTGCTAATCGGGTCAACCTTTGACTTGAGTATCTTACGTCAGTCGGCCTCATATGCCACATGGTCGACCTCGTACCTTAAGGTGGAGTCTGGTTGCATAGGTTGACCGGGTCTACAGACCGGTCGATCATCCCAGTACTATATTAATAATAAAAATACTCAATATGAAGAAAATTAGTACACCAAATTATATAATTTAGAAAACATTCAACTTTATGCATTAAAAATATTAAGTCTAACTCATGAAAAAATAGTACAGAGTGATATCAATTATTCATAAGTTCATTTGTTTCCAATTGTCAACACATCTTTTAGTAATATCACATTAACTTACGAGACCATTTTTTTAATTAATAAGTTATTCTATTTTAAAGGCTTTTATCTTTATTTATGGTCTATTAAACATATATATTTTTATTTAAATAAGGTAATCTTATTCTTTATTTTTTATGTATAATAATTTATTTTCATTATTATTTGGTTTTTATACAATTATTAATTTATAATTCTCATTAATTTATTTTTACCAAAATACGATAAAGAAGTATAATAATCATGGGAAAATTAAGGTATTTAATAATATTATAAAAATATAAATAGATAAAAGAGACTAAAAATAAGAAATTAAAATAAAATAAGTAACAAAATCTATAATATATAAATTTAAAAGTTAAAGAAGCAAGAGATTAAATCATTCACTGGTCCGGATTGAAAAGATACATTCAAAAGAATAATTGGTTTAGTTTAAATTTGAAGTTAAGAAAATAAATTAATCAATTTAATTTAATTAACTTGTTTTAAAATGTTGAATAGATCAGATCAATCCAGTAAAGCAACACCTCTGACAAATAAAATAATAGTTTAATTATTCATTTAATTTATTTATTTCCCTAAATATTGTATATTAATCAACTATACATATAAACAAACTCGTAAGAAATTATATAAGAAATTTTTTACATATTAGTTTATCTATAAATAATTTTAATTTATGAAAAAAAAATTAATTTTTTCATATTTTTAAAAGTAGACCAATTAGGAAATTGGCAAGATAATATTTTAGTTATGATTAAAACATTTTAACAAAAGAAATAATATTAATTACATAATATGAGAAATTTCATTAAATAAATGCAATATGGTAATTTTAATATTAAAAAATGAATAAAATATTATTGCATTTGACATAACATTCAAAATAGATATATAGAAATCTAAATCAAATGCATCATAATGTTGATGTTAACTTAATAAAATAAAATAATATTCATTTATAACAATAGTAAATTTACATTAAAAGATTAAAAAATAATATAATATAAATTATGAAAAAAATAAAATATAAAAAACATAAATTGGTATAAATGACTAAATTACATGTTTTATAAAAAAAAGATGATTAAATAATTCATACAAATGTCTAAACCTTATTAAATAATTTATTTATTTAAATTATTTTAAACCAAATTAAAAATGTAAACAAAATAATTTGGTGGTTCGAACTGGTTCTCTTGGTGGTAGGAGTAAGAATTGTAGACCAACTTGATATCTGGGTTATCCCATTCGGCCATTCAAATTTGAATTAAGTATGGATAATGTCTATTAGATGTTAATGAAAGGAATCAGAAAATGACTTAAAAGTCTTTTATATTAATTTGTCTCAATTTGAAAGTAAATCTACCTGAATTTTGTTAATAAAATTTGTCATAATATGAGTATAATTACTTATTAATTATAATACAAGAATTATTTTACAGCTTTTTTCAAACTTTTATACTGGATTCATGTTACTTTTATATTGTATATTAATATATTAAAACCAGAGTATTTTGAAGTTACAGGAGAACACCAAAAATTCACTAAAGAATATAAACTCGATTATAGTAATGTTTGAAAACTTTTAAACATGTTATAGGATTACTAGCTACTTATAATTTTCTTTCATATTTGTTTGAAAAATTAATCCATTATATTTTCTTCTTTATTTTCATTCATCGTCTATAAGTTATTTTTTTTTTCTTTTTCTTTGTTATGGAAGAAGAGGACTTTAACATTGTTTTTCAACTATTTCTAATATTTTAAATTTTAATATTTCATTTCTACTATGTAGGGATTGATTATAGCAAATATTTTTGCTGGTTTGAAACGTTACCTATTGTATTGGTCATGAATTCCTTAAAAATTGGTTTAGATTAAAAAAATTAAATTTTTTATTATTTATCATGACTTTTTTTTGTTTGGTTTCTATGATAAGGTGAATCAACATCATTCGATATCAAAGATCGTGAATTCAGAGTTAATATACTAAAGTAAAATAAAATAATACACGATAAATCATGTAATTTCATTTAAGTTATGATACACATTAGATATGATTCATCAATGATAGAGTCCATTGCAAACTCTTTAAATAAGCATGCTATACAAGAATAAGGTACGTTTTGGTCAATATATTAACTAAATTCAAATACTGAATAATTACTTAATTGTCGGAGAACCTTTTGCAAGTGCACTCCCAACCGAGAGTTGAAGACCGAACACGAGAAAGTCAAGAGGAAAGCACGACCAAAGGAGAGAATTCAATTGTCAAACCGGTAGCAGGTATTGTCTAGGCCCTATACAAGTACAAGTGTATCGGTCGGAGTCGGACAAACCAACATCACTCGGTATTGGAGGTCGTTCGACCGATCAGAGTTAATACATTAAGGTAAAATAAGAAGATATATGACAAATCAGGTAATTCCATTTAAGTTATGATACACATTAAATACAATCCATAAAGGATAAAGTCCTTTACAAACTCTATTTATACAAGAATAAAATACATTTTGATCAATATATTAACTATACTCAAATACTAAATACTTATTTTATTGTCGGGTAGCCTTTTATAGGTGCTCTCAACCAAGAATTGAAGACCAAACACAAAAAAATAAGAGAGAAAACTAGAAAAAAAAAGATTTAATTGCTAAGTAGATAACATATAATATCTATGTCATATACAATAATTGTTTTCTCTTTACACACAAATGAATGATAATTTTTGATAATGTGAATTAATTCATGTCAAAATTTTAGAATAATACTTAAATAAAATAATCTTTTATAAAATAAACATTGTTACCTTCTATTCCGTGAAAACAATTCCCACATTTATTATAAATAACCACTCATGTAAGTATTAATATTCATAAAAATGGATGGTTGTGTCTATTAGACTAGAAATTTAATAAGCTTAAAAAAACAAGAATACAAACTCTAATATTGGTAGTTTGATTTTTTTAATAAATGAACTAATCATTATTTTATGCATAATAATTAATTAAAATTATGAAGAGGATTTGATCGGTTTTACTTTTACATTTAATATACACAATTTTTACTGTTGATTTCATTGTAATTTCTACATCTAAGAGTGAAAAATAAACATAAAATAGATACCAAATTGATGAAAATAGAAATTATTTTATGGAAGTAAAAAAAATGAAGAGAATTTGTAGTGATGTATATTTATATTTGAATGAAAAAGAAAGAAAAGGGAAGTGATAGTTTTTAATCGATTATATATTTAATTTTAAGTTTGTATTTAAATTTTCAAGTAATGTATGATTGAAAAAATAGCTAACAAAATCTGAAAATAGATTGTTTTTTCATGTATTATTATTTTTATTCGTAGTTTTATTTATTTATTTATTAGTATCACTTGAAAGCAAACATCATTCAGAAAAAGTACTGACATTAACACTGACAAATGAAGCTACGCATGCTTTAGAGAATGAAAGGATATAAAAGTAATTCGACAACCATTTTCGTAGCTTCCCCACGGTTATTTGCACAGAAATTACTGTGTACGAATCCTTTTTTTTTTCTATGCAGTACCTTTGCAAAAATACTAGACTTTTACCTACAAATATTTTCATTTTTTTTTCAGCTTTCATTCATTCTTACCAAACACCGCCATTTCATTAATTCATTTTTTACATTTATAAAGAAAAAAATTATGAATTAAAAAAAAAAACAGAACATACATAAGAATACTCTAGAAAAAACTTACTCAAAATAAAAAACTCAGATAAACTAGATAATATTTTTTCTTAACTTGATTTGACTCTTTTTTTTTCATGAATTAAATTTTTTTAATTATAACATAATTAAGATTGCCTTTCACTTTTGTAAATATAATTAAGATAGAGAAATATCAACACATTTTATATTTTTGTTCGTTACGTATTTGTTATATAAACTATTAATATTATTACTTTAAATTATTAATTTTTATTGTATGTTAAGTATTTTAATACAATTAATGTGTAGTTATAATCTTTCTATCTTTTTAATAGATTTAACCCTTTTTATTATTTGTTTTCTTTAATTATTTTTTATCTTCCAAAACTTTTTGTTATTCAATATTTTTTTTATCAGAAAAAAATAATAAAATATTGAGTATTTCAAGGATATTCCAATCCTTATACAATATATCCTAACAATGTCATCTACTTCTACATGTCCAACTTAATAAAACATAAAAAAAGAATAACTCCTCAAGCACAACCTGCAAATCTAATATTTCATAAGGACATTACATGACATTCAAAACCTTGCTATGCTCTGAGTGCCAAGTCTACCAGCTTTCTTTCGCTTTCTTTGCACCAAGGTTAGTAATGTCTTCCTATACCGATCTTTCTGATAGTATATTAAATGTCCAGTCTTCTGGTGGTGCGAGAGACGTGAGTGGCTCGGACCACACGGTTGACCTTAAGTCAGACTGTCCGAGCTACGAGTGGGTTGATCCACACGTCTTGAACATCCCTACTTGCTTTAGGGGTCCAAATGATTTGGATAAGTTTTTATCCAAGGTATCCATCTTGAAACCTGATTCCCCCTCAGACGTAGTGGTTGTTGATAGTTGTTGCCACATCGAACGAGTGTGTTACGGTCGGGAGAATGCACCCCGAGATTTCTTTTCTGTATATAACACATTCTTTAACGATTACATGTCACCCTCCTCTTTGAAGAATTTATCATGGGGGTCCTTTGGATTCTTAATGTTGCGTCGACCCAATTACATCCTAACTTGTGGGCGACCCTTCAAGCTTTTATGATTGTTTACGATATTTATTCTACTATAATTCTCATCCGAGTACTCCAGTGAGTTGGTTGTCTTTAACAAGTCGACCAGGGAGTATTCGTTTTTCACCCTACACCTCGTCTTATAAAAATTTAAAAAATACTTCAAAATTTTTGTAGAGTCGGATGACAAACCCTTTTTTTACGATGCGGGAAGGAGAACCAAATTTCCTTTTCACTGGACCTAAAACCCAACAAGAATTATCTCCTGATCGAGGTCTTTGATGACTCCTCGAGATAAAGAACTTTTTTGTGTGTTCTTGACCAGCTCCCAAATAAGTTACCTAGTCGGGAGTTGGTACCATTGTACGAGTCGTCCAAGAGGTGGACGAATTTTACTAGTATGTAAACATATTATGTACCCGAGGCCGAGACGGGGAAGGCCGCCCTCATCAAATATCAAGACGAAGCCGTAGAGAGGGAGAATACATTATCCACCAAGTTGGAGAAATGTCAATCCTTCATCTCGCAAATAAGCAAGAACTGTTTTTATTAAGGCCTCTATTAAGCAACCTTTTTCCATGGGGTTCCTCTAGAGGATGACTGGTACGATATGAACAAGGGGTGGACGACAAATTGCTACCAGTGGGCCAATATGAAGATGAAGCAAAAAATCCTGAAGGCCAAGGTGACAACCTTAGCGACACACATATGAAATTTGAAGCCTCCGTGGAGGAGGTTATCAGACCTTTGTAAATATATTCGTAATATCCTAGACCCGGGATGTGGGCACTAAACAACTTTAATTTCTACATATTTACTTTGTGTGAACATAGTTTGTAATATTTGGCGTTTGCTGATAACATCTTTAAATTTTGACGCTTGTCTTTGTAATTTATAATATTCTCTCTGTCCGAGTTGTTATGTCTTCAAAAATTTATTATGAAAGATTTCAATGCTTTAAAATATTAGTAATGACTAACCGAATCTATAGGTTTCCTCCTACAACTTATAGTTGTAAATGTCGCATGTTTAAGCCGAGCATCGGGAGTACAATAACTTGAATTTCGATAAACCAAATAACTTCATCTGATCGACGCGGTGTAATAAGTTGGTCGATATATAAGGCCTATTTTCTTTATAAGCCCTCCTACAAGATTGGTACTTGGAGTCAAGAATGACTTAGAAGATTTGGTCGACCGAGCCTGAAACTGGTCGATTCTACATAATTTCTAATTAATGAAAAGATAAACTGGACAAATTTGAGGTGAGAACTTCGATTTTATTCTAATCGTGATAGATATTTGTATGGGTCAAAGAGTTAGCCTTTGATGGTTTTGGAATGAAAACCCTTGTGTTAGCAATAGAGTGTGTGGGTTGATAAGGTTTGCTCGATGAATTCAGTTGAAATTTCTTATCTTATTCTGATCACGTTCGGCGATAGTTATTTTATTTTAATCGCGTTCAGCGATAATGGTTTATATTTGCCGATTTATTTCTTGATAACTTCAACTGGAGTATGATAAGATGTATCGATTGAGACAATATTCTCAATAAATTCAGTTGGAGTTAAGACTCATTATTTTATTCTGATCGCTCGGGGCGATAGTTGTTTGAACTTGATGAGTTTAGTTGGAGTGAAGACTCCTATTCTTTTGATCACTCGAGGCGATAATGATTCGGTTTGGTACCGAGTAATCCCTATTCAATAGTATAAATAAGCAAGAATATAATTTTAAAGTGCATCGTTAAAACCTTCCCGGTCGAAAACTCCCCTTAGGGATAAAACAACCGAGCGAGGAAAGAGTACACTATTTCATTGAATTTCATAAACTATAATAGAATTTGAGATGTGTGGCATTCCACGTTCTCGGTACAGTTTTGTCTAATAAAAATTCTAAGTATTAAGCTCCGCTAGCCGCTATGTCTAAAATGCAGAAAGGACTTTCTCAATTTCTCAAGAACTTGCCCTCATTTTTCCGAGCGTCACTACGCATCCGCCAAACTAAATCTTCCTTTTGGAAGCTTATTGGTTTCACCTTCGAATTATACCTTATTGTCGCCCAAACCTTGCACGTTTCTTTTCTTATTCTGTTTTTTTCCCTGAATTTGTTGATCATGTCGAGGTCGGCCAACAAACTTTCCTTGTTAAAATTCAAATCCTGAATTTGTCATCGTAGAGAGGGCTATCCGATTTCAATTAGGATCATAGCTTTTGTCCCGTAAGTAAGGTTGTATGGGGTTTCTTGTGTAGTAGACTGTGGTGTACACCGGTAAGCCCACAAGACTTCGAGAAGCTCTTTAGTCCACTTCCTTTAGCTGGATTGAGTCTCTTTTTTAATTCATTACGAATGAGTTAACTTCGGATTAGGTCTCTAGTCACTCATATTAAACACATCACACAACTCATAAGAGTGAGTTAATTTGGGTTGAGTAGAGTTTGACCAAATCATAAATAAAATCCAACTCAATCTAATTGGACTAGATTTGGTCGAGTTGGGTCATCGTGTATACTTGACTTAATAAACATCCCTTATCCAGTTGATCATGTAATGACATTGATTAGTTTAGAGAGCTTGTCTAACCAACATCGTCTAGTTTCTAAAGTGTAAATCTAAATCCATGGTTGTTATTAGATAGGTTATTGTTTTTTTAGTTAGTTATATATATATATATATATATATATATATATATATATATATATATATATATATATATATATACACTAGTTTAACTAAGGTAGAACAATTTTCATTCATAATTTGTTTCTTTCTTGTCTGTGTTCCTAAATTTTTTACTCAGAATCATCTTCATTTTTTTGTGTGTCTATTTACACATTAATTATGTATCCACTAGACTGTTTAGGATGTACCTTACTTTTATTTGTAATTTTTTTTATCTACTATACCCTGTAATAAAAAAATAAAATTGAAATAATTAGTAAACTTCTTTCCCTTCAATCTCCTTTTCCCTTACTAACTACGTTTCTTTACTATTATTATTATTTTGCATCCTTTTTTTTTCCTTCTCAGATAAAAGAAAACATGAGGTGTGACTTTGCATCTCTAGACCTAACTCTTGGTATTAAAACTCTCACATACAAGCAGCAAGCAGTGAATTAAAGAGCAAGAGCCCAAAGGGAAAAAACACAGGAAAGAAGTCAACATCAAGCAGTAAGCAGTGAAGTAAAGAGCAAGAGGCAAATAGAAAGAACAGAAAGGAAGTAAAAATGAAACAGTAAGTAGTGAATTAAGAAATAAGAACAAGATAAACAAAGAGAATACGAAAGAGGCAAAGATAAAAACAAATAGGAAAGGACAAAGACCCCCACATAGAGACCGGAGAAAACAGCATTCTTAGCTGTCCAATTAATTAATGGTTAACCGTTTTTGCTCCAACATGTTCACAGCGAATCCCAGAGACAAAAGACGCAATTCCATCTACAGTTATCAAAGTACATGCATGCTCATGCACCCTCATTGCTTCGCGCTGACCCTATCATCATCCCTTCAAAAAGAAGGAACTTAGTAATATAAACAAAGAATAAATTAATCGTTATGGTGCTTGCTTACAGACAAAAGTACTCCTACTAAATTTTATTTTCCAATAAAGCTGTTCCTTCACTGCCACAAGCTAGGCAACACAACCCCACTTAAACCACAAAACATAACAGACACATCAAAATTCAACACTACAATTCAAAGCCATGTTTTGTCTTTTTGTTTGCTGTTTAAGAAAAACAAAAATTCCACCCACTTATCTATCTATCTATCTATCTATCTATCTATCTATCTATCTATCTATCTATCTATCTATCTATCTATCTATCTATCTATCTATCTATCTATCTATCATCCTTTTTACTTTTCTCACCCAAATCCGAAGTACCAATATCGTGATACAGATTTTATGTCCACCAACATCAACATCCCTTCTCCATGTCGTCCCATCACTTTATGGCTTCAAAATTTTCAATTTTTTTTGGTTAACTACACCAAGATGATATGACATTATGACTAATGCCATGGTCGCTTTCAGATGGACCATAGGGATAAATCATAAACGTTTTTTTTTCTTCTTTACTTTACTCTCTCTTTGGTAGTTCTTTGGGCATGGTTTAGTTAATCCAAGAATTGTGGATCGTTGGATTGTTTCCACATGGAGTGATTTTCCGTCTTTTGAGGTCCCTCTCTTGTCTCAGAGGAGAATCAGCAACGGTGATTCCGTTGGATTTTTCACTTTCTGAACTCAGAAAATGATGGTCCAACACATTAATCGGCGTGTCTGACCTTGAAACCCCATTCAACGCAGACTCGTACTCCTCCTCTATGGCTATGTCTTGTATCACTTTGTAGCACTGCTCCACGCTTTCCTGCAGTAAATTTTTCGTACCTTCAATTAATTTCATTCAACATTCAAAATATGCTTTGCCACTTTCCCCCTTCTCCTCCAAAATAATTCATATAATCTAATAAATAATAATAAAGGAGGAATGTGTTGTGTACTTTATTTACATATGAAGAATCGATTATTGCTTTTAAGAAGGAGGGATATTGAAAAGGAAACAACTCATGAGAAGCACACAAAAGGGCAGTTGCAGCAATTATAGATGGCTTGAACTCCCAAAGCCTTATCTCTGCACAAAAAGAAGTTAACAATTATTAAATTAGAAGATGGGTGTTATGTATTAATCATAACATATATCATGCAGAATGGTTTTTTCACCACTCAAAATCACACTGATAAATATAGATGGATGCAAGAGAAGAGAGGTTGAAAATGACAAATAACATTTATAACTGTCAGTGCAGTGTTTGGAAAAATTAAATGTACAACATCATCAACCATATCATATTTTATGAATTTATGAATACCTCCTTGTGACATGAATATGATTTCAGAGGCACGGTTTTTCAGAACCGTCCCCATTGGTGAGCCTTTGAGCCCCATCAAGGCAATGAAGAAAGGTATGAAGGAGAATGGGGTGATCGACCGCATTCTCCATTGTAATGCTCCCAAGATAAGTGCTTCCATTCTTCGCACCGTTTGTGTCTCAAACATTATGCCCCCATCACTTTGATTCAAAAGAGCCTAATAAATAAACCACGTTCAGTGAATGCATACCAAATTACCAATCTTTTCTTATAAAACCCTCGTATGTTACAAGCACTTTACTTAGAATAAATAATGGCGATTTTACCTGAACATCAGAGCATTCAGTTCTCATCATCTTGACAGCAAGAGAAATGCAAGAGACAGCAATGAGCCTGAGGATCCATGGCTTCGGTTGCTGTTTCATAAACCAAATTTGAGTCACTTCTTAAAGAAGGAGAATCTCGGTGTTCTATTTATTTTAATATTCACAAATAAGAATATGAATCAATAGAATTGAAGAACAATGAAGAAAATAAGCAAACAACTAGCACATTTGGATTCTTTACCGAAATCCCTTGGCTGGCTAGGAACCGATCCAGATAGTTGGTAGCAAGATAAGACAAAGCCGGATCCAAAATGCAGGACAGCTGAACAAGGCCAACCAACGCACACTGAGATTATGTTTAAGAAAAAAAAAATTATTTTTCTCAACAACAATCAAAGTTTTGGCACTTACCTGTGAGATTAAGGAAACAAGTTCTCCTCTGATAGAGATGTCAAGATCTTTGGGTTTGTGAGTGTGAGAATGATTCTGTGATGGGGTGTGGTCAGATTCAATGAGGAAGAGGTAAGAGACAGCATCGGAGTGAAGATTTTCCAAAGGGTTTTCAAGGTCAAACTCCATGGACGAGGTGGTGGTGGAAGAAGGTACTACTGAGTGGAGCTTAAAAGGCAAGGAAAAGCATGTTGAAGGGAGGCAAAGTGATAAAGGTAAAGGGGCAGAGAGAGGGTTCTCAGTTCTCTCAGCTTTCTTCAAATGAATACCATAGCATGGAGTTGCTTCAGTTCTACAACAGCTTTGCCACTTTTCTTTTTTTAGCTCTGAGCTTTGCTACTTGCTGCTCTCTTTATTGGTGTTGTTGCCTTCTGTGCCTCTCTCTTCACCCTATTGTCTTTCTTTGGTATATATTAATTTTGGGAAAATGGGAGGTTTTGGTCCACTCTGTTCAGTGGTTGCATGAGATGATGGTGCTGTGGCAGGATCAGATTGGTTCAAGCACAAGTCAATTTTAATCAGAAAATTTAGTTTGACATAGAAGGGTTGAATTCTGCACTCGTTTTCTTTTTTTTAAATGCAAAAAAGGTGTGAGAGTTAATACGGTGGGTGATAGTTTTTCTATTTTCTTGATCTTGAATTTAATATAATATTTAATGTTAATGGCACTCTCTAGAATAAGAAGGGAACAAATTGATATTAATATTTAATTCGAATAACTCCAAAAATCGAACGAAAAAATGCAACCAAAATGCTACTATCTATTTTAGTAATAAATACGTTTCATCAGTCATCACTGATTTTGAGTAAATTATGCTGCATTTTTTTTGGTGGATCTGTGTGATTGAGCATAAAAAGTAGCAGCTGAAATGAAATACTTTAATGAATTAATCTCAATCCTATGGTTATTGGTTACGACAATCGGCATGCCCAATCTTCTCCAAACATTGAGAATTTATTTTCTTAGATAAAATCAAGGATTAGGAAGTATATATGGATGTTTTCTGATGTAACAAACCATGAGTAGTCTAACAGGTAAAAAACATCCTTGAGTGAGTAATGATGTCTCATAAAGATTGAATTTCTTTGTTTGTTCTAATTGTTTGAGCATCATGCCTTGGTTGTGGAGAAATGTTCAAGCGTGATTCATATTTTATCAAGAGTGCAGGTCCAAAGTACACACTATCACTTTTCATACTTTAACTTATTTTTAATCCTTAAAACTACAAATTTCATTATTAATCCTTGAAGTTATAAATAAAACAAATTATTAACTATTATTCATTTAGTCCCTAGTATTAATGACAATCCCATATGATTTCCTACTTTGATAACTATATCAATCATTTTGATGATACACATAAGTCAATTTAATCCTTGACTTTGTAACCCCTCTAATGTCTATATGCATAATTTGTCCTTTCTCTATATAGGATTCTACTTGCAAAGATAGTCAAATTCTTAAATACAGAGGATCAATAATAACAAAAAATAATTGACACTTGGAAATTTCTGGAGATAATTTTTGTTGAAGTGTTAATTGAGTTGGTTGACTAAAAGTTTTGGTCACATTATGTGTTGTTGGATCACTTTAAATTGTCTTTGATGAACGTTCCATTTCTTTTGGAGTTGCTTCAAACCTGCCCTATATATCTAGTACAACTTTTTCTTCATTATTATATGCACAGTTTTATATCAGCACACCTTTTGCTTTTCTTCTTGGATGTTATCATAAAATCATAGATTCTCTCTTGCGTGTTTTGGTTCAAGAGAAAGTCCACATTTTTTTTTGTAAAATTTAATTTGAAGATGTATCATAAATTAAAGTTTAACTTTGCTTTTTATCACTAGGGTGATCCTTAGGTAAGGTTTGTCAGTTTGTGCTTAAAGAATATTTAGATTTAGAAGTAATAATGTTAATGGGTTTAGATTAGATTGAATTTTTTTTTTAAAAGTAGCAAAACTGAATTATTTCAGTCACCTTCATTTTGGTTTGAAATTGACCATTTAATCGTCTAATGAAATAAATAAAAAATTAGAAAACAAAATCATAATTAAAAAGAAAATAAATAAATAAAATCTAAAGTAAGCATTATATAACTACACAGCATAAAAACAGTATAATTGTATGACATAAAGTAATAGATTTATAAAATTAAAAAACATACAAATTTAAAAACTTTGTAAATTACGAGTTGATCATGGTTGCCATTTATATATTTAAATATGATGATATATGAACTAATGTTATCAAGATAGTATAATTTTAGAATATGAGTCAATAATCTAAATCAATTCATTTTTTTTTAATTTATATATCATTAAGTTAAATTTGTATTGACCATTAACTAGATGATGAATTGAATTAGATTATTGTAAAATTTGAACCAATATCTAAAAATACTTTACAAAACAGAATTGAATTCATTAATATTAAAATGTAATTTTACATTGTCAATATAACATTAGTTTAAGATAAATCAATGTGAATTAATATAGAAAATGGATACTACAGAAAAGTGATGTAATATATATACATCCGTTGATTATTTTACTATTGTTGGTTTCCTGCTTTTGTCTTTTTTGCTAACATTACCTTCCTTGCTTCTATTGTTTGGTTAAAAGTTTTAATTTATTTTTAATATATTTTAACTTTTTTTTGTTATAGTTTAGAATATAGGAATATATATATATTATTTATTATTTACATATAAAAATTTAGTTAAATATAGAAAAAAACTCTATTAAATTAAAAACTACTTAACTATAGGAATTTGATTACATTGCCTGATTGTGAAATTTTATTATAATTATATATCTTTGAAAACGAAATAAATAAAGTAATTGTTTTCTTTCCAAAACACAACATATTTTATATTGGATGTGTCTACGACTCATTTAAAATTACCATAGTACATTGATTAAGACTACACCAAAATGTGATATAAAAATGATGGGACTAAAATAGTAACCGATTCCACCAATAATCATAATGATTCTGAATGAACATAGATCTATATTGAATCCAAGTTGATTCCCTACAGAGATATCATTTATGAATATACTAAAATACAATGTATTTAATAAGGTTATATGCTACTAAAGTAAAACTCAATAATAATGAAATATGATAGTGTATATAGATTTTGTCCTTGAAGAAATTTGCATGCAGACATGGTCCTGAAATAAAAATGCATGTTTGAGTATAAAGCAGAGTAAAGAATGAAAAAGGGTTGAGTTAGGAGAGGAGGCACGTGATGATTAATTTGAGGAGTGGATGCAGCACGCCACAACCCCATGCAGAGAGCAGCATCATTGCATGCTTAATGTTTGCAATCAAGTTAGGAAAAACTAAAAACACATGCCAATTATTCACTTCCTTTTCATCAATGATTCTATTTTCCAATCATGCACTGGGTCAAAAATGATCCTCCTGTTCCTGGACTCTGTGCAAAAGGTTACAACATTTTATGAGATTTTTTCCCATTTAGAACAGGCTATTTTCGCAATTGCTGTTGTGGAATTGAATTTTGAGATATTATTAGGACTAGTTATGATCATAATGTGCTTGTGTTTTGCGAGAAGGTTAAAGAGAAAAAGACATCAAACAGACTGTAAGAACATGGCATTTGATTAAAGAAAAAGAAAAAAATTTGGTTCCTTTACTTCTGTATGCTTTCATTTCTCATTTATTTTCATTTTATTTTATTAAATTGTCACATTATCTTCATCTATTTTATGTTTTTAAACATTTATGCAGGAAATGTGAAATATATTTTTTCTTCAACGTTTTGTGTATAAATATTTGAAAAACAAATTAAAATATGTGATATTTTTTAAAATTATACACTATAAGAAAATTATGAAATGGAAACCAATTTTAGAAAAAAAAATAATTAGTTGTTATAGTGACAAAAATTGGCTCTAACTATTTTTTTTATGCATTTTATCCCTTATTTTTTAAAATGCAATAAATGTTAATATTTTATTAATTCAGCTTCAGTTTCATAAATCCATTCCTAACGTGATAATGTTGACAACACAAACTAATTTGGATCGATGAAATGTTAAGGATATTTTTTAGATTAGACAATTTCCATGAAACTATAATATGGTAATTTAGTAAAGAAAAATAATGTATAGTCTTAAGAGTGTTTCCCATAGCATAAAATTTTTCAATGGAAGTTAAATCTTTAACACAGACTTTCGTATTTGCGATACTAATAATATATATAAGATATTTTCCTATAATCATGTTGATTATCATTTTTGTCAATAACTAATTTCCATTATATTGAAATTTTACTCAAGAGAATAAACTCAGTACTACACATACTAATTAATGATTTGTTGATTAAAATATGAGATATTAATATTACTTGTTGATTTTATTCCATTATAATAAAATTATCTATCATGCGATTTAACATACTGATATTATAGACGCACAGTGTGATAGTGGGCTTATAAGCCCAGTTCCTGGACTAGTACTTAGAATCCATCACGAGAAAAGCCCAAAACGTTGAAAGAGGATTGAAATGGTGCAGCAGTTTTTAGTTTTTACACAACAATTTTTATATATTTAAATATAAAAAAAATTCACCGAGCCACTTGTAAATCATAGCTCCAGTGGAAAGCAGACCTATAATATTGTTTTATGGAAGGACAGGCCAAGTCTAAGGCTGAAGGTGAAGGAGGAATGTAGAATTATGAAGGGGTATTTCTTGTGGCAAATTCTCCCTGCAACTCAATGACTTTTTTTCCACCTCCATACATCTACGTGAAATACTAATTTTCCTCTTGTTTAAAATTTTAAAAACTCTACTTCTCTCTTAACCTCACACGCACCTTTAATTTTGCTATTTTTTGAACGGCGAGCACTCCTTATTTCTCCAGAGCCGCCGCACCTCCTCCAGTGTTATCTAAGAGCTCTCATTTTTCT
The DNA here is from genome assembly GCF_000499845.2 of Phaseolus vulgaris. NCBI lineage: Eukaryota > Viridiplantae > Streptophyta > Magnoliopsida > Fabales > Fabaceae > Phaseolus > Phaseolus vulgaris. The sequence goes on from NC_023749.2 coordinate 14,136,280, forward strand.
GGTCAATTTTTTTATGTTATATACAATTCGATATGTATTACTTCGATATGTATTACTGGATTCGGTGTATACATATTGAATGGTACAATTCGGTATGTTATTTGGAAATGAATACGGAATGATACTTTGGTATGTATTATTGGATCTAGTATATACATACTAAATTGTACTATCCGATATCAAAAATTTCAAAATTTCTGTGTAAAATATAGATTTCAGAATTTCGTAAAATATTATGAATTTTACGACTTCCGTAAAATATTATAGATTTCAGAACCTTCGTAAAAATGTCATAGGTTTCAGAACTACGGACATTTATTTTTTATTCATTTATCATTTAAGCATTAATGTGTTTTTTCAAGTACAAATATTTACATCTGTTGTATTTATTTATCTATCTTTATTAAAGTACTTTTTTAATAAATAAAACAAATAAATGGATATAACATTCATCAATTGACAAAATATATCAAAATATTGATAAAATTATACCAAAATATATCAAGAAAACACATTCAAATCCAAACTCAACACAAAATGAGTTAAAAAAAAACTATGAGGAAATAGCATAAGACGAATAATGCTATGAAGTACTACAAATGAAAACATAGCATATTGTTCACTAAGCAGAAAATAGGACAAAAATAATTTCCACATTATATTATATTCTTCAACAATCACATATGCTCCTCTTGATGTCCAGAATTTGTTGACACACTTCCTTGATCATAAACCTACAATAGAAACATGTATCACAATTAGAAATGAAAATATGAAAAATAAAACAAGTTATTTAACTTTTTTAAACATTAACGATAAAGGATTGAACATAGTCAACCCATGATGCAATTGACCTTGATAATTTTGAAAAAAAATAAAATCATCATTGCCTAAAAAAATTCACATTCTTCATATGTTTTGTTCATCCAATTGTGACTTAATTTATAAAATGTATACTTATAGTCACACCCAACTTATTTCAGATTTCATAAAAAGTGTTCAATCCAAAAACTGATAATAAGAACACTCCACCAATCACCAATCCAATATAGACAACTAAAATCAACTTTACTTAGAAAACAACAAATAAAATTTTCTATTTTTATTTTTATTCATATTTTATAATAAATACATATTAGTTATTTTATTTTGAACATCATAATAATAGTGTACATTAATTAAATATTATATAGAAAATAAGATATAATTGATAAAATTAATGTTATTTTAAATTTTAACAATAATAGACAAATAAAAACAATTTTCTTAAAGAAAATTGAAATGTAAAAAGAAAGAAAATGAACAAGGATTTTAATTTTAGCTAATGGGATGGGATAAAACAAGTATTAATACGATTATGATTTCTAAAATGTGATGAGAAAGAACTCAGTGGCACCAAGAGAATGCAAGTGAACGGTGGTGAGAAATAAAAGAGTAAAGCAAACGTGAAGAACACGGGGACAAAGTGCAGAAAAAAGAAAGAGATATTGTATATTATTATTGTTGTGTAAAAAAGGTACAAAGAAGGTAATATAAAAGAGGCATGAGCTAAAAGAATGAGGCCCAGAGTAAAACGTTACACAAAGAAAAAATGGGGCCCAAGAAGAAGCCTAATAATATGATTAACACCCTCCCTCAAGCTGGGAATATATATCCTTCATTCCCAGCTTGGACTTAAGATTCTTGAAAACAGCAGGTGTCAGGGGTTTAGTAAGAATATCTGCAGTTTGCAAGGCAGAAGATATAGGAAGCAATTTGAGGAGACCGGTATTAAGTTTTTCTCTGACAATATGACAATCGATCTCTATGTGTTTGGTTCTCTTGTGGAAAACCTAGTTGGATGTGATTTGAATGGCTGATTGATTATCGCAGTAGAGTGTGGCTGGTGAAGTGAAGACGAGACCAAGGTCTTGAAGCATGTAGGTTAACCACTGAAGCTCACAAGTAGTAGCTGTTAGAGCTCTATATTATGCTTCAGAGGAGCTCTTAGAAATTGTTTGTTGCTTCTTTGATTTCCAGGAGATCAGAGACTCACCCAAAAAAATAGAGAAACCAGTTATAGATTTTCGAGAATCAAGACAAGTGGCCCAATCTGAGTCACTATAAGCTTTTAAATGGATAGGACTACTGCTAGAAAGAAAAATACCAGAACCAGGATTGCTTTTGAGATACCTTAATATTCTGAAAGCAGTTTGTTGATGAAACTTGGTGGGGGCAGAGACAAATTGACTGAGATTGTTAACGCTGAAGACAATGTCAGGTCTAGTGTTTGTAAGGTAGATTAAATGCCCAATAAGTCTGCGATATGCTGAGGTTTCGTCTACATTGAGAGGAATACCTTCAGTTGACGAGAGGCAGGAGGAATGCGTCATAGGTGTAGGCATAATTGCATAGTCTTGCATACCCGTTTCATGAAGAAGATCAATAGTGTATTTTCGTTGACTAAGATGAATTCCAGAATTGTTGCGGGCTACCTTGAAGCTTAAAAAGTAGGTGAGATCGCCCAAATTCTTGATCTTAAAGGTCTGGTCCAGCATGTTGGTTATGTTAAGAATCTCAGCACGATCATTCCCAATAAGCACAATATCATCCACATAAATAAGAATAATAGTAATGTTAGTGTCATGATGTTTTAAAAATAAAGAATGATCAGCTGAAGATAAAATGTAGTTTTGTGAAATTAAAAAAGTTGACAGCTTTTCATACCATTGTCTTCCAGCTTGCTTAAGGCCATAAAGAGACCACTGAAGTTTACAAACACTGTTGTTAGGAAGAAGAAGCCGAGGGGGAGGCTGCATGTAGACCTCTTCATGCAAGTTTCCATGTAGGAATGCATTATTAACATCCAATTGTGTAAGAGACCATTTATAAGCAGCAACAAGAGTAAGAAGGGGACGAAGAGTAGTTAATTTTGCAACTGGTGCAAATGTATCCAAGAAATTAAGACCTTCCAATTGAGTGTAACCTTTGGCAACCAAGCGTGCCTTGTAACGGTCTACAGTCCCATCTGATTTATATTTAATTTTATAAATCCATCTACAACCAATAATCTTCTTACCAGGTGGAAGGGAAGTAATTTTCCATGTTTGATTGGTGTCAAGAGCATCTAATTCATCTTTCATTGTTAGCTGCCAGCAGGTTTGTTGGGAGGCTTCATTATAGTTGCGTGGCTCCATATAAAATGAAATAGAAAGAATCATATGCTTAAAACCAGGTGATAAAGCAAGGTATGAAACATAATTTTGAAGTGGATAGTTAGAACTTACATTGTGTACAACTGACAAATCAGTTTGAAAATCTTCTAAATAAGTTGGAGGTCTCCTTGATCTTGTTGAACACCAAGGGGGAGTATCAACAACATTTTCAACATTTGTGGTGACAGTAGTTTCAACAGTATAAGGTGTAGTAGAAAAAGAGAGATCACATTTTGAATCATAATTGGGAGGCAGATGTAAAGACAAATTATTTGGATTCTGTTGAACATCAGTAGTCAATTGATATGGAAAATTAGTTTCATGAAAAATAACATGTCTTGAAATCTCAATTTTGTGATTTTTAAGATTGAGAAAAATATAGCCTTTGGTGTGATGTTGGAAACCAAGGAAAACACCATGAACAGAACGTGCATATAATTTCTTTCTATGTGAAGTGAGAGTGTTAGAGTAGCATAAACATACAAAAACATGTAAATTTGAGAGATCACAGAGATTACCATTTAGTTTTTCATATGGAGAAAATTTTTGTAAAAGGGGAGTAGGAGTACAGTTAATTAAGAAAGTTGCATGTTGTACAACAAAGTTCCAAAACAAGTGAGGTAAATGAGCTTAAAAAAGTAAGGCACGAGTCACATTTAAAGATGTTGATGTTTGTGTTCAACAATGCCATTTTGTTCAGGGGTTTCAACACAGGTGGTTTGATGAACTATACCTTTAGCAGAAAAAAAATCTTTCATAGCAAATTCAACTCCATTATCAGTTCTAATAGTTTGAATAGTAGTTTTAAAGTGATTTTCAATATAAGCAACAAAACTGACTATATGATTACGAACTTCAGATTTATTGTGCAAAAAAATGGTCCATTTTAAGCGAGAGAAATCAACCACAATAGTTAAAAAATACCGGAAACCTTGCATAGAAATAACAGAACACGGACCCCAAATATCCATGTGAATCAACTCAAAAGATTTTGAAGAACAGGAACTGCTTAAAGTAAAATGAAGCCTTTTCTGTTTAGCAAGATGACAAGAATCACAAACATCAAGTTTCTTAGCAGAAATATAAGGGTATTTAGTGCTTAAAACCATCAATCTTTCATTTGAAACATGTCCCATTCTATGATGCCACAAATGTATGTCCTTAACAGTACAATGTAAAGCAGGAACAATATGAGGTGCATCATTATTTCTAAAAATAGAATGTTCAAAAACATACAACCCAACTCTAGCATCAACTAAACCAATCCTCTCTTTGGTTTAAGTGTCCTGTATCACACAGTTTAGGGATGAAAAAATTAAATTGCAGTTGAGATTAGAACACAATTTAGAGGTGGAAATCAAATTAAAAGCAAATTGGGGAATATATAGGACATCGGTAAGGTAGAATTTGAGATTAAAAACAATAGTACCAGAAATTTTAGCAAAAATATTTTGGCCATTTGGTAAACTAATTTAAACACGGGTTATACTTTTATACATATTAAAAGCAGATAAAGAGGTGCAAACATGATATGTTGCCGCTGAATCTAAACTCCAGTAATCTCCAGTTTTCTTTATACTATTGGAAGCATAAATGTTACCCATGGGAGATTGGTCTGTTGCTTTGTGTATGAGATCAACAGTGAAGGATCCCACCTGGTTCACATGAGCTGGATTTGCTGGATTGTTGCAGGAATGTTGCCTGAACAGTTAAGACAACACTTGATATTGTTGTCCAGTGAGGTGAAAATCTCTATTTTCCTGTTTCTTTTGAGAATGCTCAGAAACAACTTCATCAGTAGTAACAACATTATTAATTTGACCAGTTTTACCATTGTAGAATTTGTACCCAGGAGGGTATCCATGCTTTTTGTAAGTGTCAACCGTATGACCATTTCTACCACAGTGAGTACACGTTTTTCTGTTACTTTTATAAGTCCTATTATCTCGTCTAGGAAAACCGACTTTACGAAAACACACATTCTCAGTGTGGTCATTTTTTCCACAAAAAGCACAAACACCATAAGCATTATTACGACTAGAACTAACACTATTAATATTGGTTACAGAGAAGTTGTTAGCCAATTGACATTCTTGCTGAGCCACCAAAGAAAAAAATCTTGGGAATAGGTGGTATAGGTTCCATTAGAAGGACATGAGACTTGATGTTATGGTACTGTTCATTTAATCCACGCAAGAATTGCATAAATTGATCCTCACATTTTCTTTGACTAATAATCGAAGCAACAAAACAAGTACATTTAGTTTGACAAATACACACAAGATTGGGTCTACAATTGTCTAGCTCATCCCAAATGATTCTATGTTTAGTAAAATATTTTGTGACCGACAAATCTCCTTGATTTAAAGATACTACTTCAGATTGCAAGTCTGAAATTCTAGATATTGGGAATATCTAGTTTTTAAAGCAGTCCAGACATCAATGGCCATATCCATCCATATTATACTCTGTCTAATAGGAGTAGAGACAAAATGCACTAACCAAGAAACAACCATGTTGTTACACCTTTGCCAAGCCGAATACGTTGGATTGTTCTTGGCTGGGCAGGGATGTGAACCAAGAATGAACTCCACTTTGTTCTTTGCACTCAGCGTCGTCACCACTGATCTACTCCAAGAATGATAGTTTGAAGAGTCGAGCACCGGTGACACCAAGGGGGCAGCGGGATTTTCATTGGGATGTAGGTAAAGGAATCTATTCACCGATTGGCTCTATTGATCAGACTGTGTTTGTTGCTCCGAATCTCCTTCCGCCATACCTGAAGAGAAAAACAGAAAGAAATTAGGGCAAGAAAACAATTAAGAGAAAGAAATTTCAGAGTGCACAATAGAGCTCTTAAAAAAGAAGAGCTCTAATACCATAATACGATTATGATTTCTGAAATGTGATGAGGAAGAACTCAGTCGCACCAAGAGAATGCAAGTGAACGGTGGTGAGAAAGAAAAGAGTAAAGCAAACGTAAAGAACACGGGGACAGAGTGCAGAAAAAAGAAAGAGATATTGTATATTATTATTGTTGTGTAAAAAAGGTACAAAGAAGGTGGTAATATAAAAGAGGTATGGGCTAAAAGAATGATGTCCAGAATAAAGCGTTACACAAAGAAAAAATGGGACCCAAGAAGAAGCCCAATAATATGATTAACAGGTATATATAACTTTTATTATAATTTCTCAAGTCTTTTTCATACATTAATCTAATAAAAAAACACTTTAAAAGATTGCTTAAATTGGCCTTAAAAGAATCGGTGACTCTTTCTACCTAGTGTGTGATTGTTCCTTCTATTCCCTATCATGTCTAAATGTAACAAGAGCAAGTTGGTTTTAAGCAATTTAAAAGGTACATATGTAATCACATGCAAAAGGCTACAATGAAGAACACTGAACACATTCATTTCTTAAATAGAACATGTTTTTACACAAAGATAATATGGCCAGACTACTAAATTTCATGTGGCCTCTAGATACCCATAAAATCAATTGCCATTCAATGGATCCTCAAACTTATGTAAATACGATAAAAGCTTGCCTCAGCTTATCAATAATAGAACAAATGGTGATGCTTCCCAAAGAAATATTATATTTGAGGCTTCAAAAACAGAAATTAACAATAAAAAAAACCTAAACACCAAATAGAAAATAAATATTATTATACATTAAATCATATACAAATGTCAGCCTCAATTTAAGTAAAAGGAAACACTAGTTTGAAACTTACTGGAACATACAAGCAACACCATTCATCTTAAATGCATGTTAGAAAGGAAATCCGACAACCTGAAAGCATAATGTATTACAACTGAAAATGGCTTATGGCAAACCAAATTTAGTGCATACTTTGGAAAGGCAATAAATTCTATAGTGTATTAAAAACCATGTACATGCCATGACAAAAGATATTTATAAGTGTTAGGCAAGAAAATAGAAAAATGACCCAAACAGAGGAGCACATGGGGTAAAATAGAATTAAGTTATGTTCACAGAATTACCTTGTAGAAATAACTAGTTCCAAAAGGGCAGTTACCATCCCCAAAGTCAGAGTGCTTGCAGTCAATTGACCTACAAAAGGAATAAAACAATTACCAAAAGAGTATCAGAAAAGAGATAGTCATTCACTATTTCACTCAGCTGAGCTATTTTTTTTCCTTGTTGTGAAATATAAACTACATTGCTCTCCATCAGTTGCCCTTGCACATGCAAATCAATATAAAGAAGGGGCAAATGAAATGGGTCATCCCTCATCAATAAGACAACATATAATGGTGAACCAAAGTTTAAACTCTCTGAGCTTCAATCAGATGATGGATTAATTGGATAGAAAAAGCAAAAGAAGTCATAAGATTTTGTAAGTAATCAAGAAATTACTTGAGCTTGGCCTTGTAGTTGTCAATGATTTCTTGTTTCTCTTCAGTTGTCGAGTACCAAATGACACTTGGGATCACAAAGTATGATAGCTTACGACAAATAGGACAAGCCCTCAATGTACTATTAACATCCATCCCCAATGTTGGGTTACTACTACGCCAATTCCTAATACAGGATATGCAAAATGGATTATGACATTCAGATAGCAGCCGAACGTAATTCAATTTGACAGAACACGCTCCAGGAAAACACTGCATTCAATTTCTTGACTTCGTTTCAATGCCTCAAGATACTTGTGCTTATTTTCACAACTCTTCGTATGCTCTTCTCTTTCCTCAAGTTGGAAAGGATGCAAGCAATGCTTTCCACAGGTGATGCAAATAATGTCTGAAAGGGGAGCATGCAAAAATAATGTTCGCTCCTTTCCTTTTGGAAATACTTCCCTATTATTAATAGTCTACTGCCACTTTAATTATCCACCGTGCTTCATTGCAAAATTTTAGCAATCACGCTATTAATTATCAGTTTGTCTTACCTATGCAAGTATTTAATCATTCTAGCTCCTCATTCTCCCAAAAGAAACTTGGAGATTTAGGAACTGTCTAAGAAAATTGGGGCCATGCCTTAGTAGGAATAAGCTTTGGTTGCATTCCAATTGATAACTCTAGTCAAAGCAGATATTGTTACTGTGATGAAGAGGGAAGGTGCTTCTAATAAGAAGCAACTAAAATCAACAACACGGCTCCATTCTGCTAGGAAACAAGTCGGGAAGCGCTGCAGTATTAATCATGGAATTTGTTGGTTTTTGTTGCCCTGGTTGAGCTAGGGATTTGAAGATTATACCAATAGTAGGCTCGGTGGGTCATTGACGAAGGTTAATGGAGTTGCTGGTGACACAAGTATCATGGCAGCCACTAACTTTTAATGCTGCATAACCTGAAAATTATGCAGATCTTGTGCACTTTTGGTTCTGCTGATTGGTTTTTTTTTTAGTTTTAAAATTTTGCCTTTTATTATGAAACAACTTGCTGTAATATGCTTTCTGTGAGACTAAGTTTTAGTCTTTTTGGTTTTGAAAAAACAAGTGTCAAAAATCTAGATCTTTATGTTTGTATTTATCTTTTTTGCCAGATATCTTTGTAGATTTTTTTATAAGGTTGGAATATTTCTGAAGTGTTTCATTAATTATTTTATTCATTGTTAATAAAAAAAAAAACTCTTCATTCTCATCAATTTTATACTACAAGTACAAAAATAAAAAAACTTCTGAATGAATATTAAAAACAGCTTTTGAAGTCATCCAAGTGAAATTCCTGCACCTAATGTTTTCAAGAGCTTAAAATTTAAAATATAAAAAAATTCATAATCTAGTAAGTCATCTACCACACCATAGATCCATCAAAGTATCCCTTCCCAAAATGTTTATTATTAATGAGCGAAACGCGATCACGAAAGCGAAACGTAAGAGAGATTATTAGAGACATGAGCGGTGGAGATCGAAGTCGTGAGCAGTGAAGACGCGAGCTGCAGAGATCGGAGTCGTGAGCAATGGAGACGCGAGCAATGAGATTTGTTTTCAGTGACCGCGAGCGTGAACGAGGTTTGTTTTTCTTTGAACTGAGGTGTGTGTGCGTTTTCCTTAAGGTTCAGTGAACGACAGTGGAAATGAAGCTTAAGGTTCAGTGAACGGAAGTGGAAATGAAGAGCAACAATAAATATTCATAATTTACCATGAAAATGAAGAGCAACAGTGGAAACGAAAAGACATAATGGAGATTTAATATATGAGAGGGAAAAGAAGAAAAGAGAGAAATGAGCGCGTAAATAAAAGTAAAATAAAATTTAAAATAAATTTGTTAGCAATTTTTGGAGAATTCTTTGCGAAAGGCTAGTAACTAAGTTGACTTTTTCATACAATAGAGTGGTCTATAAGACTACTAATATTTCTCCATTTGAGGTTGTATATAGTTTTAATCCTCACACTCCTTTGAATTTGTTACCTTTGCCTAATCCACATGAATTTATGCATAAGGAAGAGGGAATGATGGTAAAGGCCTTAACTCAGGACCAACCACTAGAGCTATGTCAAGGAGGATACAAGAAGATTGAGACTCTACTACAGATAGCAGAGACACTCTCTTATACATGTTAAAAAATGCCATAACCTAGTGTAATTTCCTAGAATAGGATTTTAATTTTCTTACTTAATTGTAGAGTAGGAAATTTACTTGTAATTTTCTTTAATTAAATTAGGGTTAGGATTAAGCATCTAAAACCTACCTAGGATATAATTGGACTTAATTGCAGCCCATATTAAAGCCTAGGTCAATCATTAGACATAATTAGGTTACATGGAGCACATTTGATCATTCTTTCCTTGTGACTCCAAAGTAGGCGCCTAATTCAAACTAATTAGCATCTCCTTCAAAATTCAAGCAAAACCAAATCAGATGAGACGATGCTATCAACTTCAATATGTATATGACATGTATCTTCAAAATTGTTAGCAATTTGATTGGTGTAGTACTTGTTCTTGAACATTTTCTTGCTTGATTTTAATTTGAGTCATACATATAATTTGTTTTGTAATTTTTAATTTCAGTTTGTAAATTATTTTTAATCCTTTGTTTTTGTCAATTCAAGTTCTTATTTGAATAGTCCTTAATTCAAATTGATTTTTTTTTAATTTAATTCTTTTGACCTCTACTTGGAATGGTTGAACACTCTGGTGAAATTGGAGAAATGATTCGGTGAAAACAATCTCTTGAAGAAGATGAAGAACTGATTAGCAAATGTTGAATTCCCTAAGGAGAGAAAGCAAAAGGATTGGCTCAACAAAAAGTGACAAACACTTGGGAGGATTATAATTAGGGAAATTTAATTGTAATCTTTGTATGATTGTATTTCTTGAGTTGTAAGTTTGACTAAAACATTTTTATTAGTGGATAAATAACTCGAATTAGACAGTGAGTGTGTCTCAAAGGTCCAAAGGTGTCAATGAACCTCACATAGGAAACGACTAGTTTAAATTCCTACACTTTTAGTTTTAGGGTTTCCATTTCTCTCTTTAGTTTCTCTTCTTTTCTAGGAAAAACATCTTGATTGTGTCTAAAATAATTTTCTTTATAGAAAAATTTGTGAAGTGCATTTGAATACGGTCTGACTAAAAAAGGTCTGGTACTTAAGTGATCGATCTCCCTTTCCTTCGAACCTACCTTGTGCACTGAACTTAACTTTTCTCTTAGAAAATTGTTCTAACACAAGGTTTTAATATGTCTAAACATTCTTCTCACCATAGTGGCAGTGACTCTAGGTTCTCTAAATATCTTTTGAAACAAATTTCAAAGGATCTACAGTCACTTCAACTATGGAAAATACAAGATGAGAGACAAAGAGAACAAAAACAAAGTGAAAGAGAATCTCATCTTGCAATTTCAAATGAGGAGTTGAGATTATTAAAAGAAAAAGATGACATAATAAATGAAAATTTTAAAAATCAAAGAAGTCAAAAGAATTCTAGGTAGGTGACTCCTCATTTGAAAAAGGGAGCCCCGGGATTAATGATTACTATCAACATACACCAAGGAGACCTAGAAGATAGAAAATAGGAAGCCGGAAGCCAGAGTTGGCATACCTCACTTCCATGGGGAAGAAAACGTTGAAGTCTACATTGATTGGGAAATGAAGGTAGAACAAGTGTTTTCTTGTCACCATGTTAGTGAGGAAAAGAAAGTACTATTGGTCGCTTTAAGTTTCCAGGGTTATGCAATGTATTGGTGGACTTCATGGAAGCTTTCGATGTCTTATTGGGGAGGCTTTGACATTTTGACAAGAAAGCAATTCACAATGGCCTCACCTACAAGATTAATTTTACCCATAAAGAGAAGATGTTTGTATTTCTTCTTTTGATACCTTCTCAGATGTTGGAAGATCAAGTACAAATAAAAGTAAAAAAAAGAAAATGAGAAAAAAATCAAAAAATTCAAAAAAGTAGTCATCATGGATGATTTTGAGGCATGGAAAGAGAGTTCTCCTTTCCACGAGGTCATTCAAATGGAGAAAAATATGTTAAAAGAAGAAATAAAAATAATACTCTTATCTGAAGAACCTCCAAGCCTCTTTCTTTGTAAAGGAGAACTTACATGCACTGCCACTTCTTTTGAACCCAGTATTTTATCTCCTCAAGTCCAAATTTTTTAAAAGAATTTGATAATGTATTCCAAAAGAAATACCCAATTGGACTTCCTCCTTTTCGAGGTATAGAACATCAAATTGATCTTGTTCCTAGAGCTAGTCTACCCTATAGACCAACATACATGACAAATCCAAAAAAGACTAAGGAGATAGAATCCCAGGTTTAAGAATTGTAACTACAAGAACACATGATTCTTGACATTCTTAGGTTCAACTTGAGCTGGATTTGAAAGGCACTTTACTTAGAATTGGATCAATGTTCTAATTCAAGAACTCACCAAAACTTAGCACCAACCAAGACTCATATGGAAGTCCATGTTTTGTCAAATTGAATCAAAACACAAGGAATGAAGAACAAGAATTAAAACTGGACAGAAATTAAAAGCTAGCTACTGAACCAAAACAGAATTAAGAACACAATGCTGGAAACACAAAAATAAACGGTAGAAAAAGAAGTAAACTCTAGGAATCAAAACTACCGAATGGAAAATTGAAGAAAAGGGAAGAAGAACACTTATAGAAGAAGATGCTTGCTGGATTTTGAGAATTGGAAGAAGCCATTCACGCCACTTGGAACCTTGAACCAAGATAAGTGATGGAGTGCCACCACTTGAAGCTCACCATAGCTCACAAGATAAGGCAAAGAAGAGGAAGACTTAAAACTCACAATTTCTCTCCAAATTTGAGTATAGTCTCTCTACTATAAAATTCCAATCTGAATTGTGAAGGACCTAAGCCCTCCTTTTATAGGAGTAAGGGCTGGTCATTTACATAGCTTATTCCCTAAGCTACCCAAAAAGCTCCTAAGATCACACCCCCCTTACTAAGCTCACTCCCCAAGCTTCTAGAATTTGCTAAACTAAAGCCTAAAGATGCTTTTACAAAAGAGGTGTCTCATGTTTCCCTCTAAGCACCTTTCTAAACATTATTCTATATTATTTACAATTTAAAAGAAACTATAAAGAGAGATATTTAATATGAAGCCTATTATTTGAGAGTTTGTAGACTTCTTTATCTTTAGGCTTGATCTTCTCTTTGACTTCTTTTAATTTGTGAGAAGACTAGAAGGAAGAACTTCAAATGTGTAGGTGAAAATCCTCTTCCTTCATTAATAAAATCCTCTCCTAGTGGATATCCATCAAATTTAAATACACATTCTATCTTTAACTCTTTGATACACCTTTTAAGAACAAAACAGTGATGGAACACCAAGTTCCAAAGTAGATAACATCTTAGATGTTATGATTGACAAAATAGTGATGGAACACCTTAGCTCCAAAGTGGAATATTACAAATTCAAAAATAAATTGGGATCTTCATTCAAGAAGTATATGTATTATCGCATCAAAGAATCAAATTTAAATTAATTTAGATATTATTGAATTAATTGTATAATTAAATTTATTTGATTAAAATATTGTAAATTATATGTAAAATTTTAGTAAAATCAATATTTGACATCTCTATAATACATTTCCATCTCTATTTTCTTATTTAAATCCTTTTGAATATTATTTATTCTTTTATTTTAAAACCTACCATATTAAATTTTTATTTTCTTTAATATTTAAAAAGTTATCTTTAATTTTGTTTTACAATTTAAAAATTCTATTATTTTAATTAAATAATTATATAGAAGAAATCGACATGAATTTGATAATAGTACTATTATTCATTTACTATGTAACACCTCGAAAATACATCTAACTATTACAATACACGTTCTACATATTTCTATACAATCTTAGAGTCTTCCAAAACATTCCTAATACATGATTAAGAGTTATAGAAATACAAATATTTACAAATTCATAACTCAAAATAAAACTCTAAAGCCTTTAAGGCTCTCCTGCACCTGTATGATCATCATCTGCTCGTGTACATAGTACAATCATCGCAATTCAAACACAACTAGAAAAGGAAGGGTAATCTAATGAAAAGAATTTCCATAACATAATTCATGCAAAAAGAACCAATTGGACTAATAATTTATAAATATTTCTTTAAATGTTTTCAAATAAAATTTCAATACTAATTACATCATTCATATAGACCACACATGGATCTATTTTTCAATCATAATCATTTAATTTCATTACAATCCATAACACTTTGATTTCATTTCAATCACACTGACCACACATGAATCCATCGTCTTCCGGAAGACTCATTAAGTATGACCCTACCAGAGACCAACATCTAATCCATACATCAAGGATTAGGATAAGTTCAAACATCCAATACCAAGTGACTATAGTGGGGCCCGATGTGTATGAACTCCCTCATCAGCTTCTCACCACCTGATAACTTAGTCTATATGGCTTAGATCATCAGTGAAGCTAGAGGATCTCTGTTAAACATAGGCTTTTCATACTTAATGTACCATCAAACAACAACTCATACATTATCCCAAATGTATGACATCAATTTCATACAATTTTCATCATTCATATATAATACATATCATTCAAGCACATAACATTTTAAAATTCATAACATTCAAGAACTTTTCCAATATCAAAAACAATATTTAACTTCCAAACTATTAAAATATAATATTTATACATGTTCACACAACATAAAATCAAACAATTTTATCAAATAACATCCCTGCAAGAGAAATTGAAACTTGGGACCACGTCCCCTCCACATTCATATCTTTTAGCTTAGGGTACTATTGAAAATTAAAGTTAGCTTCCCTTACCTGAAATTCCTTATTCTAATGGAAATTCTAACTCAAATAGGGGAACCACTCCAAAATTTAGGAACCTAGTGCAAGTTATCCAAACATTACCAAATTTTAGTATGAGCTTAATGAGAGAAACAATTTTCTCAACTGGCCCCACTAATATTGATAACTAAATCATAGAGAAAAAGCAGAGAATAAGGAAACTTTAGAGTAAAAATGAACTTACTCAATTTGAAAATCTGATCGGGTAGAAATGTAGTATGACTCCTCAACTACTGCAAGGTGTGATCAAATTTTGAAATAGATGAGTTATGGGGGGAAAGAGAGAGAAAGGAAGGTACGTGAAGAAGTGGGGTGGGGGGGGGGGGGGGGTTGCTGAGTTTCTTTTCTTTTGCATTTTGTTTACATTGTTACATACTACTTGATACTAAATAAAAAAATTAAAAGATGATAAAGAAAGATACATAATAGCAATTTTATTTCTTTAAATTCACCATGCCCTTACATACACAAACTTTGATTATTTGGAGAATGTGGTGATCACTTAACACTGGTAACGACATATGCACACAGGGGGATCACTGTAACAGTTTTTGTCGCAGTAGTTATATAGTTGCATTTCACATATTTTTGCCTCTACCACTTTTATTAACCCTTCATTTTATGCAACAAACAAAACTTATTTAAATACAATAATTATTAAGAAAATGAGAAAAATTAAAATAGTGATGAAAAACAAAACATACCAATTCCAATGGAGAGAAGCATAATGAACAAAAGTGAGAATATGATCTTCATAGTAATTCAATTTTAGAACAATATTTCTTTCTTGGATGCAATCCTCAATAGATTGATGAGTTCAGATAAACATTATATATACACATAAATATGAGACAATACAATTTCTAAATTCAAATTATTTGATTTAACTTAATGAATAGATCTATGAAACTTATTTTTACTTACTTATAACAATTATTAATACAATACTTTTATTTTAGTAAATAATGAAATATATGTAATGACATTAATTTCAATTAGTAAATATATTTCATTAAATTTTGATTATAAAATGTATTTTTCATATATATTTTTAATACTTTTTAAACTTTGGTTTCTAGATTTTTCAAAAAATTGCTTTAAAATAACTCCATCAATTTAAATTAAAGGTATCAATAATTTATTTCCATGTATGTGTGCACAACAAAATGTACCTTTAATTTTTGTATAATGAAAGGGTGATAGTGGATGAAGAGGTAGAAAGCTGAGAAAGGTAGGACATATTAGAGAAATATAGTATCCAACTTGGTTAGCGAATGTGGTTTTGGTCCAGAAAAATAATGGGAAATGAAAGATATGCACCGATTTTACAGACCTTAATAAGGTTTATCCTAAGGATGCTTATCCTTTATCGAATTTTGATTCTTTGGTTGATGGAGTGTTGGGATGTGAGTTGTTAAGCTTTATGGATGCATATTTGATGACTTTTTACAGCAAGTGCACCACGTTGTCAGAAGTAATAATTGTCCCTAAGGACGAATATTGATCCCACAAGGAATAGTTGAATATTCAAGTAGAAGTTTCACTAAATATAAAAACAAAAAAATAAAAGTTGGTTTGAGGATTGTTATAATGGCAAGAATTAACAATAAAACAATTCAAAGACTTGTTGCTCCAATTGGAAAAATAGGGATTATGTTTCATCTTTTCTCACTCTGATGTATTTTGATTAGCATGATAACATTAAGTTCTTTGATTGAAACTTATGTTTGTAGAAAATTCATTTATATCAATTTCTCGCATATAAAATTCTTAAGAATGTTTCCTAAATATCAATTTCTCGCATATTTATAAAAACAACTTAGAATCACACTCAGACATTAATGGCAATTAACATTTCAAGTCTATTTCCAGTACTCAAATATGTTAAGTATTGTTGTTTAGGTCAAAACCCTAAAAATATCTCTCGGTCAGATTTAGTATTCTCAAACAGTCACAACGGTTTAGAAGTAAAACAAAAATACCAATAATCAATCAAGAACAAAATATTAAATATTTAAATATCATCTCAATACATAAGAGTTCGAATAGATTACTTTCAATCCCAAATGGTAGAATTAATCACGCATACTTCTAGCACCTTTCATTCTCCCAATTGGTTACAAATCATTTAATGGTATTTTCCTCTCAACCTGGCACACTAGGATTGTGCCTCTAGCCCCCTATTTAACCTAATTTGTTAGGGTTAGGTAACTTCCTACGTCGCGCTTATGGGCTTAATGATAAAAACATAAAAATAGCCCAATTAATCTGACACATTCTCGCTACTGAGTTGGACTTTTTTCTCTTCTTTGTGCATTATGGGCCTTCCAGCTTTCTCCTTTTAGCATATATCATTTTTCTTTAGTCCAAATATCCATTCTTCTGTAGAAACCTGCAATTAACACCAAATTTGAGAATAAAATGCTCTTATTCAATTAAAGATCATAAAAAAATGTAAAAAGGTATAAATTCACAAATTAGGAATTATTTTATATGTAAATTAGCAATTAATACTCATAAGTGCCTATACTTTAATATAAAATATTACTGATGTTAGACACTTATCAATATTCAGGATATAATCAAATAAGAATGCATCCAAAAGATGAAGACAAAACATCATTTAGAGGAAGTTTGGCGAATTTGTGCTATACTGTGATGCCTTTTGGATTAAAAAATGTTGGAGCTACATACCAATGTTTAATGGATTGGATTCTGAAAGAGATGATAGGTCGGAATGTGAAGGCATATGTGGATGATATGGTGGTAAAATCGTTGGTGGTTGTCGGTTATGTTGAAGATTTGAAGGAGTTTTTTCAAACTCTAGACCGATAGAAGTTGAAGTTGAACCTTGAGAAGTGTGTTTTCGGTGTAAGGGCAAAGAAGTTTTTGGGGTTTATATTGACACAAAGGAGGATAGAAATGAATCATGAGAAGTGTGAGGCCATTATTAATATGAGGAGTCAAGGAGGTTCAACAGTTAACTGGGAGAATAACTTCTTTTTCTAGGTTCATTCCGAAGGCAGGAGAGAATTCATATTCGTTCCTTCAATGTTTGCGAGGAAATAGTCGTTTCACATGGACACAGGAGTGTGAAAAGGCATTCAAAAAATTAAAGGAGAAGATGATGACTGATAGCAGTCGTTTAGCAGTCAAATTAAATTTGATTTCAGCGTAGACTTGTCCAATACTAGAAAGATGATAGTATAAAAGTGGTCAGATGATCCTAAGTCGTCTCCCAAAGAATCCAATAGTGAGTCCAGTGAACAAAATTCAAAACTTATCTACAATCAATAAGGATTAGCAATAACAATAATAATAAAAAAGAGTTGTGATTGTTAAGCAGGAAAATATAAATGATGATTTAAAACAGTAAAAAATGCAAGTTGACTCCCAAGTTATTTTACCCTTGAATTCCTCACATGTTCTCTAAAGATTATTCCTTTCTTAATCCTCAAACAAAGCTAAACCAGATTGAACATGCGCCAATCTAATTCAACTAAAACTCACCAATAAAGCATGTGTCTACTAGTTTAATCAATACCCACTTTGTTCCATGCGTATACTCCATGGGAATGTTTATTTCCTCTCTCTTGAATCAAGCGTCCAAGAAATTAATTAGAACAATGTGAACTAACTAAGAAACCAAAGTTTAAGATAAGGAAGACTCTCAATCATGCGTTCAAGTACAACCTCTCACAAAAACTAGTTTTCCTGGAGATTAGACTATTAAAACAATTGCTATAGAGAATTAAAAAATGAAACTTTTATTAACCAAAACCTCATAACTCAATGAGAAATAACAAGGGAATCAACCAAAAAGGTTTACCCTTCCATGTGGAGGAAAAACAAAAGTATTATAAAGAAGAAAAGAAAACTAGGTCTAGAATGTGTTTGCTCCTCTAAAACGCGATCCAAAGAAAGCTCCTTCTTCCTTCCCTTGAAGTCTATTTTATAATCTTCTTTCCCTTGCACAAAAATCAAATTAAAATTTGCCTTATGATATTGTTTTAGAATTTTCATATGTTTCCTTTCCTGTTTCGAATTATTAAACATATATCTTCATTCCCAAATAGTCTTAGATTTTATTCTTGCTTTTCTCCCAAAAATATTATTTCCAATTTTCTTCAGATTTATGCATTGATTGTAATTGATTCCAACATTGATGTGAGAGATATTGCAGAAGATTTAGAGAATATCCTGGCAGAAATTTGCATTCAATTCCTTTTCTATGATATTTGCAGATTTAATTCTCTAATTCTTTATATCAGATCTTGTTTCTTGTTTTGATCCAAAAGAAGCAACTTAGGTTAAAAATACAAAATTAACAGAAATAATAAAGGTCCAAATAAACCCAATTATATGAATATGAATTAAAACAGTGAATTTATTTATTATTATAGTCCAATAATCTATGGTTAAAGCGATTAAATGTGAATAAATATATGCTCATCAACGACCCCTCCGATTTTGATAAAGCCGAGGGAATGATGGCCTATTCATTTATATATATGTGTAGCAAACCGAGTTATTAACTCGGATATAACCCAAGAGATGGATAATGAGCACATGCCAATTTATTTTGTCAGCAGAACGTTGCAAGGGGCTGAGCTGAGGTATCCGAAATTGGAAAAGACTGCGTTAGCAATTGTTGTTACAACAAGACTTTTAATGTATTATTTTCATAATTTTCAAATCATTGTGAAAACTAACTTACCTATAAAACAAGTATTGCAAAAATTGGATTTGGCGGGAAGGATGATGAAGTGGGTTATAGAGCTATCAGAATATAGGATCATATTTGAAAGTATAGGTTTAGTAAAAATGCAAGCTCTAGTGGATTTGTGGCGGAGTTAACACCATCGAGGGACGAGCACTCACAAGAAGATTAAGGTAGGTGGATCTTATTAGTAGACAGGGCCTCCAATCTTAAAGGGAGTAATACTAGAAGCACCAGATGGAGTCTTAGTTGAGCAATCATTAAAATTTGCTTTTAAAGCAAGCAATAATTAGGCGGAGTATGAGGCTTTGATTGGTGGGATGCGATTGGCAACCGACATGGGAGTTAAGAGGATGATAGTAAGAAGTGATTCGTAGTTAATTACAGAACAAGTAGCAGAAAATTTTAAGGCCAGAGATCCACATTTGGCAAAGTATTTAGCTAAGGTACAGGGGATGGAAATTATGTTTGAAGAATTTGGCTTGGTTTATGTGCCTTGGGACCAGAATGTAAGGACATACTTGCTCTCAAAGTTATCTAGTAGTAAGAAACTGAGAAACCATAGATCGGTAATATAAGAGAATTTAGAGGTCTTGAGTGTAACTGTGAAGGATGTTTTGCAGATCCAAGAAAAGCAGAGTTGGATGGACATGTATGTAGGATGGTTAAAGAAAGGAGAATAGCCCGAGCATCCGCGGAAACAAAATAATTTGAGGAAAAAATGCAATGAGATATGTATTGATCAGTGGGGAGTTATATAGAAAAGGATTTTCAATGCCTTTATTAAGATGTGTGGATGAAGATCAAAAGAGTAGGATAATGGAAGACATACATGCAGGTGTACGTGGAAGTCATATCAGAGGTCGAGCGTTGGCTGTAAAATTCTTAGAGCTGGTTTATTTTGGCCAACCTTAAGAGATGATTGCATGTCGTCGTATGTAGGAAAATATGATGAGTTCCAACGGCACTCGAATTTGATAATTGCACCAGTAGAACGATTGTACTTTATGGTCGCCCCGTGGCCTTTTTACAAATGGCAAATTGATATTTGGGGTTCGTTCATGATTTCAATGGGACAATTTAAGTTTATGGTTGTGGCCATAGAATATTTTACAAAGTGGGTGGAAGCAGAACCTTTAACGACCATTAGAACGGAGAAAATATTCAGGTTTATCTGAAAGTCTATTGTATGTAGGTTTGGCACGCCTAGAGAATTGGTATCGAATAATGGGACATAGTTTGCTAGCAGAAAGGTCAGGAGAATGTGTGAAGAGTTAGGAATTCATAAGATTTTTTTCATCAGTAGAACACCCACAATCAAATGGACAATGAGAGGCAACAAATAAAGTCATTTTGCAGGGATTAAAGAAGAAGGTAGGGGCAGCCAAAGCTAAGTGGGTGGAGGTACTCTTAGGGGTATTGTGGTCATATCATACAACGACACAATCAACAACAAGGGAGATGCCTTTAGGTTTAGTCTATGGAAGTGATGTCGTGTTACCTAAAGAAGTGGAGATCACTTCAAGGAGGGTTGAAGATTTTAACGAGAAGGAATTGACGGAAGGGTGATTGTTTCAGTTGGATACAGTTGAGGAAATAAGAAGTAGAGCAAGAATTTAAATGGAGGCTCAGAAAATAAGAATAGAGGCAGATTCTTTTAGCAAAGTAAACCCAAGGTAATTTAGGGTGAAAGATTTGGTTTTGAGAAAAGCAGGAGAAGCAAACATGGACAATAAACTAGCACCAAGATGGGTCGATCCCTACCAGGTACGAGAAGTGGTTGGAAGAGGAGCGTACCACCTGGAGACACTGGATGGAGGAAGCGTACCTCGAACTTGGAATGTCGCCAATCTTCGATTTTATAGTTGATAGAAAATGTAGAATTTATGAATACTTGTGTTTTCTTACATTTTTGATAAATTTATTTCAAATAAAGTTGGACTTTTGCAGAATATGGTGATATTTTTTAATAAACAAAAAACAAGACCATGTAAGGGTCCTAACCTCGCATGAAACTGAGCATTTGTCTCAATTCAATAACAAGACCATGCCAGGGTCTTAACCCCGCATGGCGCTGAGCGATTGTCTCGGTTCAACTTCAACACTAATTGAATGAGGCAGAGGTGTTATAGAGAGGGATACTAAGATTTTAAGATGTAAGGTGTGACAACTCAATATTGTATGATGTTTATTAAACGTGTTTGTTAATATAACTTCAATATGCGTTAACTCTTGGGTGTTATGATACTTTTTCGATCATGAGTTTTATTTGTTAAGGCAATTACTGGTATATTTAATGATGATGATGCAAGTTATTAGTAGGATTACATAGGGCATGAATCTTATCGGTAGGTGTCCATGCATAATACAAAAAAGAAAATTCAAATTGCATCTGCGACATAAAAGTCATACATATGGCATGATTGTAAAATGTTCACATGCATGAAGATTAAAAATTATACGATGCATAATTAGAATGTGTTGGGAAGAGCATGCACAAAATATTACAAATTATAAATTGTTCAGAGTTTTGCAAGATAGGAGGACGAAGAAGGGGAAACTACTCTTCATCAACAATTTATCCATTTACAACACTTTTAAAGGGATCGAAGATCGAGGTATCCGCATCAGGGTGCATAACTTTGAATTGGTCAAGTGCACCATTAAAACCTTCTACAAACGACCGACAGATTTCATCCTTGGCCAGGGTCGAGATTTTGTTCTGTAGCATGCTTTCAGTCATTTCCCAAGCCCGATTGGCGGCCTGGCTCTCTTCTCTGTGACGAGAATAATCTTCAATGGTTTTCTACAGTTTACCGAGGGCATCGTCTCGATCGTGAGCCATCTCTGTTAACTTATTCTTTAGCGGGACATTTTTGAATTGAGCATCTTCGAGCTCCTTGTGAATTTTTTGCATTTCTTCAGCATCTTGTTTAATTTGTTTTTGCGCTGCTGATAAGATCTTCGGCCTTGAAGATTTATCATTTTCAACATTGGGAATGAAGTCACCCTTTTGCTTGATCGGGCGGCGGACAAGCTGTGGTGATGAGAGGAGTTTTCCTCCAAGTCAATGGCATTGGTCGGAGGACGTTTTCTATTCAGAGGCATGGTAGTTGTTTTTTCCGAGTCTGCATTCGCTGGGGGTTTTGTTTGAGTGTTTCTGGCTCGTCGGGCCATCTCGGCCTTAGTTAACAACATGGTGTTTTCTGAAAGTTCAAGATAGATATAAGTAAAAGGGTCACAGAAGAAAAACAATAAGGGTAGTAGAAGAAATGTACAATATAGACTTTAAGTTCACTTGGTCGTTATTCGAGCTTTAAAAGAACTAGAGTTTTAAATAGAATTCCCAAGTTGTCAAGTTTTTTTGCAGCTAATTAACTCACTATTTTTTAGTTCGTCCGAAAATCGTGAGGGTTGGCATTGAGTATGGACGACCAGTATAGGGGCAATCCTTCTAATAAGTCAGGGTTTTGGTTGATTCTTGAATTTTTATAAATTTTCCTTTGAAAGTATTGTAGGACAATTGAAAAATAGTCAATATGCCTTGATCCTTGATCCCACTCATGGAGGTCTAGGAAGTTCGTTTTAAATTCAAAAAATAGAAAAACATGTGGGAGGTCAGAACAAAACCGAACTGGTTGCATAAAATATAGAAAGCTCGCACAAAAGCCCAATTATTTGGATGAAGTTGGGCAGGGGTGACATTCATTGTATCTCGTTTTTAAAGGGTGATAAGGGAAGTCGGACATCAAGCGTGGTAAATAAAGTTTCATAAAAAAAAGCAACATAGAGGTTCGTCGATACCTGGGAGCGTGTTTGTCGTGTGCAACGAGTAGTTGACGAGTGGTAGTGTACGAGAGTGGGGTGAGAGAGGTGGGGGTAGCGAAGAGGTGCTCAAAGAAGTTGAAAAGGGTAAAGAGATGTGAGGGTAGTGAAGAGGTGTTCGAAGAAGTCGAAAGGGTAGATGAAATGAGTAGGTAGTGAAGGAGGGAAGCAGGAACGTTTGAAAAGAGTAACTGCTAGAATGGGAGCATAGTCAATGGAGTGGTGACGCATGGGTGGCAGGTGTTTTTGAATGACAAGCAACGTGGCGTATAGAAGAGGCATTTAATGGGTGCATATATTCATAAAGGGAGTAAAGTTATTGAAATTTGCTAACATATATCAAATCGATTTGATAAAAAAGACTTTGTCTTGTTGGCTCAGGTTAGGGGTTATAGCATCATGGACCGAGTACGATGTATTGTAGAAGCAGATATATTAAATCGATCAATGACAAAGTTTGATGAAAAGATTTAGCCCCGTTGACTCAGGCTCCAGGTTAGGAGTTGTAGCATCATGGGTCGAACCCGATGTAATGTAGAAGCAGATCGTCTGTCGATCTTTTCCTTTAAAGTCATTTAATACTGTATCAACACAGATTAGGAGTTTCTTGGTCGTCAATTGTAAATGGGTAATGACATTTATTATTGAACAAGACTGACAAAAGGGACAGGTATGGAGAACGAGGGAGAGAGGATTCTTGTATATATTAGAGAAGACACAAAAGATTAAGACTAGTCTAGAGAATACACTTATTATTTACCACACTTAATGGTCTAGAAGAAATCCTTTATCCAATAACTTATTTTGGTTTTGCAATTTTATGATAAAATGTTCTATTTTTTTTTTCCTTCAAAAAATTCATTTGGATGATATTTAGATAGACAATATTCCAACGAAAGACTAAATAAAAAATGTTTTTTTTAATTATAAATACTATTTTTTTTTTAAATTTAAAGAAAAAAAAACTTATTTCAAATTTAAAATACTAACACAAATATTAAAGTTTTTATGATATAATAAGAATTCATTATAGATAGATTAAGAAAGAATAATTATAATATTTCTATAATTATTTATTTTGTGCATCAACATAATCACGTTACTAAAGTGCATATCTTATCTTGTTAGTAAATGTATATTTTACTTTATGTAAAAGTTAGGTTGGCAAATAATATGATAAAATATTGAGTTAAATAACTTTGTTAACTTCATAACAAACTTATTGAATAACATCGAATTCAAGTCTTTAATATAAATTAGATCGGAATTGAGGAGACATATTGTGATTTGAGAGGTTACCAGTGCTTATGTACCACTGCCAAAAAAAAACAGAATAAGGTTGCTATTAACTATATTTTTTTTGCAAGACATAAGGTAAATGTTTATATAACTAAAGTTATAATAAATAATTGTTTTTATATTTAAATTATATTATATATCACAATAAAATCATTAAATATCAATCAAATTTTAAAAAAAAATAATTAGTTAATATATTCAATAAGTTATGTATAATATTTTATTATAAATTAAATATTTATTGGTAAATATTGGTATTCAAGTAGTTTTTATTATTAATAAAAATTTGTATTCAATATTCACTATTAACTACTTTAGATTTTAAATTAGTTACTTATTTAATTAAAAAATAATTTAAAATTTAAAGTAGTTAATAATTAAGTACTAATTTAATAATTATTTTATAAATTTTTATTAATAATAAAAATTAGATATCAATAATTTTTTAGTTTATAAAATAATATTTAATTTATTAATTAATATAATAATTAATTGTTTTTTATTTTAAAACTAATTGGTCTTTAATGATTTTATTGTTGGAGTGACAACTAAAATCTATAATGAATCAATTTTTAATATATAATTTATATTTTAAATTTATGGTAAATAAAATAAATTATTATATAAGATACTTTAACAAATATTGAAATTCAATTTGAAGTAAAGATAAAAATTGTACATTAAAACATTAGTTAACAAAACCAAGTATAAAGATAAAAATAAATAAAATTAAGAAAGAATTTTCTTAACTACTGTTAATTGAACTTAAAATTATTAATAAAAGTTATTTTTGAAATAAATATTTAAAAGTAATTAAATATTCATTATTAAAGAAGATTGGTTTAATAGAAGTAATAATAACTTCTTCAAATGCTCTTGTTTAAAAACTATTCCTAACTACATACTTATTAATAATAACTTCTAAAATTAGTTTCTTTTAAAATGATAATTCAGATTCAATATTGGAGAATATTAGAGAAAAATAATGTTTCCCAAGATTTTCTCTCATACTAATTTAATTCGATCAAGGGGTCAGTAAAATTTAAATAAAACTTAAATGGCAACTAAACTATTCAACTTTAAATTCAACACTGGTAGAAAAGAAATTAATAAATAGACATAGTTTTACTTAAAATATGTTATTTAAAAAATACTTTAAAAATTGTTAAGGAAAAGAATATGGAACCACCTATAATACTACCTTTTAAAGGCATTTTTTCACGATTTTTTGCATGGTGCTACCTAAATGGCCACATTTCATGTATAATTTTGTATTATTATATTTTTACGAATATATCTATATAATAAATAAAACTATCACTAGATTAATGTTACGTTTGTACGCGTGTTTGAGTAAGGATGATATTAGCTTGACTCAATCTATATTCATTCGATATATAACATGACGTCAGCAGATCATGAATTCAACAAACTTTTCTTATCTTTTTTTTATATTGTGATTTTTATGATTTATTATTATTATTATTATTTAATTTAAATGCAAATATATTTAGCCTTTATCTACAACTTATCCTTATCAATTCAAATTTTTCAGTTATTATTCCTAACAGGATGAAAAGCTAAAATGTCAAATAAATAAATAAATAAATTAGAAAACCTTAATGATGAAAGCTTATTAGGTGAATAATTTTGTAAAAAATATAAAATGTGGTGTCAAACAAGTTTGAAAACGTATAGATCGGTTTCTCGCCCTTTTTTTGGAACCACGAATCGTCAAAGGTTGAACTAGAATTGAGTAATCCTGTGGCTAAACACTTTCTCATATTTATACTCACAAAGAAGACACACGACACATACATTTGACTTTGAAATTTTGAGAGATACAAAAACATAAACAGGGGTTCAAAACAACCCTTTTGAGTTACGTACCCCCTTACGTATTTAGATTCTGATTCCAGCCCCACCTGCTCCACCTATAAGATCGTTCTATAATCTCTCTCTTTCACTTTCACTCTCACTCTCTCCCTCTCAGCTGTGTTTTGTTTTGATAGAGTATGATCTCTCAATAACTTTTTCCTGTTTTGGTTTCATCTTTCTTTGATTTCTTCTTTGGAACGTCATAATGCACACCTATAGAAAGAGAGAGATATATGATACAAAATGTCAATTAGGTATTATATATATAGTATAGTAGGCATGTTTATGCATCTGTTTAATGGGTTTTCCGTGAAAAGATCATTACTTAGCAAAGGTGATTATTTTTTGCGAAGCAGTGTCATTGGTGATGATGTATCTGGAGCTTGTATTGTGTCAATGAGTAATTTCTATGATTTTTTGGTCACCTGGGGTGTGCTGGAATTTATCGGTTTAGTGGTGCATGTCAAGTTGAAGCCATGATTATTGCTCTATGTACATCACCTTGACTACGGTTTTGTTTTCTGACTTGTTGTAGAGGTTGATACGAGAGAAGAATCTAAGGCAGCCATGGAGAACAGTGAGCCTCCAAGGCGTCTTGAGGTGGTTTATTTGCTTTTTATTACTTTAGTTTCAGGAACATATAAATATGCATTATTTCTTCACTTAAATTCTTTGCCATTAACAGGGAAAATATGCTGCAATAGTAGTCTGCTGGTTTCTTGGCAATGGGTGCCTTTTCTCATGGAACAGTATGCTGACTATAGAAGATTACTATGTTCACTTGTTTCCGGTAATTAATATATACACACACACATTATATATACCGTATTATATTTTCTTTTCATCTGATTTTTCATTCATTCATGTGGTTAACCAGGGACTATTCCAATTTGAACCACTTCAAATTTCATTTTTCTGTGTGCTTCATAATATGGCTTAAGAACCTTGAAGGTTTCAGACCATGTATTTTGATAACAAAGAATACATGACAGAGCTTTACATCAGTTTATGTAGTTACCTTTGATATTCAACCATACACTATAGATCAGATGATCAAGGAATTTCTAGTCACTGCCATAGTCTGTTTTCATCTTATACAGAAGTTATACTAATAATTTATTATCACATTACTAAACTTTCTGATCAATAAATTTCAGTGGCTATAACTATTTTCATTTGTTTTACTGATCTTCTCACACTCCAATACATATTCTAGCGATCGCAGTTTGTTTCTCGTTTTTTGCGGTTCTTAATTGTTGTTTGTTCTTGTTATAATTTATATACCTGGATTGCTTTGGAATAAACTTGTTTTAATTTTCTGTTCTGTTCGTGCAGAAATACCACCCCTCTAGGGTGCTTACTCTTGTATATCAGCCATTTGCAGTTGGAACACTAGCAATACTGGCTTACAAAGAGGACAAAATCAATACAAGAATAAGAAACCTATTTGGATATACTCTTTTCTTCATAAGCACTTTGTCGGTGTTAATTGTAAGTTTCATTCACTTGTTTGTAATATATGATTCCTTCACAATGGTTTTTGATTGTTGCTTTTATTTTTCCTATTAATCTGCCATAGTTGGATTTAGCAACATCTGGTAAAGGAGGACTTGGGACTTTTATTGGTATATGCATAATTAGTGGTGCATTTGGAATAGCAGATGCTCACACGCAAGGTGGAATGGTGGGAGACCTATCCTACATGCTTCCAGAATTCATTCAGGTTTGCATTAGCAATGGAATTACTATGAAGTTTTGAAACTTTCCTTCAATGTATGCATTTCTTTTTTTCTTCTTATATGGTTTTACTGCTGTAGTCTTTCCTTGCTGGTTTAGCAGCATCTGGTGCACTAACATCTGCTTTGAGGTTGATTACAAAAGCAGCATTTGAGAATTCTAAGAATGGTCTTCACAAAGGAGCCAGTAAGTTCAACTCTCCAGAGCTTAAGACATTTGATAATGAAGATATATTCGCGAATCATGGTTATGTGGTTTATTTTGATAATAACTCAACATACATTTTTGGACTATGTAGCAATGCCAATATCTTCAAAAGCCTAAACAAATTGTGATGATTATTTGATGTCATTTAACTTTATACTATAAAGATTGTTGTTTCACATGACTCATACAAATAAATTAGATATTGATCACTTGTCGTTCTACTTTCCTGCAGTTACGTTCTTTGTCATATCAACATTCTTTGAGCTTCTTTGTTTTCTTCTATATGCATTTGTCTTTCCTAAATTACCAATCGTGAAGTACTACCGTTCAAAAGCAGCATCTGAAGGATCCAAAACTGTTTCATCTGATCTTGCTGCAGGTGGTATCCAGACCCCATCTCGAAGAGTACTGTTTCTTTTCTTTTCTTTTCTTTCCAATGTTTCAAATCACAATATGTTCTTAATTATTCAAGCTTCAGTTTATTTACAATTTAAGTACTTTTTTTCAGGTCAATGAAGATGACAAACGATTAGAGCGCAAAGGGAATAAGCAACTGTTATTAGAAAACATTGATTATGCACTTGATCTGTTCCTAATATACGCACTTACACTATCAATTTTCCCCGGATTCTTATCAGAAGATACCGGATCACACAGTTTGGGCACATGGTATTTTCGTTAACAACATAGCTTCTTTACTTCCTTTATATTTCTATCTTTTTGGAAATAAAATCTTCCATCGATTTTCCTGTTCCTTTATGACCAGACACAACATGATAAAGATTAGTGTTATGTGCCATGAAGAAAAGTGTCCACTAATTATAACATAACGCATATTTGAGTGTAGTTAATTATTTTTCATGAATTGAAAACCTTAGTATGTTTTGATATTTCCAATTCTTTCAGGTATTCTCTTGTGTTAATTGCTATGTACAATGTGTGTGATCTGATCGGAAGATACATTCCACTCTTGAAAACCCTGAAGTTGGAGTCCCGAAAAATGCTCACCACAGTCATTGTTAGTCGCCTTTTGTTTGTGCCAGCATTTTATTTTACTGCAAAGTATGGTTCACAGGGGTGGATGATAATGTTGACATGCTTTTTGGGGTTATCCAATGGTTACCTCACTGTTTGTGTTCTCACTTCAGCACCCAAAGGTTACAAGGTGAGTTTGTTAAACAACCAGAACTTTTCGGGGTTTTCTAAATTCATATTTAGATTGATTAATGTTGTGCATTTTTTTAATGTTTGTAGGGACCAGAACAGAATGCCTTGGGAAACTTGTTGGTGTTGTTTCTTCTTGGAGGTATTTTTGCAGGTGTAACACTTGACTGGTTGTGGTTAATAGGGAAAGGGTGGTGAAATCTTAACTACAACCCAAACTAGAGAAATAGCTTAGGCATTCATTTATTCACAAACATATACATGTTTTACGTATGTTTACAGTACTTTGTGTATACCTCATTTGAAGGAGTAAAGATCGTTTCACTGCCAATTATTTCTCAATTCAATCTTTATATCACAAAATTGACTTTTTCTTCTTGCAACTCTCATTTTTCTTCCTGCACCTTAACAATTTTCAAAATGACTATTTTACTTTTTCTAAAATGATTTTCGGATTATGTTTTGAAAATTTTCTGGAACATACTTTTCAAAATTTCTGGAATGGGATTTCCAGAACAAACAATGTTTCGGCAATAAAATTTCTGGATTGAAATTCTGAAATGCGTGAAGTATGTTTTCCAAAAGAAAGCTTGTTTTGGAAATCCTATCCTGAAAAAACTTTTCACAATGTTTTTCTAAAATAAGTTTTCCATAACAAATTTTACAAAACACAAAATATGTTTAAGAAAGATATTTTCAAAATGAACTTCTTTTCATAACACGATTGTTTTCTTCTTCCTCTACAACATTTTGTAAACTTTAAGTTTCAAAGGCTTGGCAAATGTATCAGAATTATCTATCTTTATTCATAGGTTCCAATGCCTTTTATAGAAAATACATGAAAACTGCAAAACAAAAATAAAGGACACGACTCAACTAGCTCCACTAATAACAAGAAAATAGAACAAAAACTGACATGTTCTAACCCGGGAGAATAGGTCTTTATTGAAATAATCTAAAAACTTGTTCAACATTCCCACCCTTGAACTGAACTCGATCAAGAGTTTTAGTTCACAACACTCATCCCAAACGCTTCTCTGATCCTTTGAAATGATGTCATCTTCAAAGGCTTTGTCATTATGTCGGCCAGCTGCTCCTCAGTACTGCAACAGACCAATTTAACGACACCTTCCTTTGTCAATTCTCTTAGAAAATGGTATCGAACCCTTATGGGCTTTGACTTTCCGTGCATGACTGCATTATTTGACAACTTCCCTCTTTGCGACCTCATCACTTCAAAGCGCAAACCAATTTCTTAGTCACCGGGCGGAGCGCACCTTAGGTACTTTGCTTATAGCTTTTTTAGGTTATGCAATAGACGGGAGGATTAGCTCTGGATCCCCCCTGCTTGCAGAAATGAATGGATCAGAAGGGGGGGCTGATAGTGGACGTGTTGTCACAAAACAAAACCATCTCTTCATCTTGTTCATGCCCAATTTCTTTCAATATCCTTTTCATCCAAATGGCTTGACAGACACATGTAGTTGTTGCTACATACTCTGCTTCAATAGTTGACAGAGTAACGATTGGTTGCTTCCTTGAGGACCATGCCACAACTCCTCCACTCATTAAGAAAACATAGCCTGAAGTGCTCCTACTGTCATCCACATCTCCCGCATAGTCACTGTTGGTGTAGCCTAAGAGTTCACTCTTCCCTTCACGTTGATACCATATCCCAAATTCCAGAGTTCCCTTCAAGTATCTCATGATTCTTTTTGCAGTAGCAAAGTGCTACTCAGTAGGATTTGTCATAAAACGACTAATAAGACTTACCACAAACATCAAGTCAGGTCGTGTGGCTGTGAGATACATTAAACTGCCCACCATTTGCTTATATAACGTTGAGTCGACCTTCACACCAGCTTCATCTCGGCCAACCTTCTGTCCAGGGACTATCGGATTGCAAACGGAGTTGTTATTTTGCATCCCAAACCTCTCTATCAACTCAGCAACATATTTTCTTTGACATATAAAGATGCCATCAGCCTTCTGCATCACTTCAATGCCAAGAAAATATCTCATCTTCCCCAAATCAGTCATGTCGCATTCATCCTTCATAGAACGCTTAAACTCATTCAACAACTCCTCATCATTACTAGTGAACAATAGATCATCGACATAAATGCTCACAATTAGGATTTTACCTCCCTTTTGTTTGATGAATAACATTTGTTCACTAGAGCTGCTTATAAACCCTTCATTGAAGATATAAGCCTCAATGCGACTGAACCAAGCTCTGGGCGCTTGTTTTAGTCCGTAAAGAGCCTTATGCAGCTTATAAACCATGTCCTTCTTCCCTGCTACTTCATAACCTTGTGGTTGCGCTACAAATACATCTTCCTTCACCTTACCATGTAGAAAAGCAGACTTGACATCGAGCTGATAGATTCCCCATCCTCTTTGTGCTGCTACAACAATGATCTTCCTCACTGTATCCATTCGAGCCACCGGTGCGAATACCTCTGTGTAATATACTCCGTACTCTTGAGCATACCCTTTTACCACCAGCCGAGCTTTGAACTTGTCTACCTCTCCCAGTTCATTTAATTTGATCTTGTATATCCACTTAACCCCAATAGCCTTGGCTTCAACGGGAAGTGCAGTCAGTGACGACGTGTGGTTCCGTTTTATGGACTGTATCTCAGCATCCATCGCTTGTTTCCATTTCTGATGTCCTACGACTTCTTGAAAACTGGTCGGGTCTGATATGACCATGAAAGCTAGGGTTTCAATCTCGACTCTAGCCATGTTTGCTTCTTCCTCTGTATCTGATAGCCCTTCTCCTGTGATATAATTTGCATACCAGATTGGTGGTTTTCTCACCCTGCCTGTTGTTGCTATTGTTTCTCCAGTTGCTGGATTGTTTAGTGAAGGAACGTCATCAGTGTATTCTTCTGCTTCTTCCGCTTCCTCTGCATTCTCAACATCTTCATAATCATTTTCTCACTCAAGTTCAATGCTTTCTTCACTAGAATAACCAACATCTTCCCAATTCCACTTCTTATCTTCCTCAAATATCACATCTCGGTTGATGTGAAACTTTTTCTCCACTGGATCGAACATCTTAAAGGCCTTGGATTCACTCTTGAAACCTAACAAGACATACTTCACGCTTTTGGCATCGAGCTTGCTTCTTTTAACATCAGGGATATGAACATATCTGATACATCCAAAAACGCTAAAGTGTTCGACTAATGGCTTTCTTCCACTCCATGCCTCTTCCGAAGTCATATCTTTTACAACGAGTGTAGGAGATCTGTTAAGAACATGATTCACCCATTGCACAACATCTGGCTAGAAAGCTTTTGGTACCTCCTTCTCTAATAACGCTGCTCTCACCATGTTCATGATTGTGCGATTTTTGCGTTCAGCAACGCCATTTTGCTGAGGCGTGAAGGCGGTGGTCAGCTGTATTTTGATTCCATGCTCTTTACAGAATTCCTTAAACGCATTTGAGTTGTATTCTCCTCCTCTATCCGTTCTTAGACATTTGATGAACAATCCAGTTTGCTTCTCCACAAACGCTTTGAATGTCTTGAACTGATGAAATGCTTCTGATTTTTCTAGCACAAAATATATCCATGTCTTTCTCAAGAAATCCTCAATAAAGCTTACAAAGTACCTTATTTGAGTGTTTGATAGTGGATTGATCGGACCACAGAGATCAAAGTGGATAAGCTGCAATCTTTCAGTGGCTCTCCAATTGCTCTGCTTCGGAAATGGAACACGATGGTGTTTCCCTTTGACACACGCCTCACAGGTGGTTTTCACATCTCCAATTTCAGGTAAACCCACAACCATCTCTTTACTGCATAATGTGTGAAGTCCCTTGTAGTTGAGATGCCCATATCGATGGTGCTACTGCTCTGCCTTGTTTGAGATATCAACCTGCAGGCATCTCTCCTCCTTTGTTTTATCATTTGATTCACCTAACAGGATAAACATCCTATTAGCACTCATAACAGATTCTGCTATTTTTCCTCTTGAGGGATGAAAGATGTTGCATGTGTTTCAATCTCCTCCTTTGAATAGCACATCTAAACCCCTTTCTTGAAGTTGTTCAACACTTAGCAGGTTGTTCTTCAATTCCAAAATATAATACACATTGTTGACCACATAGCTTATTCCCTTAAGCATTATTTTCACCACTCATTTCCCACCAACCATCAATTTGTGATTGTTCCCAAGCTTGACATTATGTGTGAAGCTAGCGTCCAAGCTTGAGAACATACCTCTTTCTCCACACATATGGTTTGAACATCCAGAGTCCACGAACCACACATCTCCTCTTCTAGTACTTTGAAGTTCCACATACGCCATGAGAAGAATTTCATTCTTTTCTTCGATCTCTGCAAAATGTGCTCCATTGTTCCCATTTGGACATTCATATCGGAAATGTCCAAGGTTGTGGCAGTTGTAACACTCGATTGTTGCTTTGTTGAATGCGCGTCCTCTGCCCCTGCCTCGACCTCTGTATGATCTTCTGCCTCTGCCTTTGACATTGAGAGCTTGATCATCTTCTTCATGATTGATCTTCTTAAATTTCTTTTCATGTACAGACATAGTGCTTTGCAGTTCGTCAATCGTCATCTTTTCTGTGTCTTTTGACTCCTCGCTGGACACCACCACATATGTGAACTTGTCAGTCAGAGTTCGAAGTATTTTCTCAACAATCTTCGAATCTGACATGTCTTCTCCATTGCTTCTCATCTTGTTGGAGACAGACATTACTCTTCCAAAGTAATCATCGATGTTCTCTTCCTTCTTCATTTCAAGAACCTCAAAATCTCTTCTTAAGGTTTGGAGAAGAGACCGCTTCACCCTTTCGTTGCCTCCAAACTTTCTCTTCATCAAATCCCAAATGATCTTGGATGTTTTGCGATTCAAGATCTGTTCAAACACAACCCGGTCAATTGCTTGGAACAGGTAGTGCTTCACTTGATGGTCCTTCATCTTGAGCTCCTCAAGACTCTTCTTCTGCGTTGCAGTCACTTTGATTCCCTCTGTCGGTTCGATGTACCCCTCTTCCACAAGACTCTACAAACCCTTGGCACGCAAGAGGTTTTCCATTAGTTCACTCCAATGGTCATAATGACCATCAATTTGTGGAATCTTGGTGAGTGTTTTGTTGTCGCTCATCTTCTCTCTCTTGGATCAATTTGTTTTGCTTTGGCTCTGATACCAAATGTAAACTTTAAGTTTTAGAGACTTGGCAAATGCACCCGAATTATCTATCTTTATTCATAGGTTCCAATGCCTTTTATAGGAAATACATGAAAACTGCAAAACGAAAATAAAGGACACGACTCAACTAGCTCCACTAATAACAAGAAAATAAAACAAAAATTGACCTGTTCTAACCCTAGAGAATAGGTCTTTATTGAAATAATCTAAAAAATTGTTCAATATTGTGGTGAAAATAATTCTTAAGGGATTAAGGGAATAAGCTATGTGGTCAACGATGTGATTGTTCCCAAGCTTGACATTATGTGTCACACGTGGTCACTGATTGCACTTCCCGTTGGAGCCAAGGTTATTGGGGTTAAGTGGATTTACAAGACCAAATTAAATGAATTGGGAGAGGTAGACAAGTTCAAAGCTCGGTTGGTGGTGAAAGGGTATGCTCCAAAGGACGGAGTAGATTACACAGAGGTATTCACACCGGTGGCTCGAATGGATACAGTGAGGATGATCATTGTTGTAGCAGCACAAAGAGGATGGGGAATCTATCAGCTCGATGTCAAGTCTGCTTTTCTACATGGTAAGGTGAAGGAAGATGTATTTGTAGCGCAACCACAAGGTTATGAAGTAGCAGGGAAGAAGGACATGGTTTATAAGCTGCATAAGGCTCTTTACGGACTAAAACAAGCGCCCAGAGCTTGGTTCAGTCGCATTGAGGCTTATATCTTCAATGAAGGGTTTATAAGCAGCTCTAGTGAACAAACGTTATTCATCAAACAAAAGAGAGGTAAAATCCTAATTGTGAGCATTTATGTCGATGATCTATTGTTCACTAGTAATGATAAGGAGTTGTTGAATGAGTTTAAGCGCTTCATGAAGAATGAATGCGACATGACTGATTTGGGGAAGATGAGATATTTTCTTGGCATTGAAGTGATGCAGAAGGTTGATGGCATCTTCATATGTCATAGAAAATATATTGCTGAGTTGATAGAGAGGTTTGGGATGCGAAATTACAACTCCGTTTGCAATCCGATAGTCCCTGGACAAAAGGTTGGCCGAGATGAAGCTGGTGTGAAGGTCGACTCAACGCTATATAAGCAAATGGTGGGTAGTTTAATGTATCTCACAGCCACACGACCTGACTTGATGTTTGTGGTAAGTCTTATTAGTCGTTTTATGACAAATCCTACTGAGTAGCACTTTGCTACTGCAAAAAGAATCATGAGATACTTGAAGGGAACTCTGGAATTTGGGATATGGTATCAACGTGAAGGGAAGAGTGAACTCTTAGGCTACACCGACAGTGACTATGCGGGAGATGTGGATGACAGTAGGAGCACTTCAGGCTATGTTTTCTTAATGAGTGGAGGAGTTGTGGCATGGTCATCAAGGAAGCAACCAATCGTCACTCTGTCAACTACTGAAGTAGAGTGTGTAGCAGCAACTACATGTGCCTGTCAAGCCATTTGAATGAAAAGGATATTGAAAGAAATCGGGCATGAAGAAGATGAAGAGATGGTTTTGTTTTGTGTCAACACATTCTTCCTCTCTTCTTCTACAACGACTATGATGCAACAATGGTGACATTGGTGGTGGCAATAATGGTAACGACAACAGTGATTGTGATAATGATGTAGTCATTGAGGGAGATACATATGAAGAACGAACACATCGACGGAGAAGGAGAAAGGAGGAAGAGAGAAAAATGTAAAACCCATGAGGACAATCTGATCATTTCACCCAACTGAGGGGTGCAGCCAAGAAACGGGTGGTATAGGAAGAAATAGCCCACAAAATTTGGCTTCGACTGGTTTTGGTCCAGACATCATCAATAGGTTGAGGCTGTTTCTTCCTGCACCTCATCATTCTCATAAAAGACCATTTTATCTTTTTTAAAAATGACTTATGGATTGTTCTTTTCAGAATATTTCCATAACATATTTTTCAAAACATATTTTGTAAATTTCGGATTTACTATTCCAGAAACTAAATTAAAAAAATGTGTTTAGAAAAGAATATTCCGAAATGATTTTTTAGTTTTCGAATTTTCTATTATGAAAACATATTTTGCTCACAAAATTCCTATTCCAGAAATAACTTAACTCTTATTCCGGAATCATCCAAAAGTGTTAAGGGTAATTCTGATATTGCATAAAATTAGGGTGCATGAAGAAAAATGTAAGGGTGCAGGAAGAAATACCCATAAGTTGAAAGGGTCAAATGGATGTTTCTTCCAACACCTCCATTGCTTTTCCAAATACCCTATATAGGTTAGGGAAAAAACCATTTTGTCTTTAAAAAAAGTTCTAGATAAAAAATACCTTTCAAATTAAGAAAAGAAAAATTTATTTAAAAAAATATATTCTGTACCGACCAAGTCATCGGGTGTGATGACGTGTCTAGCACGTGACTATGTGGGGCGTGCTCAGCAGAACACGCGGGCAAGAGAAAGATGAATGGTTCAGAAGCGAACATAGTCGTCGGTTCATGGAACTGGCGTTCTGTAGTGAACATGGTCGGTTGTCGCCAGGTTTGTGCGTCATCGATGTGTTAGGCAATGGGAGATCAGGTGGTCTGACGCCGCCGCGAGGAGCACATCGCCGGATTTCCCAGTAAACTCAGTTGAAGCTACTGACGGCTCAGAAGAGTAAGTTCAAGCGTATAATTTCAGTAAGATGATTGTTGCGCCAGCATAGGGCGTGAAGGGCGTGTGAGTTGAAGGTTACAGCTTGCCTATCAGCGACAGGATTCCCAGAGTGGACACTCGTCGATGGCAAGGTTTCCTCAGCCAGAACATGCATGGCGTAACGATAAGGAGGGTGCCATTGGCGACAAGCGATATCACAAGGATGGTGTACTTTGCCGCACCCGATGCTCGCCTTGTCGAGTGGTGTTTTAGAGCATATTGCGTGCTAGCTTACTCCTTGAGTAGAGGACTTAGCCGCGCGACTGGTTACTACACAGAAATGACGCTCAAGTTGCCTCAACCTAGATAACGACACGTGTAGGGTTGGATGCTACCTGTTATTCCAACCCAGATGATGACATGTGTAGGGTTGGATGCAATTGAGAAATGACGCTCAAGCTATCCTAGCTCAGATGATGACACGTGTAGGGCTGGGCACTACCTACTATCTTAGCCCAGATGACGACACGTGCAAAGCTGGATGCGAGCCACGCGTCCAAAAGCATAACGGCCTGGAGAGAGAAGAAACCTAGCTATAAAGGTAAACTTAACAGAATTTGCAGAGGTACGTTTTCATTACGACTCATTGCTAGGGTTGTGCGCCTTTAGTACGGTTCTACAAAGCATATTTTCTCTGAGTTTTTGGGTGTTCTTGTTACTGACTTGAGCGTCGGAGCGCCACCGGCCGCAGAGGTGCCACCTTGTGTTTTCAGGTTCTCAGAGAGGCTTTCTGTGGTGTGAACTTGAAAGCCACGTGGAGTCAAGCTGGTGAGGAGGTTCGTGACGAGGCAACACTCTTACGCTAGGTCAACCGGCAGGATCATATTCTAAATTAGTATTGGTCAAATTGATCAATTAGTTAAAAATTAGATGAAAACCTTCACTCTAACGGGTTCATAAAAAGTTTAAATAATTTATTTTATAAAATTAATTAAACGATATAAAATATTTTAATAATTTAGTTTAAAATTTATTTAAATGTTAATTTATATTAGTATTAAATGAATTAAATTTATAAAATAAACTAGCCATAACAATAAATATGTTTTATTTTTTTATGCACAATAAAATCGTAAAACTACATTATAAATATTTAAACTTTAATTTTTATAATTTTAAAAAAAATAATAGACATTGACATATTAGACTGGATGAACCAGGAGAGCCGACTCACCATATTTAATCGTTTCAAGCTATTTTTTTTTTTTCTTGACCTAAACAAATTAATTTTATGATTGTTAAATTTTAAAAATTAGATTTATTAATAGGATTATATTAGTTTATTCCATACTGAAAGTGACAAAAAATTGATCCGTTTGTTAAATAATGTGTAGACTTTTAGGCATGCACAGGTCAGAAAAAATATTTTACAAAGTTCATATAATATTGGTATAAAGATAAATTAATGTGAAAGTTAATGTGATGACAATTTTATAATATATTAGATACATTTTCTAGTTTTGTTGAACTTTGAATCTATGTAGAAAGTGGACATTATATCAATTGTAAAATGCAGATTCTACTTTTTTCGTCGATTCACCATTTATCAATGTGAAAGATGATAACTTTCTACTCCATTTAGACTTTGAATCGAAGTAGAAAAGTACTTAAAATAAGGTATACTAATGTTGTCTCCCTCAGTTTTCACTATGTATTGTGCAAACTCTTCCTCTGGCAAACTACATGGCAACACCATCAACCATTTTTGTCCTCTAAGTCCTCTACTAGCTCTTCTGCATTTGCACTTTCTTTTCCTCTTCCGTCAATTCCTCCCTACATAACACATCAATACTCATTTGTTAGCCATCATCCTTCAATCGCGCTCTCATCCCTTCTTGTCTCACACCACGCTTCTTGCTTCTTCCTCTAGGTTAGAATTTTAATTTTGTTTTCAATATTTTTAATTTATTTTTGTAGCAATTTCAAATATGGGAATATATGTTATTTAGAATATAAGAATATGTTATTTAAACATAGGAATGTTTGTTAAATAGAGAGAGAAACATTTATTTAGTTAGAAGTTAGTTAAATATAGAAACAAAACAATTTTATTAAATTTTCTCAAGTATCTCATATGTGGTTCTAATTAGGGCTTGTCTCTCTCGTGTTTAGTTCACAAAATGCGGGTTAAGTTGTCTCATCCCGTGTAAGGAGTGTGAGTTCATTTTATTGACTAGTCTTGCATAAGAGTTAGTTCACGGGTTTCTGAGCCAGCTCGCATAAAGAAAATATTTTTTTTAAATTAAAATTTTATTAATTATAAAGAAAAATATTTTCCGTAAAAAATTAAAATTTTATCTATGTTTCAATTCACTCAATTAAGATAAAAAAAGTAAAGGAATTCAAGTATGAAAATTGTTGAAGACTTGATTAAAAATAATTAAAGTTTTATTTTGCATATATTTTTTTCGTACATGTAAATATATTTTTGTTACAAATTTTTTTAATAAAAACTCTTTTACTTAAAATTAAATTCACACGGTTACTTTTAATATTAACTTTTTTATATTTTTTAAAAAAATATTCTTTATTTTTATCATTAAATTTATTTTTTAAAATAAAATAAAATAAAGATCACACGATAAGTGAAGTATGATATTTTTTTTATAAAAAAATAAAATAATTATTTCTTTTATTTATGTGGGTCAACTCGCTCTGCTATTGGTCTTTACGGGCTACGGATTATGCAAGTGAGTCCAAACGGATCAGCAGATTACATTAGTGAGTCCGTCTCGCATTTTTTGGTAGCAGGTTGTGGATCAGCCCACATCATTTGTTCGTATTGTCATCTCCAATGACGAGTCATCTACTACAAAGGTAATTAAAGATATTTTTCACAAGTTTTGAATATTAGAAATTAGTAAAAATTATTGTTGTCGAACTTTAGTAGTTGATATTTTGAAATTTAGTATTGACATGGACGGCCATCCAAAAGCCGAAAAACAATCCTTTTATAGAAAGTATTCGCGCTTAGTTTGGCTCAAGGGAAGGAGTACTCTATTAGTCCAATCTTTTATTAAAAATATTTATTTTGTGAATTATAGTGTTTGCCAATTCTTAAATAGAGGATTCAATCAAATTATTCAGAATTTTAGAAAAATATTAATGAAATATCTAATTGTGATACTTTAAAATTGATTGAAAAAAAATACATAATTAAGAATTAGACAATATTTTAGACCGCTTAAATTTTGAACCAGAACATGGGTTCAATGAAAATTTTTTATGACCTTCTTTTTATTGAAGAACCTAATGTAATAATAATGTGAGTGATTTGCAAGAACCCCCACTTTTTGAAGCTCATAGTCAACCATCACTCATCATCTTCCTCTATTTTCATGAGAACCTCTTTGCAATAGTTTTAAGGAAGGTGATGAAGTTTCTTTCTTCGTCTAACATGCTAGTACATGATCAAAGTTTCGAAATGTTTTAGTATTTATGTTCTCAAAGATAAATATAATGATATAATGGTAAGGTTGAGTAAAACTTTCAAAATGAAAGAAAAATGAAGGTGATTTCATAATTTCACAATCATAAAAATATTTTCTTATCTATCTTAATTGTTTTATTTCTTTTATATTTTCTAAACTTGTCTACAAAAATTGATTAAATAACAATCAAAATTAGAGACAAAAAATAATTAGTCACTATATTAACTAAATTATATACTATTTTAGAAACTAAAAAATTATTTGTATCTAAAGTGGTTTCTATTATTAATAAAAAATTATAAAATAAAATTATTTCTAAATTGGTATTTAAATTAGGTACTAGAGTTTTAGCTACTAAAATTTTAGATTCTAAATTGGTCTCAATTAGTCTTTTATAAACTAATTTAGAATTTAAAATATTAGTAGATAAAACCTTGGTAGCTAATAGTTAGATACTAATTTGAAAACTACCTTATAAATTTTTTATTAATAAAATAGTCTCTAATTTAGTATAATAGTAACTTATTATTTTGGTCTCTAAAATTAGTTGCAAATTGATGATTTTCTTGTAATATAATATTAGAATGATCAATTTACCATTAAAAACTATTTAACAAATAATTTTATTTAAACCTATGATAAAAAAATACTATATTTTAAAAAGAAAATCAAACTATTGATTTTTCTATGAAATAAAAAAACTAATTAAATATTTTATGAAATACATATTGTGTTATATAAATTTAAATGTATTATAAATTTAAATATTTTGTTTGTTTTAATGTAATATTTTATGAAAAATATATTTTTTGTTTAAATTTAAATATTTTTTTAATAAAATATTTTAGGAGATATATATTGTATTATTTAATTTAAAAAAATTGGTTTAAATATTGTGTTTGTTTTAAAAATAAAATGTGATTATATTTGATGGTTTTTTTAAACAATAATCTTATTGTTGTACAATTAGTTTAAAC
The DNA here is from genome assembly GCF_000499845.2 of Phaseolus vulgaris. Classification (NCBI taxonomy): domain Eukaryota; kingdom Viridiplantae; phylum Streptophyta; class Magnoliopsida; order Fabales; family Fabaceae; genus Phaseolus; species Phaseolus vulgaris. The sequence goes on from NC_023749.2 coordinate 14,177,890, forward strand.
AAACAAATTAATAAAAAACTATAATTACTAATTTTCAAAGTTTAAAAGTAATATTAAAAGAAATTATATTTATGAAGATAATTATAAAAATATATTTTTTAGTTAAATTAAACATTTTTATTTTATTAATTAAATTAATTATTTTGTTTTATTAAAGGTCTATTTGAATTGGTTACCTTAGTTAACATAAAAATTATAATTTTTCTTTTCAAATTATGAAACTTCATTATAACAAAAAAGAGTGTTATACTTGATGATGAAGGTAACAAAAAAAAAAAGGGTAAAAATATTTTTAAATTTTAGTTGTAATACTTATAAAACTTTAAATACTGTCAAAGATAATTTTCCTAGAAGTCAAACGTTCATTTCTAAAATGTGATTAATCTTCTTATAGGTTTATTATGTTGGAAAGAAAATCTACATTCTAGTTTAGCTTGGAGAAAATCTACCATCTAAAACGATTGTGCGAAATTTACAACCTAGCTCGGTTGGCAATAAATCTATAACCCAATACAATTGGGTAAAATTTGTAATCCAACAAAAGGTTGGGCGAAATCTACAGTCCAACACGGTTGGGAAAAATCTACAAACCAGTACGATTGAAAGAAATCTACAACCTAGCTTGGCTAGGAGAAAATCTGTAAACCAACACGATTGGAAGAAATCTACAATCCTCGGTTAGGTGAAATCTAACCCAACATACCTGGGTGAAATCTACAATCAACATCCTAGGAGAAAATCTACAACCCAACACAATTAGGAGAAAATATACAACAAAAAATCTACAAGCCAACATGACTAAGAAAAATCTACAACCTAGCATGATTGGGCGAAATCTACAACCCAACAACTAGAAGAAAATCTACAACCCAACTCGGTTGGGAGAAAATCTATAACCTAACTTGACTAGGAGAAGATCTATTGACTACCACAGTTAGCGAAATCTACAACCCAACTTAACCAGGAGAAGATTTACAAACAAACAAAGTTAGGTGAAATCTACAGTCCAACACGGCTGAATGAAGTCTATAATCCAACACGGCTGGACGAAGTCTATAACCCAACACTGTTGGACAAAATCTACAACCCAATATGGCTGAACAAAACTTACAACCCACGACTGGGAGAAAACCTACAACCTAACTCAATTAGGAGAAAAATCAATGCCAACTTAGTTGGAAAAAATATGCACCAACTTGGTTGGAAAATAACCTTAGAAAAACTAAGGTCAAGTGAAAGTGATACTAGCTTATGTGATTCCAATAACATGATAGAGATATTATATGAACATGTTATGGATTCAACCAGAGTTGGAATATGATTAGGCACTTTCTAAGAATTGGATCAATGTTCTTAACATTCAAGAACTTACCAAAACTCAAGAAATCAAGCCAAACTCACTTAGAAACCCATAATATGGCATATGAACCGATTAAAGCAAGAAAAAACACAATTGCACTTATTAAAACGCAAAGAAACTCAACCTAAACCACAAGAACAGCAAGATAACAGAAACTACCGAACAGAAACACAAACAAAGCAATTTCTACCGATTAAAATGACTATAAACATCAAAGACATGTTTTAGAGTTTGTTTGGGAATGGAAATGGATGAATAAGATGGAAAGAAGAAGGAAACTTATGTGGTTGGAGTCCTTGGAGAGGAGCACGCCACTTGAAGGATGCAAAGCTTCAAGATGAGTGTAGATGTCGCCACTTGAGGTTCTAAGAGTGCACTCAAGATAAGACTAGAATAGGAGAAGACACAAGTCTCTCAATCACTCACCAATTTGGGAGAATTTCTTTACTCAAAAATATCAAATCTGTATTAGAAAGACTCAAGCCCTCCTTTTATAGGAGAAGGACCGGTCATGAGTGTACAAGAAGCTTACAGAGGAAGCTATCCAAGGTTACCTTGCAACTCTTCCACTTCTAGCGTCTAAAGTGGAGAATAGAAGGGATACCTTCTAGATTTTTCTAAAGCTAATATCTAAAGATGCTTTACATAAGAGGTATCTTTAGGTTTCCCTCTTAGCACCTACCTAAACACTATTCTATATTATTTACAAATTTATACAAAAGAAACTATAAAGAGAGATATTAATTGAAGCCCATTCTTGAAAGCTTGTAGTCTTCTTTTGGCTTTAGGCTTGGTCCTCTCTTTATTTTAATTCTTCTTTAATTTTTTAGAAGACTAGAAGGAAGAACTTCAAATGTTTGGGTGAATGAACTCTTCCTCCATTAGTAAAATCCTCTCTTATTTGATCTCTATCACTAGCTCAACTTGAAATAACCTTAGAAAAACTAATGTTAAGTAAAAGGGACACGAACTCGACTGAAGCATGGCCTTAGGAAGACTAAGGTCAAGAAAAAATGACTCAATCTCGACTAGAATTCGGCCTTAGAATGACTTAGGTCAACCACAAACATGCTAAGGATCCATGGCAGGATTGTATATGATCTTATCTGATTGGTCAACAAGAAGTTTAGTCTGCTACTTATAAACAACTTCTGATCACTAAAAGATTAAAAGGACAAGAGCATTTTACTTGCAGTGATTTATTAAAGCATTATACATTGCATGTGTATTTGATCCAAGTAACCACTCAAACAACACACCTTTCTCGCATAGCCCCATGGAAAGATAGTTAGGAAAACATGACAGTTGAGGGGTTTCTGTTGGGTATGAAGGCAGAACCAATTGGGTTGGGCTGACTGGACACCATGTTTAGTGAGTGAGTTTAATCATCGTGTCCCCTTTATAATTTCTATTTAAAGAGCTCATTGTACTTGTAATTGGTGTGCAATAGGACAAAAATAAAACCTAAAAGTTGTCTGTGTGGATGTAGGTTGCAGTTGGTGACTGAACCACGTTAAATCCTATGTTGTTTATTTTCTGCAGTTGATTTGTGATTATGTGTGTTGCTTCCGCATGCGTTTTTTCCCATCAAGTCGCATCAAAGCTTGGTTCGTTTATACACTAGAGATCCGATCAGCAGAAATTAATCGACGAGATGTGAAAATTGCGGCTGTAGCAGTGTCCCAAACCTAGGGTTTCCTAATTGCGACACCAGCGTTCCAAATCTAGGGTTTCGCAGGGGCGACAACGACCTTCCAAAGCAAGGGTTTCGTAGGGGCAACAATGGTGTCCCAAAGCTAGGGTTGCGTGTGCGTTCTGCACGTGTGCTGGTCTGAGATGGCATGGAATGCAGTGCGACGACGGTGACCAGTGGCGATGGTGGTGCGAAGCGCGAACAGCGGTGGTGTGTAACATCCTTAATTTTACCCATATATAATGAAATAAAAATAAAACAAGCAATATCTAATTACAAATAAACATATACTACTTTCTCCTATGTGTATCTCAAAAGAAATATCCCTCTTCATAGGGATTTAATATATACATCAAAAGTTTTAACAACAAAACAAAACATTCAAATAAAACTATCTCATCCTTCAACTGCTCACCAAGGAGATCTATTACCTGCAATCTCATCTGCTCCCGTGTAAAACACGATCATCACAAATAAAGAAACAACACAAACAAATAACAGGGTAAGCTATCTATATAAAAAGTTTTGATATAATTTAAATTTTAAATTTATAAGCATAATTCATCAATTCTCATATGATTTCTCAAACCATCAAGTGTCTATTACATTCATAAAATTCATCTTTCATATATCAGACTTCTACTGACTCACAACACATAGACACTTGACTCTACTTCCGGAAGACTCGTGCGTTGACTTAGACTTAGAGATCTGCACCTGTCATATTATCTCACTGTGAAATCCATACAGCTATGCACATAAAGAATCTATCATATCTCTCCTAGTATGACAGGGTTAACTCATATAACAGGTCAAGTTAGTTATCTTTCAAACCACTTACCCATTCATATGAACCTCCTTCGACTCTCACCACCTGAATAGTTTCATCTATATGATTCCATTATCTCAGGAGAGTCAGGATATCTCCTTCTAGACGAATCCCTAGTCAATGCACATCCTAAACAATCTTAACACGGTATTTTCTTTCCTGAAAATACTATGTTTTGATTAAAATTCATATTCTAAACATCACAATCTCCAACATCAAACAATCAAATCATTCCAAGTTTTAGAATTTCCAAAACACACAACAATTAATTTAATAATCATATAAATGTCTTGAATCAAAAGGGCTCCAAAGTGTATCTAAATAACATCAAGTTTTACTACCCAAAAAGAGAGACAATAAAAGGAGAATGAAAGAAAATTATCTCTCAACTACAACTATATCCAACAGTCCTCAACTTCTTCAAATTTGCACAAGCAAGAACTAATTCCAACATGTATTGTAATACTTCAATATTTAGAATTATTGCAAGATTGTTACACCAATTACAAAAGGAGAAAAGAAAAGTATTGTCCAACATTGTATAGCATTTATAGAATGAAAGAAAAGAGCATGAACAATAAATGTTCTTCTTTTTACTTTACATATACCTAGCACCACGTATCCAACATTATTTAATAAAAAGGATGGGAAAGCCACAACATGAAAATTAAAGTTTGATCACCAATTGTTAAACCCAACAACTAATTTATCTCAAAAACACCAGAATTCAGATTACAATCAACATAGCAATTCTCTAAATAATCAACTCACAATTTACTTTAAAAATTGTCACAAACAATTTTTAGTTCATAAACTGAATCATCAAGAAACAATTTCAAATCTACACAAAAACAAGAGATCCTGCAAGAAAATTTGAAATTGGTGACCACGTCACCCCCACATCCAGATCTTCTAGCCTAGGGTTCTATTTGACAATTTAAAACTAGCTTCCCTTACCTGAACTTTAGTTGATGCTTACTAGGAGCTCCAAATCTACCAAAAGCCTAAAGGTAATTTAACCTGCACCACAAAATCCTAAAAAAAATCTAACTATATAACTAAGACCTTTTGTTAACAAAATTAACCTTGAAGCTAAAAGAATCATATGCAAAGCATAAATCTAATAAGATCAAAATTAACTCAAAAGAAAAAGGGCCAAGAATGAACTTACTCTATAAGAGGTTCTGATCTGACAATCTTATAGGGTTCACTGCCAGGAGTCCAATGGCAGACTCTGATCGCCAAACTGATAAGTGAGGAGGTTAGAATCTTAGAGAGAAGGGAAAGAAAAGGAAAAGAGAAACAAAACTGAACTTACGAGATTCTGATCGGGAAGTCTTGTAGTCTTCGCTGCCAGGAGTCCAATGGCAGACTCCAATCGCCAAACTGATAAGTGGGGAGATCAGAATCTTAGAGAGAAGGGAGAGAAAGGAAAAGGGAAACTTTTAGAGAGATGGTGGTTATTTTAAAATGAAATCTGAATAACTGAATTTTCTATTTATATGTCATTTTCATTTTAATAATAAAATATTCAGGTATCATTTAAAATATATCACTTCTCCTCTAAGGTTATTTTTTAGATCCTTACACGGTGCGCATCCTGGAAACTGCGGTCAAGTGCGGTAGAACGATAGTGCAGTGGGGACTGTGACCAGGTTTGTTGGTGACTGATTTTGGGTGGTGCAATTTTTTGTGTTCTTGATTTAAGAAAAAAAAATTGCCAAGATCTGAAATTAGTTGTACCGAGTATCTCGACTAGTCGTTTGAGATGGCAGAAGACAGGAGGTTCTGAATTGAAAAATTCGATGATACAGATTTCAATTGGTGGAAAATGCAAATTGAGGATTTGCTAGTTCAGAAAGATTTGGACATGGTTTTGGGTGGCAAGCCAGAAAATATGTCTGATGCAGAGTGAGCTGGTTTGGATAGGAAAGCTATGTCCATTATCCGACTCTCTTTGACCAAGAATGTTGTGTTCAACATTCTGAAGGAGAAGACAGCGAAAGGTATCATGGAAGCATTGTTTAACATGTACGAGAAGCCATCTGTTGTAAACAAGGTGTTTCTTATTAGAGAATTGGTAAACACAAGGTTGAAGGAAGACAATTCAGTTACTGAGCACATCAATAAAACGAATTTGATCTTAGCTAGACTTTTGTCAGTGGGCATTAAGTTCAATGATGAAGTTCAAGCTTTACTACTGTTATCGGCTTTGTCTGACAGTTGGTCCGGAACGGTTACAGCAGTTACCAGTTCAACAGGATCCGATGGATTCACTTTTGAGAAGATTCGTGATCTCATTCTTGGCAAGGACGTCCAAAGAAGAAGTTTTGGGGAATCATCTAGTGAATCGTTATATGTCATCAAAGGTAAGAAAAATATCAGAGATAGTGAGAGCAAGAACAAAGGAAGGAGTCAGTCAAAGACTCGGGATTACTCAAGTGTAACATGTTGGAACTGCAAGGAGGTGGGGCATTTCAAGAATCAATGCTCAAATGATAAACAAGTCAACATTGCAAAAGACTTCGCGAACGAGGACCTTTTAGTCTGTTGCACGGATAGCAGTGTGGATTCCTGGGTCATGGATTCTGGTGCTTCATTTCATGCTACCACATCAGTGAAGCATTGCAGGATCTAATTATTGGAGACTTTAGAAAGGTAAGACTAGCAGACAACAAAACTCTTGATGTTACGGGCATGAGTGACATATTGTTGAAGACGTCAGTCGGTTTCTGGACTTTGAAGGATGTCAGAGTTGTTCCAAGATTAACGAAAAGTGTGTGATTTATGTTAGGCAGTTGGACAAACATGGATATGATGTGAAGTTCGAAAATCAACAGTGGAAGGTCGTCAAGGGAAATCTTGTCATGGCCCGCGGAAGAAAGAGAGGTTCGTTGTATATGATCGAATTACTGTCTAAGGGAGTGACCGTCCAAGTTCGGAAGATAAACAAAGTCCGGTTCACAGAATCTCGTGGGCAGAAGAGGGTTGTCTTTACAAGAGAGAAACCTAGAGTCACATGTCAGATTCAGGATGAACGAGCATGGAAAGGTTCAGGTAGACCAGTCAGAGGTACTTATGGCAGTGGGAGCACGAGTTGTGTTTAAGTTAAGGTCCCTAGACGATAGTGGGTTAGGAGAATTATTATTCTAGCTGTTGAAACTTCTCCAGAAAATTTCTTGTTGAATATGGAAGAGTGTTTGTTCTCAAGTTGTTCCAGGATATGAAATCAGGACCAATTGGGTTGGGCTGACTAGACACCATGTTTAGTGAGTGGGCTTAATCATTGTGTCCCCTTTATAATTTCTATTTAAAGATATCATTGTACTTGTAATTGGTGTGCAATAGGACAGAAATAAAATCTAATAGTTGTCCGTGTGGATGTAGGTTGCAGTTGGCGACTGAACCACGTTAAATCTTGTGTTGTTTATTTTCTGCAGTTGATTCGTGATTATGTGTGTTGCTTCCGCGTGCGTTTTTTCCCATCAGTTTCCCACTCCAAAACGACGTGACGCTCAAAAGTCCCTGTGGAAGCTTCCAGAACTAATACTTGTTAAGTTTTTTTGCCTAATCCAACTCAAGGTTGGGGTTTGTGTATCACATGGATATGTTGACAATCCAAAAGCCGAACGACACCTCTTTTTGAAAGTCTTTTCGCTTAGTTTGACTCAAGGTTGGAGGTATGTGTACCATTAATTAGTCTGACCTTCTATTAAAAAGGAATGTAACTTATCTAATGGGTCAATTATAGAGTTTGTTAATCACTACACAATAATTCAATCAAACTACCTATAATTTTAGGCAAAAATTACATAAATATCTATTTGTGGTACTTTAAATCAATTGGGAAAAATACAAACTTTAAGAATTTGATAATATTAGTTAAAATTTGGAGATAAAAAAATATCTAACTAAAGCTTTTGAAATACAATACTCATTGAACAAACAAACTCAATTTTAAATGACCTAATTTAAGTTCACTTAAACTTTGAATCAAAACAAATATTATCTTAGTTCATATAACTAAAATATTATCTTAGTTCATATAACTAAACTATAGACTAAACAAAAATAGTAATTATTTTATTTTTTTAGCTTATTTAATTTAATTAATGCTTCAAGAGTTTGGAGAAGTTAATTTGTATAGTTTGTTAAGTAAAATTAAGTCTATCCTTATCTTTAAATTATGGATATTGTTGGAGAGAATTCCATGTTAAACATTTTTAGTATATATAAAACCATGAGTAAACTTAATCATGAACGGAACGGAAAAGCTCAATACAAGGATAAATTTATTTATTTTTAAAACAAAAGGACTAGAACAAGATTAATGTAATACATTTTCTATGGAATTGATGATTTTTTTAAATGCTTACACTAATAAAATTATTTTTAAATTTTATAATAATTTTGTAGAACTTGCTTTTTATTTTAGCATAATAATCAAGAAAATTCATTTGAAACCATCAACAAGTATTACCGATTATACACATTCATTCTTCCTACTCAGGCTTCATTACGTGTTCATAAAATAAACTACCCATAACAAAACAGAGTTCATAATAATCTGATAACCTTTTATATTGAACATATAGAAGTGTGGCTTGTTCCTTGATCAGATACCGGTTGCCGTAAGATGTAGAAGCACCGCCACCATCTGTTGCCATTGAACTACCCAAAATGACAGACATTCCACCTTATTATCATCATTATTTTTATGATTATTATTATCCCTTAAATTTATTAAACTTGAAAAACAGCAACTGAACCCGTGAATCGGTAATTATTAATTTTAAATATTGGAAACTCGGATTTCAATTCATCACTGTACTTTCATTGAACAACGTAAACTAGTGTTATCTGTTTTGTTTGTTTTTTCCGTCTAAATCGCTGATAACTTAACGCATTTCTTATTTTATTTAGTCGAACAACATACCCCCACTTCACAGGGAGCTGTTTGTTTCCCCTCGACCCAAGCGCTGATTTATGACAATAATTAATTCATTAATTAACATAAAAACGAAAAGAATTAATCATAATAATTTTTTTTTTGTCTATTAACAATTTTTCTATGTATTTTTTTTTAAGAAATGTGGTAAGAAACGGGGAGAGGAAAAAATGAAAAACCTCTTCTTTCTATGTAAGTTGGTGACACCACCGCACCAGCGCATGTACACAGACATGTGAATGAGCTCTGAAATTTACAGCGACAAAACCCTCCACTCCACTCCATTGCATTGCATTCAAACAAACGACCCCGTTTGCATGTTTTGTCCACTACCTCAACTTCACGTGACAGTGAGAGAGAGAGAGTGTGTGTGTGAGAGAAAGAGAAGAGAAGAGGACACTAACCCAAACAATTCAACCCTAGTGGACCCTTCTACACAAAACATGAAAATAACAGAACCACCAGGGGCAAAACCGTCACGCTAAACTTTGACGGCCGTGATGGCGCTTTTCCACTCTCGAACTGAAGCGAATCAACGGCCAACGGCATGTTCTCCTGATCGGGACTGCACTTCGACTCATGCGGATGCGCACTGTACATCATCGCTCGCAACACCGCCGAAACGGTGGGTATGTACGCCGTTTTGTTCTTTGCAAGCAGCCACGTTAACCCCATCAGTTGACAGTCCCGGTTGAACATTTTCTTTATCCTCTCGCTTCCTCCACTACCCTTTGTCTCGTTCTTGTACCCTTTCACCTTCAAAAACAAAAATGAAAAAAAAATAAAACCACGCTTATTTTTTTTATTATTACTATTCATCCTACTCCAAACGACGTCTTGCACAGTGAAAACACAGTTCTGGACAAAATAGAAACGCTTCAACAATGTCGCAAAAGTAAACCCGAAAAAGGAACAAAGAAAAGTAAAAGTTTCTAATAATTCGTAAACGCACATGGTAAGTCATATTCGCAGGTCAACCTGGTCGGAAAAAAAAACAAGACTAGTTTTTCCTCTTCACTTTTTGTGTGGATATCTCACCACGTCGTGCAACATTTGCATCCAACCCAAATGAATAGTTCATGTTAATAAATTCTTAAAATTGAATAAGCGTTTCAAATTTTTTTAGTACTGGAACACTCATATAACAGGTGATGTTGGAATAATAGTACCAAAAGGTGAAATTTTCGGCATTGAAAAATATATTGGAGATTCCACATTGTTATTAGAGTGACAACAAGTGAAGTAAAATCAAACGACGTAGTAATGATATTTTTATATACCTTTTGTAGGGAGCCGAGGCATTTGGTGCAACCGGCGTAAGAGGAGTTCCGGCAATTGTTTTCGAGGTTGCGAACGGCGGCGGTAGGAGTGGCGTTTTTGTGGGAGAGTGAAACGTTAAACGCTGCGTTGCAAGTTAGGGATGTTATTTGGTGGAGTCTAATGCCGCAGAAGCAGAGGATGGCATCGCAGGTGGCGTTGGGTTGGGGTATTCGGATGTTGCGAGTGAGGAGAGAGTCTTGGAGCGAATTGACGCATTTCTGGGAGTCGTCGGGCATCATAGGGAGGTCGCCGGAGGCCGGAGGTGGCGCGCCGGAGACCTCGAGGGCAGAGCGGGCGTGTGCTGCGAATAGCCACGCGGCGAGGACGGGACAGCAGCGACTCCGGTCGAGGTCCTTGCCGCACGCGTCCTTCACTCCGCCGAAGAGCTCGTTGGAAAGGTCAAGCCGGCAGGTCTGCGCCTGGGTCTGAACCGGGAATGCGGGAACGGTGTTGGAGGACGGGTATTCCCCCGGTTCGAGAGGCTGGTTTGGGTCACTCACCGGTTCAGACAGTAAACCGGCATGAGAAAAAGGGTGTTGTAGGAGTAGGACTGACGTGAAAAAAGCAAGGCACGCGAGACTGAGCGAGGATGATTGCATTTTTTAGGGGTTAGGGGGTGTTGTTTTGCGCTGTTCGGGATTCGAGGAAAAGGGATGAAGATGGGGATGGGTTGAAAAAATGAAAAGGGAACAGGGGTCTGGGTTTGGTTGAAAAATTATAGGGGAGATTCAAGGGATGATGATGCTAGTGGAGTTGGTCTTGGTTATATTGTATGGTACCTAAAAGATTTATACACAACCCACTTTTCTCTCAAAATATGTATGGTATTTGGTCTCAGATTCGAAGACCCATGATTTGATTGGAGCGTGTTTGCTAAAACGACAGTGCATGCTGTGCTGAGGAGTAGGAAAGATGAAGAGGTGCTAAAACCGAGGGAAGGGATTGTTTGGGTAAAAGGTTAGTAGTATTTTCTTCCCTTGCTGCTGTTTCTCTCACTGCTTTCTGCTTTTTAGAGGACACTTTCAAGAACTAATAAAAGAAAATTAAACGTAAAAAAGTTAAGTAATTTTCAATACCAAATATTTGAATATTCGGTATTCCCAATCCACATGATAAAAAGTAAGTATCAGTTACTCAGAAATCAGTCTTGATTCATGCGGCCTCACTGCTTCAATTTCTAATTCAACACTTTGTTTTTATCATTTCAATAAAAAACTATATTGTGATTTTACTGTTTCTGATTTTTTTTAGTGGATCCGATTTCATGAGGAAATCAAACAGCAACGTGATCTTCTTCAGAAATTGAGCGAGATTCGTTTCAGGCCACAGGCACACTAGGTAAGAGGATCACCTTCATTATTCTATGAGAAATAAATAAATAAATAACTGTATTATTCCTACATTCTATATAGTTTTTACTACAGATAAAAGATATAAATAATAAATAATGTTGGAAATTAAAAAATTGATATAATATGTAACTGTATAAATAGTATTATTAAAAAACGCAAAAGGTTGTCCGCATATTTCGCAGCTTGTGCTGTCCTTTTCGTTTTATCAGTTTATTATCTCTCTTCTCTCTTTGTCCTTTCTTCTTCGGTTATATTTTTGTTTTTCGTAGGGATGGGAAAAAGCTTTTGGTGCGCTTGCAGGGTTGGACCCTTGGTTTTCCCACTAACACATTTCTAACACCAATAATCTAATTATATGCTACAAATAAAATCAACAAATATGTATCATTAATACAGATAAAATACTGAAACTCAAATAATAACTTAACATTTCATGTGCCAAATCCAAATTCATGTGTGTGAAGTTGAATTGGCCTGATAAATTTGAACATGCAAAGTGTGAATACCTGACTTATGGTACATATCAGTTAGCTTTGCTTTACCTGTTTTTCCTTGAGGTATATTCATGCGTGACAGCCACCTAACACCATTTTCTTTGCGTGCACTGTTTTTCTAAAGATAACATTTTTAAACATGAAACAACTCTTCCATTTCACATGGGAATGCCACACCCCATTACAACTTTTGCTACTTTCTCTTATTTGCCATTACAAAATAATAATAAAAATAGTATAACCATGGTATATAAATTGATTTATATTGCATATTCATACATACACAGCAATTAAAAAGGCAACTTTATATATATGTATGTATGTATCCGTTACCCTGAATATTCTGTTACAGAAGAAGACAAAGTAACACATAGTGTGAAGTAGGTTCCACTTGAGGAGAGAGTAAAAACCAGAGTGGTGGGGCATGTAAGATGGGAAAACAAGAGTGAGAGAGATAGGAGCAAAGCAATGCATGCATTATTAGTTTAAAGGACAAACACAAAGCGTCAACCAAAAGAAAATTGTTCCCGTAAAAAGTACTACCTTTGGGAAAAGCCTTGAACCACTTTTCCTGCCTCCAATAATCTGATCCCTTTGGCTCTCTTGTAGGGTCCCCTAATTCAAATCATGCCCATGGAAGATGATGCTTTTTGTTGGGTGTTACATACATTACATCTATAATAATAACCTATGCATATACATATTATTTACTAGTCAATAAAAATAATGCATTATATATATACATGTTTATATATCGAATTAGGTTCCAAAAGGAGAACGAAAATGGTTGGTAATTGAGCCCAAAAGTTAACCTAAAAGGTGCAATCATGGTGTTGTTGTTGCCGATTACAAATGGAGCTTCCTGGGTCCAATGAATATCATCTTCCAATTCATCAAAACGATGGCTCTTTTTTGGTTGAGCCCAATCTTGCGTAAGCATAATGAATATTCATGCATTAATAATATACAAATATGATTACCTTTTTCTCTTACTCATCACTCACGTGCAAAAAAGCCTCCTCCAATTGTGTCTTGCTCATGATATCAACCTCAAACTCAATCAAGTTCTATGGAATTAATAGCAACTGGCTATTAGGCTAAAAGCTTGTCAGTGCAATATTGTAACTCTTTTGCCCATCACCACAAAGCTTGACCTAATTGAACTTTACATGTTTGTGGCTGGAAGGAGCTCATGTTGTATGATTAACCAAAACATGTCCTATCTTTTTATCATATATATCATTGGTTTAATGAAGACCTATTCCTAAATTAGTTAAATCATTAGGTACTAATTAATGAGGATCATATCAAAGTCTTGTGTTGGGAAACACTTTAAAATAGTTTGTGCAAATCCACCTGTGTACCACTTTGGGGTTATTTTTTTCTTGATATAACCACTTTGAAGTCTTTAACTTTAAACAAAGTAATAATGCCTTTATGATTTCGTGTAACTCAAAGGATCAATGCACACTTGTAGGTCTCTCTCTCGTCCTCTTTCTCTTTAATTTAGCTTTCCCAGTTCCAAATAAGAGTAATATACGTAACAAAGTAAACTTAACCTTTTGTTTTTTTTCGGAAATTTCAAAGAGTAGGAGGAGGATATCAGAAAAAGGAAATCATATAGCAATATACAATAATAGCACTCAAATTAATTACCAAAATGAAGAAGAATTAAGATAGAAAATTAATACACGAATATACAAGTTTAACATAGTAGATTGGCTTTTGCTTTTTGCTTCATAGCATTCCTAATATGCTTGATAACCTTTTGTCTTAAAGATATTTTTATTTGATGGAGTGTTTTAATTTCTCTTTTGCTAAACATCATATTCCTATTTTATTTCATTACCTCAGCCACGATAGAGTGCAGTGCCAGGTGACAAGAATGCCCATTTGCCCACAGTCACCTTCTTTGTACTAGTCATATATCATCAATCACTCATAATTAATTTTATAAATAAATAAAATTATAAGATAACACGAGTTTTAATCATGCATTTAGTTAAATAAAACTGTAGTGATATTTTTTTAAATATTTGACACATATTATAGCGGTTGGAAAGACCCATTGATATAATATGTATTGTTCAAAGTGAAAAAATGTTTAAAAAACTATATATTTGGAGCATGACATATTACAAAAGTTGAAAGGATCAACCACTGTAATATGTATTCTTCAAAGTAAAAAAAAAATTAAAACAATATATATTTGGAGCATGACATATAATCCTATGTTATTTTCTTGTGCTCTCATTTCTCACTTCGTGCTTAAACTAAAATTGTTTGCACTGCTGCTCTTGCCTCGTACATTCTACCTTTGTCGTCATGTTGCCTCCACTGTTGTGGCCGCCATTGTGCCTGTGTGTTTGTCCTTCGTCTTTGTCGTCTCCACCATCAAATCCTCAAAAACCCTAAACCCTAACCATATCTCCCACACAAACCCATTCTCCACCTCCTTCCTCGTCACCAAAACCCCCAAAAAGTTAAAGAAAAAACATGAACCCAAGCTCAACCACATCCCCTCTCTCGAGCGCATTCTCCACTACGACGCCCTCCTTCGCTTCGTCACACATCCAAGCAGTTCCTCTCCGCCCAGCCGGAGCATGTCATCCACCTCGATGACACCGGAAAGCTCCACTGAGAGCTCGGATTCCCATGCAGCCACAAGGTCTCCTGCTTCCTCAAGCACCACCCCGTCCTCTTCCAAACCTACTGTCACACCGACTGCAAGTCCTAGCTCGGCTTCACCGATCTCATAGAGGACCTTCTCGCAGAGAAGCACTCCTTCATGGATGAAATGAAGCTTAACCGCGTCGAGAAGGTTCACAAACATATCCCTTAAATCAATATATATTCTTATTTTATATTTCTAAATATAGAAATTGATTTTGTTGGTCTTCTGATTTGATTTCACAATTACAGGTTGGAAAATAACACATTTTAATAATTTTGTAAAAACAAAAAGTTCACATATTACATCGGTTATGTGAACAACCAGTGTAATATGCACATTAAATATGTGACTTTGAAGCACATATTACATCGGTTATGGCCTATAACCAATGTAATATATTCCATCTGGGTGCTCTTTTTTTGAATTATTTTAGTCAAATTTGATATTTTACATCGGTGTTTACAACTGATGTAATATGTGATGGACATTTTACATCAACGATATCTACATTGGTGGTATAACCAATTTAATATGTCTCATAGAACCGATGCAATATGCATGATTTGCACTAGTGCAAACATCTTGCTTAACTTTTAATTTTAAAAAAAGTTATTTTTAAATATGAGATTCTACTTATATGGAATAGAGTGAAACTCATTCAATCTAACTCTAAACCCTAAACTTTTGAATTATTTTAGTCAAATTTGATATTTTACATCGGTGTTTACAACTGATGTAATATGTGATGGACATTTTACATCAACGATATCTACATTGGTGGTATAACCAATTTAATATGTCTCATAGAACCGATGCAATATGCATTATTTGCACTAGTGCAAACATCTTGCTTAACTTTTAATTTTAAAAAAAGTTTTAGATATGAGATTCTACTTATATGGAATAGAGTGAAACTCATTCAATCTAACTCTTTAAAATTGAGTTGGATTTTATTTATAATTGTGTTACTTTGAAACAATTCAGAAAAATAATCAAACAACTAGAGTGTATTTATTTCAATTAACGATAATTCCTATTATGGGCAGCCACATCCATGATGGTTTCCAAGGTGCAGATTCTCAATCACCTGTGAGGAAACGTAACAATTCAGAAACAAAGAAGGGAAAAACAGGGGCAAAAGCTAGCCAGAAGGAAGAATGATCTCTCATTTTGCATGTCCTCTCCCTTGCTCTCCACGCCTCATATTCACTTAATTCCTTTTCCATTTGGGCTCCAACGGTTTCCTTGTGGATCTCCTCAATCCATCCACGTTTGTAAAATTTGTTACGCCCTCCTGGCCCACATGTCCTTGTTGGTGTGCATTTCCCTCGTTGGAATATTCGAGCATTGTATAATACTTGTAAATTAATTCATTTTTATATGGATTGTGTGATGAGTTTAGTATGGAAGATTCGCTATTCAATCTAAGATACTCTTTTGTATTTGTCTCCAACTCACTCGTATAGCTAACATAACTTTAGGAAAACTTCGTATAGCTAACATAACTTTAGGAAAACTTAAAACTCTCACAATGATGATGCATCTTCTTTTGTTTCGTCTCCACCATTTGCCTCCGCTGCATCTCAACTCTAACATCAAACAAACAAACATAAATACTCTCGTGATGATATGACTTCTTCTTCGTATCCACTTTAGCATTCTCATCTTTATCATTCGTCTCCGCCATTTGTCTTTTTGGTTCACCTCAACCACATCTCAATCCTAACATTAAAAAACAAACTTAAATATTTGCATCAACCCTAGCATTTAGCCTTTGTCATTCTCCTCCACCATTTGCCTCCATGTTGTTTGTCTCTGTCGTTTGTCATTATCGTTTGCCTATACTATTTGTTTCTTCCAGCTTTTCTCTAACACAATCTTCAAGTTAAATATTTTTCATTTTATTTTTTCATTTAAATGAAAACATTATCTTCCTGTTTTTTTGTCACCCTCCATCTCCCTATTGCCTTGTTTATAATTTAGCAGGAACACATACTCTATTTCGCAAGTAGGAAGCACACCAACAACATGTGTTACATGATTTTACTATGTCTTTTATACTTGATTAGGTGGACATGGTGGTGGGTGGTGACAATGTTAATTTGTAAGTACTAAGACAAGTCATACAAAGCTAATATTGAAGAGTCTGAAAGTAACAACTACAAATGGTTGTTATATAAGCCTAATAGGGATGCTAAAAGAAACAAAGGACAATGAGTATTGAAAAATGATGCGAAAGTGATTCTAATGTCATGAATTTGAAACTTGTTGAATTCAATAAGATAAAACTTTTATTAAACTTGCTATTATTATAATAATTGATGAAAAACATTATACTATTTTTAATTAGGACAATACTTGAAAATTATAACTTTTAAAGAAAAAAATTCTTAAAAATCTTGACTCAATTCAATCCAAATCGTTCAATAATGAGAGTTAAATTGAATTTAACATAAAAAAGTGCAGAAATTCAATCCAAACTGATATTTTCTATTTTCATAGTGGGTTGAATAATATATTTATCCAAATCCTACCCAACTCAACTCATAAAAATAGAGGATGAAATGGTGGCTTTTACTCTTTTGAGAGAGGTAAAAGGAAAGACAACCTTGCTCTTAGAATGTAAAAGAAGAAAAATATAACATAGTCAATCATGTTATATATAAAATTAAGATTTTTTTAGTATTTTTTATAATAATTATTGTTATTATAAAAAATAATTAATAAATAAGTAAAATTATTAATAATAAAGAAAATTGTTACTTTTCACTTGTTTATGCACTGTTTTACATATTTGAATAATTTTACTTTTTAGAAATTTTTTCCCCAAAAGTTTTATTTAAAAAACTCCCAGATTTTTTTCCAATTTATTTACTCAACTAAACTTATTTTCTATTCATATTGAGATATCAATCTCTTTTACATGGAATGTTTTTTAAAGTTTACTTATCATGTTTACATGTAATTGGTATGTGCAAGCATAAATATAATAATTCAAACATATAAGCAAATATTTAAGGTTTATGACAAATTGTTAAAAAATGAGTTATTATCACCATACACGCGGTCAATATCCATATCCTAGAATGTGAAAATTTCTAAAAAATTCTAAAACTAAAGTCGTATAAAACATTGTTATTATTGTCAGATACAAATTAATCTAGAAAGGTGTCTCAACAATGTTTAGCTATTAACTTCAAATCATTAAATAAGAACTTAACTAGATGTCATGGTTTCAAGTATTTGATCAATAAAATTCGTAATTTTGTTCTTACATTTTGATATTCTATTTTCAACATTTATATTGTCCAAGTAAATGTTATTCAGATTACTCAAAATCCAACAACTTTCTATTCTTCAAACTTCACTAAAAATCCTTACTTTTTCCCACCTTTTACATGGATCATATTTATCCATGTTTATAAAAAATAAATTAATCACAATAATAATAAATTATCATATTTTATTATAATGAAAAACTAATAATTTAATAATTTGTATAGATCATTAAAAATGTTATTAATAAATCTAATAGTGAAATAATTTAATTTAATTTATATTTATATTTATATTTACATACGTTTAAAATTACTGATATTACTAATTAATATTAAAAAATATACAACTATGATTTAAACTAATAATAATTTAAACTTTTTAATTCATCATATGATAATTTAAATCAAAATTTCAAATTTCAAATTTTAAAATAAACTTGTAATATTTAAATACTTTTACAAGCTAATTCATGGTAAAAAAAATAAAAAAAGATTAATAATTATTATACTCATAATCATATTTTATAATACTTAAAATTAAATATTAATAATCATTAATCATAGGCACTCAATTCTTATTTAAAATATTTTTAATAATTATGAATTTTTAAAATTATGTTGAATATATTAATTGTTAAATACATATTGATTAAATTTATTTAATTCCTGTTTCAAAAAATCACCAATTTAATTACAAACAAAAAATACAAAACTTAAATCATAATTCAGTTCGTGTGGAGCTGAATGAATTTTCGACGACCGACGAAAACCATGATTGGAAATCGGGTATCTAGAAGTCCATTTTTGAACTCTACAGTAAAGAGTTACAATTGAGTAAACATTTTTTTGACATTGAATATATTGGAAAATTTATTTTTATTTGGATTTGTTGGAGAAAAAAAAAATCCACTTTTCATTCTAATTTTTTTCACATCTTTCAAATATATATATATATATATAACACATATTTGTGAAGAAACTAACTAATGCATGATTGTGATAAATCACATCAAAATAGGATATGGGTGATGCTGATTGGAATTTTTGTCCCTTTTTAACATTACTTTTGCTCATGTCATTTTCATCCATCTCTTTTTTATTTTGGCTTTTTTTCCATTAATGGCTATGCATTATTGTTGTGGTCGCATTCACGTAAAACTTTGTCCTATTGCAATGTATTTGCAAGATTTTGGACGAAAAAGCAAGATAAGCAAGCAACTCCGCACAACAAAATTACAATAGGTTTCCTCCTTATGAGGTAGGAGGAAACCAATCATCAAGGATTAATTACTTAGATGAAGATGGATAAAACATCCATATTTTAAATTTCATATTTTAAAGTTTAAGTGAACTCAAATCAAATTATATCTTAATATCAAATCATTTAAAATTGAGTATTTTAATTGACAGATATGTGTTTTACAAGCTTTAGTTAGTTATTTTATTATATTTTAGATAAAATATTTTTTAATCTTTAAAGTTGTATTTTTTTCACCAAATTTCAAATATCATAGGTAAATATTCATAGTCTTGTGGATTTTGTATAAGATTATGAGTAATGGTATTGAATTCTTATATTTAACCGACTCATTAGATAAGTTACATTTCCTTTACCATCTCTTTTAATAGAAGATCAAATTAACTAATAATATATAGTCCTCCAACTTTCACCTAAACTAGGTGAAAATGATTTCCAAAAAGAGTGTTATTACTTTTAAAACAGACAATTTTTTATTTATAACTTTTTTTTTCAATTTTAAGTTGTTACTAGTCTTCAGATTTTTTTTTCCGATCCAGTAGCGACTACCACAAGAAAGACAAGACCTCATCCGCGTGACTTCTCCCTCAACACCATCTTAGCGATCCGCCAATAAAATACCCCTACATCTAACTAATCTATATTCTAAATACTTGTAAACTAAATTTAGTTCTACAATAAAATTATACATAAACAATATGTCACATTTAAAATTATTATACCAAAATATTAAATAAACTATCAAAGTTATTGCATACAAAATTTCAATAAATACAATACATAAAATAAAAGATACTAATTTGGAGGAAAAAGGCTAAGATGGGAGAGAAGTGAGAATGATGATGATACTAGCACTCATTAGGGCAACGACAAGGAAAATTTAAAAAAATTGTGTAATTTTACATCAAATTTATGTGGGCAGATTGACAGATTAAAAAAATATTAAAAATTTGGAAAATCATAGTTGTGAGACATAACTTGATTGTTATTAAGTTGTACTAGCCTTAAGACTTCAATTCACATATATAATTTATTTTTTACATATAAAAGTCGTATTAGGCAATGCAGACTTTAATTAACAATGTAAACGTGTTTAACTTTTTCATTTCTTTATGTGAAGCTGTTATAGGGAACGTACAAAAATTACAAAGGAGTAGTGACAATTTCTCTGCAATTTTTTTATACTGAAGTTATTATATCCTATGATGATTTCATTTTAGTGAATTCTTTTTTACTATAGTTAAAGAAATCGAATTTAAAATAGATTGTGAAATAAATTAAAAATATTTTATTATTTTATTAAGATTTTTGAAAAATTAAAAAAATGTTTAAATTATTTTTAAAAAATAGAAATATAGGGTATTAGAAGAAAATTATTAAATAATAACGAAATTTATAGAGAAAAAATAATTAGTCACTGTATTAACTAAATTATATATTAATTTAGAGATTAAAAAATTATTGATATTTAAAGTGGTTTCTATTATTAATAAAAAATTATAAAATAGTTTCTAAATTGATATTTAAATTAGCTAGATTTTAGTTACTAATAGAAATTAGAGTCTAATTTAAAATATAAAATAATAAGTAGATAAAACTTTCGTAGTTAACGAATTAAATATTAATTTAAAAATTATTTTATAATTTTTTATTAATTATAAAAACTATTTTAGATACTAATAATTATTTTAGTTTATAAAATAATTTTTAATTTAGTCAAATAGTGATTAATTATTTTGGTATCTAAAACTAGTTTTTATTTAATAATTCTTTTATAATAGTATATCTATTTATTTGAAATTAAAGTTGTTACTTTCGCAAATCTATAATATATTTTCAATTTGACCATTCACATAAAATTCAGTTATTTTTTGTAAACTTTCCCAACAATCTATAAATATCTGAAGTCTATAATATGAAAACTTAAGTTATCCTAATAACTTTGAAACCGTTACAAATGTTGAATAAAATCTTCTGTATATAATTAAATTTATACATTTGTTCAAAATCATAAAAATTAAGATTATTGTTTAATTAAGTCTTAACAAATCAAATTCTAAAACTTGCTCACTAATAGTCTTAATCAAGTTCATTGAATATAATCTTTAAATAAAAACATTCAAACACTGCCATTTTTAACCAAAAAAATACACACAATTTTATTTATTTATATGAATTAAACAATATATTTTTTTAAAACTATTCATATTATTTCAGAAAATTGAACTCAACACATAGATTTTTATTGTAAAAGTTTCATATAAAATAAATTTATAAAACTTAAAAAGTAAAAGACAGTTTTTCAACATTCATCGAAAAACAATTCTAACAGTACAATAAATATTAATTTTAGTGGAGATTTATTAACGGAGGTTATAATAACTCCATTAACCCATGCAGATATCTAAAGTTTCTAAATCCCTAATAAATCTGGACAATTATTTATGAAATCACATTAAAATTATGTATTTTAATTTCTCACCTCATTTTTTTCACTTTTCGTGTTTTATATAGACTGAATTTCAGAATCACAAAATCGAGTACATTCTTTTGACAAAAAAATTCTTTCGACACAGTACATCACTTAGAAACGCGCTAGTTCAAAATTCATATATTTTTTGAAGAATTTTTGGCACACAAAGATTTCTCTTTTCTTCTACTAGAGCTTCGAATTGGTAATTTTTTTTATCCTATTTGATTTCTCATAATTGTTTACTTTCCCCATTTCTTAGAGTTTGTTACTTCTCTGCTTACCTCTCATGTGTTTCCTTCAATACCTCTTGTGCGTTTTCCTTTCAGCAGTGTCGTTTAGTGATGGATTTTCTTCCATTTCTCAGAATTTGTTACTTCTTTGCCTACCTCTTTGTGCGTTTTAATTCCGGCAGTGCACGTTTTTCTTCCGGTGGTGCGTTTAGTGGTGGATTTTCCTTCTGTCGGAGTCTTTCACGGGTTCAGAACCATTTCTTAGAAAATTATATCCGGTTAGTCTCTGTTTCGCTCTTACACATCACTATTACAATCATTTTTCTAGAGCGAAATGCACACTTTCAATCACTGTATCAGAATATAGGTTATACAAAAACACGGTTTTTTTGTTAGCAGGAATATCGTGTCTTCGATTTGTTAGCTGAAAGTGTGCTTTTCTGTTTTGTTTTGGTTGTTGTATTTTAGTTTTGATAGTTGCATCGTCAGCTGCTTTGTTTTGTCTGAATATGAAATTCTGTTAAAGCTCTATTTAGAGAAATGCTAGTAGCAGTGGTATGGCATGTTTCATATCAGAACAGTGTAAGGGAGGTAGTTGCCATTTTGTATTTCTGCACTGAGCTGTTACATTTTGTTTTTCTCTTTCTTTCTGTTTTTACTTGAGTGCACGTACGGTCTTGGTGTCTTGATTTGTGTGTGCCTCAATCCATGCGGATGAAGGGTATTGACTAGTGTAAGGGAATAGTGGAAATGTATTGTTTCAGCTGAATAACCCATTCTCCCTTTGTTTGGTCTTGCACGAGGATGCAGTTTAGATTGCTTTAAAATTTGTTTGGCTATTGCTGCATTCCACACCTGTGAATGCCTTTATTTGTAGTAGAGATAGTGTTTTGACAAGTTTTTATTTAGTTGAACGTAGTTGTAAGTATTAAACAACGTATGAGATCTCACCCATTCATGCTGGTGGTGATCGAGACTTAAAAAACAATGGCTAAATATTTGTGGGGCTGCACTTGCACCTTAATTTTTCAAGTTTTGTACTTCAGATTCCACCTTTAATTTTTGGCAAATTAGAAGATGTAAAAAATGTAGAATTGAATGTGGTTAGTGCCCTTCGTGGCATGCTAATTAACATGAACTTTACGAGACCAGAAAATCCAACATATAGTAAATTTGACTTCAACTTTAAGTAAACTTAATAAATTTATCGAGTTACTACCTGATAAGTTGAAGAACTAAATATTTGAAGAACTTTGTGGTCCCCATATTACCTTTGTGTGCACCTGGACATCAAATAAATCTAAATACATCTGTCTTATTGTATTATATTTACCTCGAAACTTATTGTATCTTATTCGAGTAGATTTACAACACAATTTTTTACCATGATAATTAATTTCGATGTATAAAGGAAAGGAAAGACTTATCTCAATAGAACGTGACAAAAGTATTTTCAAAAGTATAACTCAGTTCAACCACGAGTATGATCGAGAGCAGGAGTCTCTCCCATAAAGTGCATCATAAATTGTAGGTTAATTATCTCACATTTTTATTTTATACTAAGTATTTTAATTATTCACATTTATTTATTCATATTATTTATATTTTTTTTACAGGTATTCACAGATTACGTCAGTATTGGATCCATCTTATATTTTTGTTCACATTCTTTTATGTAATTGAATTATCAAACATTTTAAGTTTTAATACTTTTAGTTAAATTGTAAAGTACAATTTTAATTTGAAGTTTTGTTTAACTATTTGAATTATTTTTATATTGTGAATGTGTTGTGAATGATAGTAATTTGTTAGGTTGAATTCTGAATGTGATTTGGTTGGTATTTCTTGTCTTACCGGTAACGTGGCTAGAACAAAAAATAAACGATTTTTTCCTCCTATTTATGCATGAACCAAGCCCACGCAAGCTTTTATTAATTATTGTATGCGTCGGCTTTTGCGTGGGTCATGCAAAGTCTGATGCCAATTTTTTTTTTCTTTTTGTCGATTAGACTGACGCATTGCGTCTGTTTGACCCATGCAAAGGTCTCCGCAATTGCATCACTTTTACTTGACGAAAGTTCGTCCCTTCTTTGCGACCGCTTGGCCTACGCAATCTGCGTTCATTCATTGGCCGACAACAATTTTTATTTATTTTCGTACTTTTTTCGTCGTATTGTTGATCAGATAAATCCAATGCATAAGATCCAGATAAATCCAACGTTTATGCGTCTGTTTTTACTTATTTAGGTTATTTTTAGGCCACAAAACATCATGTTTTTCTTGTAGTTATGATGAGTTTTTGAAGAGTTTAACAGGTAAACTTTTTCCTTTTACTAACTGTTAATAATACTTTTAATATAATTTGTTTGTTTGATATTTTATATATATATATATATATATATATATATATATATATAAAATATTGATTT
Source organism: Phaseolus vulgaris (assembly GCF_000499845.2). Lineage (NCBI taxonomy): Eukaryota > Viridiplantae > Streptophyta > Magnoliopsida > Fabales > Fabaceae > Phaseolus > Phaseolus vulgaris. The sequence goes on from NC_023749.2 coordinate 14,202,228, forward strand.
GCTGATAAAAAATAAAATATATTTAAATATTAAATAGTATTGGTATCCATACTGTAGCAGACAAATATATTAAGTATCCATAAACTTACTTTTCTTTGTATTTATACACCATCAAATGCAAATAAGTCAAATTCTAAAAGGAGCATTGATGAAGACTCGTGATAAAGGTCAATGTGCAGTACTAATGAGGTTGAGAGTGTTTAATTAATGGTAAACAAAATCTATTAAGATCTCATATATATTCTCAAACCATGTGTAAACAGTAGATTAATAAACATAATTTAATTAGTAAATATTATAGATGATTATTATATTATTAAAATGTTACTGTAACATTTTAGTCATGTTACACATGTATGGTGATGACATTTTTGGTTAGATAGATACTACATGGATCTATATTAAATTTCTTCATAACATTGAAAAGAACTACTGCAAATACTAATTAAGTAGGAATAAACTTAAAAAGACAACTAAAATTCTCTTACAAAAAAAGTATGTTCCTGAAATATTACTAGAAAAATGAATACATGACAGATACTTGCCAAATTTGTTTGAATAGCTTCCCTTAAACAAGTTTCCATACTACTTGATATTTATGAATAAACCTCTCCCAATCATAACACATACAAATAACTAAAGCTGATTCTAGCTTGTAAAAAACATTAACTTATTATATCTTCTTATTCATTTCTTCTATAATTGTTTACTAAAAATATTATCTAAATCGGACTTAAGTCTTTATTTTTTTCTTATTAGTATAGTTTTGCTTTCCTTCTATAAAATTAACATCTATAAATTTTCTTATTAGTAAAGTGTTCCTAATTGTTGTGTATTTCTTCTAAATGGATTTCTTATTTGTTATATAATTAATATACTACTTATTGTTTATAATAGAATTGACTACCAAATTTTGTTGCTCAAATTTTAATCTCAAATTCTGCTGCCAAATTAAAACTATGTGTACTCTTAATCTCAACTAATTCATACTTCTTTTAAATTGTCTCATACTAGTGTTAATAACCCGTGCATTGCACGAAAAAGAAATATAAGTATAATTATTTATGAAGTATTATTACTATATTAATAATTTTTATACTGTTTTCTTAATAGTGTTTTTTCTTCCAATGATTTGTGTAGGGATATCGTGTGCGGAAGCGTGATAAGTTCAACCAAAGATTATGAGAAATTAAAGTAACAAGTAAAGTGAGAATGATACCAGAATTTTTAGGTGGAAAACCCCTTTAAACAGAGGTAAAAAACCACCAGCGAGAGAGCCAAAACTTTCACTATAATGATATTGGGAGTACAATGAATTCCTCTCAGACTAATAGATAAATAGCCCTAAAACAAATCCTCTCTATATGGGTTAAACACTTACACCCAAGAACAAAAATAGAGAGTATATGAAAAGAGAGAGGAAGCAAGTGTGTGTTGCTTGTTTGTAGTGTGTTACATTGCTGGAAGGAAGCCACTATATATAGTGGTTCTAGGAGACAACAATAATAAATACAATTAATGGTAATTAACCTCCCATTGATGACAATTGATTGTGGCAATTAATCTCCCATTGATTGCAATTGATTGCGGCAATTAATCTCCCATTGATTGCAATTGATTGCGACAATTAACCTCCCAATTATGACAAGAAAACGGAAAGGTGAGTCATAAACCCACAATTTGTAATATGCATCCTCACGAATAAATAAATTTTGTAGTGGTTAAATATTCATTCACCTTTATCCAGTATATAAAACAAATAAACGAATATGTGCATATGTGAACATATATGTGTACATCATTATAATTTAATATAACACTTTCTTTTCTATTTTTAATTTTTATGTATTTTGGTTCTATTTAATTATCATATTTCCAATTTTAAAATAACAAAAAAATCTTTTATAATTAGACAAATAATTTTATTTATTTTTAATTAGTTAACACTTGTACATTTATTATGAAGTAGAAATAAAAAAAGTGGTATACTTTTTAAAAGACTGGGTTTACATTATAACAATACCATTATACACATTTAATATAACAGTATTAATCATAGCATTATATTAAAAAAGTAAAATTGATTTTTATTCATATTATACTACTAATTATACTAATGTTTCAGCAATAAAGATATTGAACTATTTTAGTAAAATGACATCCAATTATTGATCGATGAATGATAACAAATACATCGAATTACAAAACATCTTTTGATGGCATAAACCACAATTCTAATAAAAATCAGTTTGTACATGGTCAAATCCAACAACTTACATAGTATCAAATTGTGGAACATATCCATGTTGTCATTTTGTATTATAAATTGAATGTCCCAATATGATTTAACTTCAAACTATAATTCAAGGTGTAACATATAATTGGGTTGATTTCAAATATTGTCAAAAACTTCAGTATAAACAACATTTTTTTTTGTCTTGTTTGTTACATTCCCATATTTATCGAGAATAAGAATTTTCAACTCTTTCTTCGTTCTGACTCTAGAGATAGCTACATACAACTGTCCATATGTGAAAACTGGACGTGGAAGATATATACCAACTTTTGTCAATGATTGACCTTGGCTCTTATTAATTGTCATTGCAAAACATAAAGTTACTAGAAATTGTCTTCTTTGGAATTTAAAGGGCATATCTGCATCTGAAGAGATTAAATTCATTCTTGAAATCAATATTTTCTCACCAATATTTGTTCCTGTTAGAACTGTTGCACGAATTACATTTTTACTCAAAGTAATAACTTGCAACCTTGTTCCATTACAAAGACCATTGACTTGATCAATATTTCTCAAAAGCATAACAGGCACACCAATTTTCAACTTAAGGCGATGATTTGGAATCCCTGGACATTTTATCTCATTTAAGAATTCAGACGTGAACCATTCCCCTTGAATCTCCTGGTCTTCATCTGATTGGCAAGGAGTATCCGAGCTAAGATAAGTATTTCTTGAACACTTAATAGAGATAAAATAAAATCATTCACTTGCTCTACTAATTCAGTTGTGGGACAAAGTATTGCCGCATCCTCAAAGTACCCAGGAGACATCATGTTAGTAAAAAAATTAGGATAAACAAAATTAACCAATGACAACAAAGGGGTTTCAGTGGCCTCAATCAATAGATCATGTGGGATTGCCACTAACACTTACTATTTTCATTCAAACCAATTTTACCATCTCCAATTTTTAGGATCCAATCAGCAAATTCTTTGATATTCTCTACACTTTCATTAGATTTTGCATGGTTTAATTTCATGTTCTGAGAAAGTTTTAAGACTTGACAACTTAGCCAAAGATGAGAAGAGTTGATTGTTGACTTCACAACATCATATCTTGATGCTTTTTTTACAACTGACAATATTTGCGTGAAATCACCTCCCAAGACCACAACCTTCCCACCAAATGGTTTCTTACTATTTTCTTCATGCACGTTCTCATAAGATCTCTCAAAGTTTTGTCAAAGGCTTCAAAGCACATTCGATTCATCATTGGTGCTTGATCCATATAATCAATTTTGTTTCAATTAAAAACCTGACCCTATGACTTCCTTGAGCTATGTTGCAAGTCGAGTCTTCATTTATTAAAATAGGAATACATAATCTAGAATGTGATATCTTCCCTACAGGAAGCAATAAAGAAGCAATTTCGCTCGATGCTACATTCAACAAAATCTTTCCTACAGATCTAATTGCAGCAGATAATGTTTTCCAAATGAAATTTTTTCCTGTTCCACCATAACCATATAGAAAGAAGAAACCACCCATTTTAGAGACAACTAATGAAATGATGTTTTCATAAACATTTAGTTGCTTAGCAGTGACACATTTCAACAATGATGTATGCTCTTTTACCATTTCATCTTTGTTGTAGTTAAGTTCATTCATAATAAAGCTATTTTGAAAGAAAGATGAATGAGAAGGATCAAGTTGTGGCAAACAAACAAACTCTTGTAATGAACTGTCATTTGCCATTAATAACTCTTGTATTTCTAATAGGAAAAGATCATGTGCGAAGACCTAACATTTTTCAAATATACGAAACACGTTCATAATTTATAGTTGAAACTATGTAATTAAAATTTGCATTTTAAAAAATCAATACCTGGCAACTATAACTCCTTTCATTTTGTGGTATAAAATTCCGTCTGACAGTAATTTCCAAGAAGCATTCCAAACCACATCCGGTTTGGAGATTGTATTCATAAACAATAATGAAACAAATAGACGCCTGAGTTCATGACCAAAAACTAATTCACTTGCTTCTTTTATTGCATCAATGAATTCTTTGTCATCTCTCAATAGCCCTAGTGCATAGCAAGCTTCTTCATATGTATTGAATATTTGTCTGTTTATTGTCCTGATGTTAGCATAGTCAACACAACCTTTTTGAATAGTTAACAATATCCTCATGTAATAAAATTCTCCAGATCCAGGTGGTACATAGGTGAGTCTACCAATGTTCTAACCTTACTTCTTGGGTTTCTATTGTCTCTGTGTAGCAATCCAGACAAACTTGGTTAGAAATTCAACACATGTCAAATTCCTTCCATCAACATATTTGTTATTAGCATCAAGCCAATCGAGACACATTGTCTTCATAAATTCATTATTTTGAAATACCTAATCAAAATTATCATTATCTTTAAACAAAATTTATTGTTGCTTCGGTAAATGAAATGAAAACTTCTGTACAACTGGCCATCTATGATGTATGTCAAAGCCAAAAGTTCTCCAAACAGCTTCACACAGAGATAAATATCTACAATCATAATAATTCTTGATTTCATCAACATCTTCTGTACTATCATTGATAATTTTCATTGTAGCCCTGTCGGGCCCTTTGTTGACATATTTGAAAAGATATTTGATAGAATTTGACTTGTTGCAATATTTTGTATTCACATGTGCTTGATACCTCATAAGAAGATGGTGACTATATGGAACAACATTGCTACTATCCATTTGGATACCATTTTTTTCCACAAAAATTCCATTATTCCGACGTTTATAGATTGGATATCCGTCTTCATAAATAGTAGTTACACATGTAAACTTTTTGGGAATTGTTTTTGAACATTTACCTTGTTTCATGCACGGTGAATTTAATTTAGCCACTCCACATGGTCCATGTATCATGTAGCTTTTAACAACTTTGAACAATTTCGGGTACAAATTTGGGTGAGGTAATTCAGCATATATGACTTTATCAATGTTATTGCATTTTGCAGCTTGTTTGATCCATCTAACCATAATAGTATATGAGCATGTGATAAACCTCTTTTTTTGAATTTCAATGGTGTACATTCCTGAAACAAAAGAAAAGTATATGTAGAATTAATTATGGGAATATGCAAAAAACATTCTAATGTAAATAATTAATATAATAACCTGCACTTGTTTGACCAAAAAAGTTATTCTTTTTTAAATCTATTATCATTTGATCAAGTTTGATTTTGAAGACTCTACAAACAATATCAGGTTTATCTGACGGACTTAATCCTTTTGGCTCAAGAGCATCACGAATTTCTGGCCAATTGACATTGCATGTTATTGTTATAAACAAATCAGGATAACTAAATCTTTTACAAATGGCCATAACATCTTGACAATTGTTGAACATGTAACGCATACCACCAGTAAAAGATGAAGGTAAAACCACACGTCTACCAATGCAGGAAGGATCAGTTCCTCCTTTGTTAATTGCTTCTTATAAGCCATTCAAAATTTCAGACCGAATTAATTTTTCATTTGCCCTAATGAAAGACAAAAGTTGTGCTTAAATCAAAGTATAACAATTGATGTGAGTTGATTAAGAGATGAAGCATTAATAGACACTTTCAAGAATTGGATCAAAATTCTACAAGCAATTTAAGAACACAAATGAAGAAACCATTAGATAGATATAGATTCAATTTACAAGTCTTTTCAAGTGTTGCTTGCAGCTAGAAGCTCTAGAAGGTTCTTAAATAATTTTTCAAAAACTTCAAATTTGTTATTTAGGGTCAATAAATAGCTTTTGAAGTTGAAAGTGTCATAACATCTTTTAATATGTTATAAAGCCTTTTGTGTCGTGGTTCTCTAGTGTGTAGTATTGTCTGTGCCTTTCCCTTCTGAGTTGGATTAGTTAATGAACAAGTTACCCAATCTACTAAATATCTCTATTATATTAAAAGTTTATTTTTAATAAAAGTTTAGCATTAGAACATAAAAAATAAAAAAAATTAATAGTAGAATATTTTATTCAATTTAATTAATTTTATTGATTGTGTTTTAAATTCGGTTTTTCGAAGTTAATGAAATAAAGAAAATAAAGGTAATGGTGACTTTCTTTGAATAAAACTATCTAACAGAATTGTTTTGTGATTTGTGATTTTGTTATGTCTGAGGCATCACCGATAATATTTAAATATTAATTAAATTAATATATATTTTAATTTCTAAAACCAGATTAGAGTAGGCCAATAATCTGATGTTACTTCTATTTTTCTTGTTCTTTCTGTTTCCTTACTAAATTGAAATATGGTGTCCTTGAGGCTACTAGTAGAAACAAGGTAAAAGAACAAAAAGTAACATAAAAGGACAAAACAAAGGAATACACCTCCAACAGTGAGCCACGCCTGTGCATGTGGAGCTACCCTACACAGGCAAGGTAGATATTTGTTCCTCTATAAATAATAGAAAAATGTACAAAATAAGAAATATTTTATATAACATATTTAAAATAAATTATATAAGTATAATATCATGTTAACCAAAACAAAGTATATATATCTACACCAGAGAAAAAAAAGAGAAGGATAGAGACACTTTATATATTCTAATTAAAATGGCGATTCCATATATATATATAACATTAGAAGATTTGTTTAGTTTCTTTCTCTAAGAAAAAAAAATACAAAATTTGGAGTTAATTAAATTTTAAAATATTAATTTTTTATCATTTTTTAATTGTTTCAGCATTTATGTGTATTAAACAAATCATTAAAAAAACACAACTCATTTAGAAAAACACAAAAAATAATACGCCTGGAAGTATGGGGTTTAGAAACTCGCGGAAGTAACGTGATTTTGAAAAATCCCTGCAGTAACGGAACTTTCATAATTGCCAAAAAAAATTAATTGATTTTCTAATCGTTTCTCAAAACCGTCGATAATGCGGTAAGAACAATGTATCTTTCAGGAAAAAAATAAATCGTGAATAACACATTATTTAGTGGAAAACACTAAATATAATTCCTCTTAAAAATATTTTCTATTAATAATTAATATTATAATTAGTTAAACTGACTAAAATTCATTATTTTTTACACAAATTAAAATACCAATAAATATCAATTATTAAAATAATTTTTCTCTCTCAAGAAATATAATGCTTATAATACTACATTTATTTGAAACTTCTTTCGTCCTAAATATAAAAATTATGGATAATTAATTAATATCTATTTAAAAAGTAATTAATTTAGTTGTTAATATCAAAATAATCAATAATTATAATATTTTTTTCAAGATTATCCTTAATATAATTGGGACTAACTATATCTTTTTTCTCCATTTAATTACTTTCCATCTAAATAATCAATATTGTGAGAGAAAATTTGCAAATTGTTAATTTTTAAAATTATAAACTCTTAAATTCTCCACTCCACACATATATAATAGAAAATAGAAACAATTCATACACAATTTTTTACTTATGGATTAAAATAATTTAAAAATATTTTGGTGAAAATGTTCAATACCACACAGATAAAGATAACTTTATAAAAGAGAAAAACTGAGAAAAGTCTTATACTTAAATTCAAAGGAAGTTTAACTTTATCTGAAAAAAGATAAGAGAGTGTTGAGTTATTCATAGAATCAGATACACTATTCAACAGAAGTTGAAACTCACAAAACTCCAACAATCTCCTCAAAAATCAAAATTTGACGTATGAATACAAACTGAGGAACATCCAATTGTATCAACAACAAAATTGAACAGCAAAATACTAGAATTTATATACATGCAACAATGCATCCAAAAGGGGCAACACAAGCCACGCCTTCAGATACTTCTAATAGATTAACACTTCAATAATTAGTCTGTGGGACATTACAAAAAATATCAGCAATGTCCAAGCCCTCTGGAATTTCGAATTCGAACAAGTCACTGCAAAAGCTATTCTTCTCTTCCTCATTGCCACTTCTCAAAGAGTTGGATGATGCATTCAACTGGTTTGGACTTGACTCAGGCGTAGGAATAACCAAGTCATACCCCTTGTTCTGGTATGCATTTTTCAGGGAATGCACCAAAACATGGTGACCTAACAAATCAACTTGGTTTGGTTGCAAAACAAGGTTCTCATCAGCAGCAGAAGAAGAATTTGAGCAGCTAAAGTTTTCCATGGTGCCAGAGAATCCTTCCACACTGGTTGTATTCGTATGAGTAGGCATTTGAAGCTGAGTTATGTCTAGTGGTTGAGCAACTTGGTTTACATAATTGTTTGAAGCCAAATTTTGATTTTCTAGAAGAGAGGCTGTAGCAGCAAGGTTTAACAACCCTTGGTTCATCAAAACTTGGGCTCCTCCTAAGAAGCCTTGCATGTTAAGGGAGGGGTTCAACACTGACCTTAAAATAGATGACATATCAAGAAGGTCAAGGCGTGGGGCGTGTGTAACCGGATCAATTCCCATACGAAGAAGCCTCTTCCTAATGTGAGTGTTCCAATAGTTCTTTATTTCATTGTCAGTTCTTCCTGGCAACCTAGCTGCTATAGATGACCATCTAAATAAACCACAATTAACCATATTATTGATTAGAAACTAGAACCATATATTAGATAGATCATGATAAATATGAAGGAAAATGGTCATAGAGTTCTTACTTGTTTCCCAAGATACTGTGCAACTGAATAATCGTATCTTCTTCTTCTAAGGAGAATCTTCCTCTCTTAATATCGGGTCTAAGGTAATTTGTCCATCGAAGGCGGCAACTCTTGCCACACCTTTGTAGACCTGTAATTAGATAACATGGTCAAATATATATGTTAGTAAAGTAATGTTTTGTTAGGACAATTTGGTATATATATATATATATATATATATATATATATATATATATATATATATATATATATATATCAACATTAACATCTTTTTGAAACAAAAATGATTTCTTCTTCATGACCTCAAAACTTTCCTATAACAAAGCAATGTCTTATTAGTAAAATGAAAGGGAGGGAGAAGGAAATAACAAACCAGCACTTTTAGGTAGGGATCTCCAATTGCCTGGTCCATGAGTCTGAATGTAGTTGATGAGTTTAAGGTCTTCTTCTGGTGTCCATGGACCCTTCTTGAGTCCATCCTTATCACAGCAAGGAGCTCTTCCCATTTTCAAAGTATATAGATGAAAAGTGGAGTACGATATGCAGGAAGGTTCCAAAAATCCAAAAGGGTACGAAACTTAATATTTCTTATCACAAAAGACACAAAAGTGAAGTTCTGTTGCTTGTGTTGATGGCTGAGACGACCAGTGTTTTTATAGCAGAGGAAAGCAGTGTTAGATGATCAAAGTCAAAAGGATTGGCGCCGACCATGTGACACATGTCTCTCTCAGGCTCAGCGAAGATACTCATCAATGGATCATGTATGTGTAATGATATACGTTTATAATACATACAGTAAAAATTGCATACACGATTTACTGATATATACATAATGTGTTTGATATCTTAACAAAGAGACTATAATGAAATGAAATACGAGTAATATTATAAAATTGACATATTATTCACATTTTTTAAAACCAAAATTTATGTTTTTCCATGATAATAAGCTTAAAGAATGGCGAAAGACATATTTTTAATATTTATAGTATATTTTTAAGTTGGTTTTCTCAAAAATTAAAGAATGAATACTTTTTTAGCAGTAGAGATGTTGGTCTCAGTATATATAATTAAAAGTGTCATACATGTGTTGGAAAGTATAAGAGAGTATCAGATATCAGAAACATCTAATTCTAATAATGGTGCTCAGAGAAGTAGAATGTATAGTATTCTGTATAGATTTTGTTTCGCAATGAATACATACGTAGAGTACTTGCATCCATGTACACAGTGAATCATGGCACGTGACTTTAGGAGAGAACAGGGTTAACGAAATTGAAAATTGATAAGGATATGCTAGGGAGCTGACTTTTCCCATTGTAAAAAGCAGTGAAGAGATGCAGGTTGAAAACGATTTTTGAACCTTTTAGGTTGACCTTAGTTTTTATGTATTGTAAGGAATCATGGACGGTACGGTTGTTAACTCTTCTTAACAACATTTGCAGAAAATATGCTCCACTGTTTCTCTTTCACTCCACTGCTTCCTTGTGGGGTTTCGTTTGACTAACGTTGTTTATGCATCAAACTTCTACAGGGGGTGTCAAGGGGGAAAATGGTTTCGAAAGGGATATTTTTATAAAAATAGTGTAATCTTTTTCAGCAAATTACGATTTTGGGTAAATTTTGTTTTCGAAGATGGATGAGTCATATATCATCAAGATGATTATTAAAGTGAAAATGTACTTCATGAATACGATTTTAGGATTTTAGGTAATTCCACCGAGAGTAGTACTTCATTAGTACAATTTTGTCAATTTCATTAAACATGTACAACTTTTTTTTATAGTTAATTTCGTTTTATTTAAAATTAATTTAGATTTAATTAAATTTATCAATATAACTTTTGTTTATAAAAAGTGACAAAGTCATACCCATGAGGTATTACTTTCATGTGAAGTCTTTTTTTATCTAAAATTATATTTACGAGATACAACTTTCACTAATGTCCTACTTAATCAACTTTGTACAAATATTTCTTTTACCTAAAATCACAATTTGAAAAAAAAAAAAACATTACACTACTTTTGCTTAAAAAGTGACTAATATAAACTATATCACGTTTTCTCCTAATGGGCATGGTTGTGTTATCTTTAACTTAGTAACATTTTTAAAAGTTAGAGGATTGTATTTCTGAATTTTACTCCGATGATCACATTCAACTAAGAAGAATATTTTTTTATCACTTTACTGAATATCCCTAAAATATCTTATTTAATTTATTTTTTCTTGATTGATAACGCGTTTTACTATCTCTTGAACCGCAAGCTTTAGGCTTGAGGAATAAGAACAAAAGGAAATTAAAAGAAAAATAAATATGCTGTGAAAAGTACTGTTTGGTTAACATTACTTTTTCACTTTTCCTTCTTTTGGTTCTGATGTATGCGTGACGTTAGTTGTTTTGGATCAGAAAAATGGTGTTCTTTGGTCACAAATAAAATGGTGTATCAGTGAATAAAATTAAATCCGTAACTGAATTATTAATATTTACCAATATAAAATGGATCTAAAATTATAATTTTAAAAAGTACTTTCATTTTTTAAATATTATTTGTAATATAGATTTGAAATGTGTTCATAAAAAAGTTATTAAATGAATTGAATTAGAATTTTATAAGATCGAATTCAATCAAAATTTGGATTAAATTTTTAATAAGTCAAAACTAATTAAATTTGTACTTTTGTGAATTCTCAAAACTTTAGAGTTTTGTGGTGTTAATGAAATGGGTTATGATGTGTCTTTGGATGAGTAGCCAATTTTCCATGGTAGGGGGACCTTAAAAGGAGTAAAATAAGATGAATTACAGGTGTCATCACCTTGTCCATGAAATGAAGTCAGCCATGTCTGAATTTATTTTGTTCTTCCCAGCAAGTAAGGTGTAGGTTGCTTAATGCTGTCAAACATATCCCTGGCTTATTATGCATTTGAAAAATCTGGTGCAAAATTTCATCAACCCTCTATCTAACACTGTACAATGTAAGTCAAACGTTATTTGGTTCATTGTTTTTCTCCTTTTTTGTCTTCTTTTAATATTATCGTATGCTCGTTGACATCACATACAAACTGCTCCATATTTTCTTGGGGGTTGCTTATAGAATGAGTTGGATAAATTTATTTTTAACTTTTATTCTACTTAAGGTTTTATGTTTAGTTAAATTTGAACCTGATTACAAAGTCAATTTAATAGTAAAATATCAATCTAAGTGCTATATAGTTAAAATTATAAAATTAGCATATATTTTACAAAGGATGTTTAAGCAGGTCAGTACTGATATATTATTATACCATGTAGAATATTATCTCTATAATAAAGCAACTTATTGTATTAGATATGTAAGTCATATTCTTTTATATAATTTTAAAGAAAATAGTTTAAATTAAATAAAGAATAAAAATATTTTAAAAAATATAAATAAGAAGTAAAATATTTCATTTTTTCACTAACATAGTTTCTTTATAATCATATCAATATTCTCTTCAAAATAATGAAACTAGTATACTACAAGAAAATCATTAAATAGTAACCAAATTTAAAATAAAATAAAATTAGTCACTATATATGAACTAAATTAGATACCAATTTGAGACTAAAAAATTATTGATATCTAATGTGGTTTCTATTATTAATTATTGATATATTAACATTTTCTTTTACAATTTAAACTTTTTTTTATTCTTTTTTACTTGTATTTTCACAATTCACATTTTCCAGATAGAAAACTTAAACTAACATAACATTATAAGAAAATTATTAAATAAAAATCAATTCTAAAGATAAAAAATAATTCATTACTATATTAATTATATTAAATATTATTTTAGAGATTAAAAACATTATTTGCATCTAAATTAATTTATACTATTGATAAATAGTTTCTAAATAGATATATAATTAGCTACACAAATTTTCGTTTTTAGAATCTAAATAATTGGTAGCTAAAACCTTAGTAGTTAATTAACTATCAATTTAGAAACTATTTATCAATAATAGAAACTAATTTAGATACCAATATTTTATATAGTCTTTAAAATAATATCTAATTTAGTCAATATAGAAATTAATTTTTTGTCTCTAAATTTAGTTTCTATTTAATGATTTGTTCCGGTTGCAAGAATAGAGACAAATTGACTTTTTTTTGTCTCTTGTTGCACAACTTGAGTGGCCAATCTATCAAATGGATGTAAAATTCACATTTTTAAATGGAGTCCTTGAAGAAGACGTCTATGTAGAACTACCGTCTGGGTACATGAAATTAAAAAAAGGAGAGCAAAGTGTTGAAGTTGAAGAAAACACTCTATGGGTTAAAACAAGGTGTTCCATGCCTGGAACACCCAAATTGATACCTATTTCAAAAGGAATCAATTTTTACAATGTCCTTATGACCATGCACTGTACGTAAAGAATGAAGAAGGTAATTTACCTTCATGTTGATGATCTTATTTTCATGGGGACTAATGAAAAGATGATTGAAGATTTTATAAAAGTTATAAAGCAAGAGTTTGAAATGACAGACTTAGAATTGGTGAAGTATTTTCTTGGCCTTGAGATTAGACAAGTAGATTTTGGATATTTTGTGTCACAAGAAGCATATGTGAAGGATATTTTGAAGAAAAATAAGATGGAAGATTGTAATTCAGTAACAATGCCAATGGAGCTCGGTATGAAACTCTATAAATTTGAGGGAGGAGTCCAAGTGAATACGGTAGTTTAGTAGGGAGTCTACGGTATCTAACATGTACAAGGCCAGACATTGCGTATAAGGTTGGTATTATAAGTTGATTCATGGAGGATCTAAGATGCTTGCACCTAAAAGTTATTAAAAGAATTATTCGATACATCCGAGGAACATAATCACTTGGGCTACTCTATTCAAAGACAAATGAATTTAATTTGGTTGGATACTCTGATAGTGATTGGTGTGGAGATGTAGATGATCGGAAAAGTACAACAGGATACATGTTTTACACGAGGAATACAACATTCACATGGCTCTTAAAGAAGCAACCAATCATAACTTTGTCAACATGTGAGGCGGAATATGTTGCAAGATCTTTGTGTGTGTGTGTGTGGTCACACGATTTGATAAATAAATTTATTATGTGAGTTAAATTTCCTACAATTTGAGGCAATCGAAATACGAGTTGACAAAAAATCGGCTATTGAATTGGTAAAGAATCCGATTTATCATGAGAGGAGTGAACATGCCAACCACTCTGTTTGAAAAATTGAAGATGATTGGAATGAATAAGTTTGAGTTTAAGGGAGGATTTTTTTTAAGCATTAAACTAAAAAACGCCATCAATTTTGTTTGGAAATTTGAATGACCAATAATTATTACCTTTAATTTTGGTTTTGAATGTCATTTATAATATGATTTTAAATGTAACTTATAGTATAACTAAGATAAGGTAAGATGTGAATTTGAGAAGTCTATTATGAGACTATTTAGACAGATTGTATTTTCCATTTGAAATGCTCAATAATATAAATAAAAATATATTTTTTGTTTACATTTCTATCATAGCCTTTGGTTAATGCTTCTTTTCATAGTCTCACCTATCTTATCCTTGATCAAGAGTATTGACCAAACTACGCTAGAATTTTGGGTAATGTATGTTGATGCTTCTGCTTTGTTATTTTCGTGCCATAAATCTAGTTACTAAAAATTGGTTCCATGTGAATCAGGAAGGAGAAACTATGTGAAAGATGTTTTGTCAAAAGATGGTGTCATGATCTTCTAGGTTATTTTATATTCTTGGGTTAATATTTTTTTTGTCTGTTTGGGCCTTGGGCCTCCTTTACTCTTTGCCACCAAGAATTTTAGGCCCAATTTATTTTTACAATAAAACTTTTGTAATTCATTAATCACAATCAATTCCAGAAGATATTTTTTACGTTATTTCTTTGGTTTCATTCTTTCAATGCTTTTGAGGTTTTTCTTGCATTCCTCTCTTCATCTTTCTCAGCACAGGCCTCTATTCACTACACACGGTGTTCTTCCGCTCAATTAACACAAAGGATTTTTCCTAGTATGGTATCAGAGCTCTTCTTTAAAGAGCTATGTTGTGCACTCTGAATTTTATCTTCTTTTATGATTTTCGTTCTTATCGGTTTCTTGTTCTAAATCTTGAATCTTTATTTTTTTCTTTTAGATATGGCCGAAATCAGTGGAACCAAAGAACCCACAACGTAATCGTCTCAGTCAAACCCAACACATCAATCGGTGGAACAGTCAAACCAAATGAGCAATTATCTCCATGCAGTGAGAACCCTGTTGCCCTTTTAGTCTCGTCGGTGTTGGACTCCACAAATTATCACTCTTGGAGTAGGTCACTGATAACGACATTGAGTGCGAAAAATAAAGTGGAGTTTGTTCTTGCCATGTGCCCATGTCCGCCCAAGAACCATCCCACTTACTCAACTTGGTAAGATGTAACAATATGTTTGTTTCTTGGTTACTCCATTTTGTCTCTATTCGCATTAGACAAAGCATCATATGGATGGATATAGTTTTAGATATACCGAATGATTTGAAGAATAAATACTCTTAGGGAGATTTATCTAGAATTTTCAATTTGCAACTAGAAGTTGCTTCTTTAAATCAAGGTGAATTGTTTGTTACAGAGTATTTCACTAAGCTGGGAATAATTTCGGATGAATTAGAAAATTTTAGACCTAATCCTATATGCATATGTCAGACAAAATGTTCTTGTTTTGTTGCTTTTGCTTCTATTATAAGCCAAAGTAAATGTGAGGATCGGGCCATGCAATTTCTAAGGGGGTTTAAATGATCAATATCTCTAAGGGGGTTTAAATGATCAATATCACAACATAAAATCTCATGTGCTCCTTATGGAACCTATACCGGCTATAACGAAAAAAAATTATCTCGTGTTGCAACAAGAACATCAATTGGCTAGTGACTTTTCTTTCTCAAATATTAATAGTGTTAATTCTAATCACATCTTTACTTTTGTGGAAAAAAATGGCCATACAAAGAATGTTTTCTTCAGAAGGTTGGCTTTCCTAATAAAAAAATTAACTTTTTCAAAACTAATGGCAATAAGAAATTATGTATCCATTGTGGAAGAAATGGTCACACCATAGAAACTTGTTACAAGAAACATGGGTATCCTCCAGGATACAAGTTTATGGTGGTAAAACCAATCATGTTAATAATGTTGTTATATCTAACGATGTGTTTTATGAGTCTTGCCAAAAAGGACAGGAAAATGGAGAATATCATCTCACAGCACAACAATATCAAGTATTGTCAGATTTGTTTAGACAAAGCACTAGCAATAATACTGCAAACAATGCTCAAGTGAAGCAGGTGGGCTCGCTCACTGCAGACAATCATAAAATCATAGAGAGGTCTCCAACTGGTAATATTCTTACCTTAAATAGTTCACAACATGGTAAAAATTATTGGATTCTAGACTCAGGAGCAATTGATCAAGTGTGTTCTTCTTTATCTGAATTTACTTCATACAAAAACATTAAACCTATTCCTATTAGTCTACATAATGGTCATGTTTGCAAAATATTATGGAAATGTGATTTTTAATCACAAATTTTACTTCATTGATGTTTTATATGTTCCTCAGTTTACTTTTAATTTTGTCTCTACTTCCAAACTTTCTTTAAATCTCAACTTCAATTTAATTTTCTCCTCCAATAATTGTGTGTATAAAACAATTAAACCAAAGAGAATATTGATATAGTTAGTGCAAAAGTTGGCTTGTATATTTTTTAATCTTCTTTTTTCGTAATAATGCTATATACACTATTGCTCCTTCTTTCAATTGTACTGTTAAAGACATTAATCTGTGACACTGTAGAATGGGGACATCTTTCAGATGAAAGATTAAATGTTTTACCTGGGTTATTTCTTTAGATACAAAATCTAAAGTTAGAAATCATATAGTTAATTTCATTGCTTACATTTGAAATTAGTTTAAAACTACTCTTAAAACCATTCGCACTGACAATGGTGCTGAATTTGCCATGAAAAATTTTCTCTCTTCTAAAGGCATTGTTCATCAAACCACATGTGTAGAAACACCTAAACAAAATGGGATTGTTGAAAGAAAACATCAACACATTTTAAATGTTACTTGTGCCTTGCTTTTTCAAGCAAATTTGCCTCCTTTAATTTAAAATTTTGTTGTTCAACATGTTGTTTTCTTAATCAATTGTATTCCATCTCCTTTGTTGAACAACACTGCACCATATGAAAAATTGAATGGTAAACCATGTGATCTTTCTTCTTTACAAGTTATATGTTTATGTTCAATAATTTAAATATTATGTTTCCAAACCTATGGAAGCAGCCTTTTGAAGAAGGAATTTCATGTTTTCTTAACAAGACATGGATTGGGTACGATGAGATATGGATATAAGGATAGGGGAAATTATTAAAATTCAAGATACAATATAGTTTGGATATTTATTAACATGATTTAATAAAAAATAGCAATCTTAGGTGAACCACCTCATTATGTCATCATACTATCATTTGTGGCTATTAGATTGATTTGTATTGTAAAGAGACACATTCAGTGAGTGAGGCAATTATACTTATGGAACTTTACATATATATATTTTGAACTTTTGTATATGAAATTGTATTTTATAAAAAAATTTATTTGTTATGAAGTGGGTCTAGTGCATTTGCAAGACAGTGATTCATTATAGAGTCTCTGTATTAGTACAATGTAGGTTCTATACCCTCAGTGGTTTGGAAATAGCTGATATGTTGTTATATCCTAAAGTTTTGGGATTTGATTAATATTACTGTTGGGTTGTTAAGATTTAATTAGTAGATATTGGGATTTAATTAGTTAGGATTTAATTAGTTGGGATTTAATTAGTAGTTTCTATCATTTATCATTTATCTTTAGTTGAGATTTAATTAACATAACTTATCTCTATCATTTGTAATCTTTAGTACTCTATAAATAGAGTATTGAACTATTATTTGAGATATGAATAATATATGCACTTTGTTTCCTTTTCTCAATTCTCTATCATTGTTCTTATTCTTGGTATAATTGGAAGCCACCTAAAGGTTCCCTTTGTCCAAAGCCTAATCGTTCTTTGAAATCTCTTACGAGAGGACCTAGACGCTTCTACACACGATCATTCATATCAATTGGTATCAGCTAGGACCTTCCAGTACTTTCAATGGTAGATTCCACACGCTCTGCTCAAGCTGCTAAAGAGATGCAAGATCGAATCTCTCAAAGGATGGATAATAGGTTTCTGGAACTCGCGAATACGTTGAAGGAAACCTTGACTCTTTCTATGAAAGACACCATGCAGGAATTACTTACTCAATCTCGAGGAGAATGGCCCCATGGCCTCTCCAATGGCAACATGGGGTTTGGTGCAATTGACGATGATCCCATGGTTGAGTTGTTGCGTCTACGACAAAAGACTTCAGTTGATGCCTATCATGAAGAGTTCCCAATCATTACAAGATTGAAGTTATCTGATGATCATATTCTAAGGTGCTTCCTTGGTGGATTAAAGAAAGAAATCCAGATGATGGTAAGAATGTTCCGACCTAAGTCTCTACAACATGCGTTTACCTTGGCCAGGACGTATGAATGAGCTAATTCAAGCAATTCGATGACCTAATTCCACAGAGGAGTCTTGGGTCCTGTACCAGTGCCTATATCGTCGTCTGTTTCAATCAATGCGGCCCCTGAACCCAAACCAACACACCACTTACCACCAGAGTTCATAACAGAACGTAGAGCCAAAGACCTTCGTTATTTTTGTGATGAACCCTACTCAATGGAGCATAGTAGGGTACACAAGAAATCACAACTTCACGTCATGGATATGGAGGAAGATGACTCACATGATAGTCCTTTTAGTGATGTGACTGAATTATTGCAAAGGAAGGAGCCACAAATCTCAGTCAACTCATTAACCATAGTGGTTGGGTTCAGAACTATGAGAATAGCTGGATATCATAAAAAACGACCTTTACATATTCTCATTGATAGTGGCAACATTCATAATTTCTTAGATACGCAAATGGATAAAAAATATGGGTGCATAATTGATACGATTGCCCCTTTGAATGCCATGGTAAGCTGGGCTCTACCACAAACCTTAAAACAATTAAGAGGGTTTTTTAGCTTAGCTGGATATTATAGAAAATTTGTCCGTGGGTATGACGTCATTGCTACACCCTTAACTGATATGCTTAAGAAGGATAATTTCATTTGAAGACGAAGTACCCATTGTTCCATTCTCGAGGGCAAGAATGTTGTTGTGGGGAGGGCATTGTTATATTCTAAAGTTTTGGGATTTGATTAATATTATTGTTGGGTTGTTAAGATTTAATTAGTAGATATTGGGATTTAATTAGTTAGGATTTAATTAGTAGTTTCTATCATTTATCATTTATCTTTAGTTGAGATTTAATTAGCATAAGTTATCTCTATCATTTGTAATCTTTAGTACTCTATAAATAGAGTATTGAACTATTATTTGAGATATGAATAATATATGCACTTTGTTTCCTTTTCTTAATTCTCTGTCGTTGTTATTGTTCTTGGTATAATCGAAAGCCACCTAAAGGTTTCCTTTGTCCAAAGCATAATCGTTTTTCGAAATCTCTTACGAGAGGACCTAGACGCTTCTACACACGATCATTCATATCATATGTCTTTAGAGAAACAGTTTTGAGCACCATTGCTGACATGTCTTTAGAGAAACAGTTTTGAGTAGTTCTGCAAAATTTATGCTAATGAGAGATTACATAACACTTCAACCGTTATTTGTTCAAGTTAGAACAGGAGATATATGTCCCATTCTTAAACAATTATTGAATGTCCTAAAGAAAATATTGAATACCTTTGGAAATCTAAATATCTGGTTATAGCTTGTGGATTGTTGTTTTAAGGAATATATTGAAGACAACATTGAATAGGCTAAACTTGGACTTGAAGACAACCAAGACTTCCTTAATCCCTCTCACTCCGTTACTGCATATATAAATACGTAGTGGACTTTTGTGTTTGTTATTTTCGGTCAGCATAATGAAACTTATATTGTATCAATTAGTTAACTGCAAAATATTATATCACCAAAATATTATTAATCAACAAAGAAAATATAAATCAAATTTATTATTTGGACTAAAGCTTTCATAGTATTTAGAAAAATAGTTATCTATCACGAGCAAATTTTACGTGGTTTGCCTCGTAACTTTTGTTGTTGACGTAGGATTTAATACTTTGAAAATGAATCAATTAAGAAAAACATTTAGAGCTGTGATTTTTGCGTCCTTACTTGCATTGGTTAGAAAGGCATCTGAATTGTTTTTTTTTAAACTTTTATATAGTGTTGGAGATTCAAATTATCATTAATAAAAATCATTAAACAAAAATTAATTTTAAAAATAAAAATGAATTTATTATTATATTAATTAAAT
Source organism: Phaseolus vulgaris (assembly GCF_000499845.2). Lineage (NCBI taxonomy): Eukaryota > Viridiplantae > Streptophyta > Magnoliopsida > Fabales > Fabaceae > Phaseolus > Phaseolus vulgaris. The sequence continues at coordinate 14,222,564 of NC_023749.2, forward strand.
TAAATTGTTACGAAGTGGACTTTAAGCCTAACTCAACCCCATAAAATCGGCTCATAGGGTTGAGGTTTGCACCCACTTATATACAATGAAAGACTCTAATCTCTAGTCGATGTGGGATCTCCAACACACCCCCCTCACGCCGGCCCGATAGCGGGTGGCACGATAGGCCCAACAAATACTCGCTAAGATAGGCTCGAAATGGCTCTGATACCATATTACGAAGTGGACTTTAAGCCTAACTCAATCCCATAAAACCGGCTCATGAGGGTTGAGGTTTGCACCCACTTATATACAATGAAAGGCTCTAATCTCTAGTCGATGTGGGATCTCCAACATGTTAATATATTTAATTTTCTATTTTAAATTATTGGGCTTTGTTTGTTTGACCCAACTTTCCTGTACCGCCCTGGTAGTCGGAAGTGATGACGTGGCATCAAGCTATTATATAGGCGTGTTGGACGGGACACCTGGCTGGCAGAAGGGAAGGAAGTTGGGGGGCTCGTGTAGTCGTCGGTTGTTAAGTTGGCGTGCTCCGATCTCCAGCATACCAAAATCGGCGGTCACCGGGTTGAAGATGAAGTCGCCAGATGTGAACCCAGGCGACCAAGTGATTAGAGATCGCCAAAACAAGGACATCGCCGAAGATGAAGTCAGATAGTCATTCCCAGCTGGCCAGAGGATGAGCTCGGGAGATAGCTCACCTGAACATACACGGTGAGGCAAGAAGAGTAGATCATGAAGGCGGCCGGCGAGACCACAGGGAAGGTGTGTACGAAGGCACCCGAACTCGCCACCCAGAAGAGATCACGCTCCAAGGCAACTATGCACTGAGTTGTGTCATGCATAAGTAACTTAGCCAAAACCCTGAAGAGTAAGAAATGGCGCCCAAGTCAAGGATGCTCCAGATGGTGACACGTGCACAGCTGGATGCGAGCCACGTGTCCAGATGTGTAACTGTCAGGAGAGAGAAAGTGCACAGGTATATAAGAGATTCTAACGAACTTCTGAGGTACGCACGTTTAGATTGTTTCTTTACGCTTGCGAGTCTTGAGTACGCAGAGAGAGAATTTTGCACGGTTCCTTAGAGTTCTCGAGTCTTCTCTTAGTATTTGGTGGTTCAGTCGCTGACTTGGGCGTCAGAGCGTGATCGGCCGCAGCGGCGCCGTTCTGTCTTTTGCAGGTTCTTGAGGTGAATCGCGGTGAAGGACGGAGGCTAATACGGCGCAAAAGTCGATCCAGGTTTGACGAGGCAAGGTTCTTGCGTCCCGGTCAACAGGCAGGATCATCAGGCGCCCACCATGGGGCCGTGTAAAACCTGTTCCCGTCCACAGCGTAAGTTCTTGGAGGTTTCTACAGTTTCTGTTTGGTTGTGTGCTGGTGCAACCATTTTCCGCCGTTCGTCTAAGTTTTGTTCGGTAGTTCCGTGTTTTCCACCGTTCGCTCGAGTTTTTGTTCGGTGAGGTGAGGTTTTTCGCTGCTTACGCAAGTTTTAATCGGTGAGATCTAAGTTTCGCCGCTCGTTTGGATTTTCGTGGAAGAAGCGGTGGTTTGTGGTGGAGTTGTGAGTTCCTGTGAAGGTTTGCTGTTGAGGTTGTGTTCTTGAAGTTCTTCGAAGTTTTGCGAAGCTCTGACCGATTGAGCACTGAATCGATCGTCGCTGAAGAAGGTATTGTTCATCGCTCTTTGTGATCTGTCAAGTTTTCATGAGAAAGATGAGAAGCAACCGTTCAAGTCCAGTTGCGCCCGTTGCTGCTGACGGCGCCATGACTATGGCGCAGATGGTGGAAATTATGCGTGCGTTGCAGGCGAATGTGGAAGCCTCGCGCATAGAGCAGGCAAAAATGCTCGAGGACCTGGTCGCCTCTCAGGCCAGGAATGAAGAGCTTAGCAGAGTTACTGAAGAATTGCGCCAAGCTCTTCAGGAGCAGCGAGGGCGCCCGGTCGCTGAAGAGGTCGCGCCGTCCACGCCGCCTCGTGTTTTCCCCATGCCTTTCGCTCAGGCGATTACAGACACGCCTATCCTTGCGAGTGTGGTACCTGTGAAGGCTGTTTTTACCGGCGTGGAGGATCCTGAGGCACATCTCACCACGTTCCATACGCAGATGATGCTGTCAGGAGGATCGAATGCTGTGTATTGCAAGATGTTTGTGAGCACACTCCAGGGGACGGCGCTGGAATGGTTTGTGAGCCTGCCTACAGGTCACATAACCAATTTCAAACAGTTTTCAAAGATTTTCGTCGAGCAGTACATAGTGAACAAGGCGCCGCCCAGGGTGTCTTATGATCTGTTCGACATAAGGCAGTACCAGGGAGAGTCCCTCAGGGACTACTTGAATCGTTTTGGGGCGCAGATGGTTCGCTCGCCGGCCAAGGACGAAGAGATGCTGGTCTACGCATTCAAGAAGGGCGTGCTGTCGGGACCATTCTATGAGGCGTTGATCAGGGCTCACCCCGCCACATTTGCTGAGGTTAGGCGACTTGCGGTGGCCCACATCGCCGATGAAAGTGAGGTCGCCGAGAAGAGGGGAAGCGTGGCCCCCGCTAGGCCACGTGCCCAGACCAGGATCCAGCCACAGAGGGTGCTGGAGACAGCGGCGGCCAAGAGGGATCAGAGGACTCGCCATCCTTATGATCCAAGGAAGAACAAGGGCAGGGGCCCAGGGCGCCCTCAACCGGCACGTCGGGAGTACAATCGCCCGCCGAAGCACAAGTTTGTCATGGGATTGGCGGACCTGATCGCCATTCCCAATATATCAGCTAGGCTGAAGGCGCCCGAGAAGGTGGGCGACAAGGTGCTGGGACCAAAGCCAGACGCCTGGTGCGAGTTCCACCAGGGCTTTGGCCACACCGTGGACTCATGTTTGGCTTTAGGATACCAGCTCGACGACCTGGTCAAGAGCGGGTTCCTAAATGATTACTTGCTGGATTGAAGGACGGGGGGCGCGTCGAGCTCCCAGCCAGCAGGTGGTGAGGCTCAGCAGCACGAGATGCCCACCCACGGAGAGATCCACACCATTGCAGGAGGTTTCTCGGGTGGTGGATGCACCGCGTCACAGAGGAAGAAGTATGCGAGGTCTGTGATGACGGTGGATATGTTTGAGGACCACTCACCAGATGTGGACATCACGTTCACAAGGGCAGATCTCAGGGACGTTGTGCCTCATGACAATGATCCAATAGTCATCTCGCTTGTTACGGCGGGAAGGAAGGTCCACCGAGTACTGGTGGACCAAGGAAGCTCGGCAGATGTAATGTTCTGGCCGACTTTCACACAGTTGCAGTTGCCCCTTGACCAGCTAAGGCCCTATGGAGGGTGTTTGTATGGCTTTGCTGGCGATCAGGTGGAGGTCAGGGGGTATATAGAGTTGAGAACTACTTTCACGGATGAGGCGGGCTCGAGAACGGAGAAAATTAAGTACCTCGTCGTGAACGCTCCCTCAGCATATAACATTCTGTTGGGAAGACCAACGCTCAACAGAATAGGAGTTGTGCCTTCGACCAGGAACATGAAGGTGAAGTTGCCATCGATGGAAGGGGTGGTGATCACCATCAAATCTGACCAGAAAGAAGCAAAGAAGTGCTATGAGAATAGCCTGAAGAACAAGAGGTCAGTGAGTTACATCACGACGACGCCGCCTCCCGGTGTGAAGCCCAAGCCAACAGAGTGGCGGGTTGTTGATGCGGCGATGGAGGTGGCCGCCGGAGGAGACGTCGCCATGATGGATGCAGAGGCTGAGGGAAAGAAAGCCAATCGGGAAGAAGAGGCGAGAAACCACCCAGAGGAAGCGAGGGAACTGGGAATCACCAGGGCGGTGATCGCCAGGGAAGCTAGACCCAAACCCGTCGAGGAATGGATCGAAAGGGAGATCGGGGGAAAGGTCTTCAAGTTGGGAAGATCCTTGGAGGCTGAGCTCCAAGACCAGATTGCCAAGGTGATAGAGCGACATCTGGATGCCTTCGCATGGTCTGCTTCAGACATGCTGGGAATTGACCCCGACTTCTTGTGCCATCATCTAGCAATGGACAACCAAGTCAGGCCAGTGCGACAGAGAAGGAGGAAATTCAACTAGGAGAGAAGGCAGGCGATCAGAGATGAAACCCAGAAGCTCCTCGCTGCAGGCCATATCAGGGAGGTCCAGTACCCTGAGTGGCTAGCTAACGTCGTGCTGGTGAAGAAGAGCAATGGGAAATGGCGCATGTGCATCGATTTCACCGATCTAAACAAGGCTTGCCCAAAGGATTCCTATCCTTTGCCAAGCATAGACGCCCTGGTGGACAGTGCTGCAGGGTGTAAGCTGCTGAGTTTCCTGGATGCCTTATCGGGGTATAACCAGATCAAGATGCATCCCATGGATGAAGAGAAGACTGCCTTCATGACCGAGAGATCGTGCTACTGCTACAAGGTGATGCCTTTTGGGCTGAAGAACGCGGGGGCCACGTACCAGAGGTTGATGGATCGAGTACTTGCACCAATGCTGGGAAGGAATGTGCAAGCGTACGTGGATGACATGGTCGTGAACTCGCCGGAGAAGAGCAAGCACGTTGCGGACTTGGAGGAGTTGTTCACCACGATCGCCAAGTTCAGGTTAAAGCTGAATCCCGAGTAGTGTATCTTTGGCGTGGAGGCGGGAAAGTTCCTGGGATTTCTCTTGACGGAAAGAGGAATAGAAGCCAATCCTGATAAGTGTGCTGCCATCTTGGCGATGAGGAGCCCGACTACCGTGAAGGAAGTGCAGCAGCTTACAGGTCGGATGGCCGCCCTGTCTCGTTTCGTGTCAGCCAGCGGAGAGAAGGGCCATCCGTATTTTCAGTGTTTAAGGCGGAACAACAAGTTTGCCTGGACGAAGGAGTGTGAAGAGGCCTTCGTCAAGCTTAAAGAGTACCTGGCGAGCCCGCCGGTTTTGTGCAAACCGCTGGTGGGGACCCCTCTCAGGTTGTATTTTGCTGTGACTGAGAGGGCGGTGAGTGCGGTGCTCGCCCAAGACCAAGATCAGGCCCAAAAGCCTATTTATTTTGTCAGCAAGGTGCTGCAGGGCCCGGAAGTAAGATATCAGGCCTTGGAGAAAGCTGCACTGGCAGTGGTTTTTTCGGCAAGGAGGTTACGCCACTATTTTCACAGCTTTACAATACTGGTGATGACCGACTTGCCCATCCAGAAGGTCCTAAAGAAGCCCGACGTCGCTGGGAGGATGGTGAAGTGGGCGGTGGAGCTGTCGGAGTTCGATATTAAGTATGAGCCCCGAGGTCCGATTAAGGGGCAGATTTTCGCAGACTTCGTGGTCGAGCTCTCGTCAGAAGCAACACGAGTTGAGGGGAATGATTTTCGTTGGGTGCTTTCGATGGACGGATCGTCGAACCAGCAGGGTAGCGGTGCTGGAGTCATCTTGGAAGGGCCCAACGGCGTGTTGATTGAGCAGTCCCTGAGGTTTGCCTTCAAGGCCAGCAACAATCAAGCAGAATATGAGGCGCTGATCGTCGGTATCTTGCTGGCCAAGGAGATGGGAGCTAGGGTGTTAATGGCTAAGAGTGATTCGCTATTGGTCACAGGACAAGTAACAGGCGAGTTCCAGGCCAAGGATCCACAAATGGCGGCTTACCTGGAGTATGTGCGGGAGTTAAAGAGTTCCTTTGTCTCCTTCGAAGTGATCCATGTGCCCAGAGAGCAGAATGCCCGAGCTGACTTGCTAGCTAAGCTCGCCAGTTCAGGCAGGGGGTAGGAAGAGGACGGTGATCCAAGAAACTCTGAAGACGCCCAGAGCATTTGTGGCAGATCACCTGGTTCTTCAGATAAGCAAATCGACGGAGAAAGCGGCGAGGAGTCACAGGTCTTTGACTCAAGAGACCTTGAGATCGCCAAGAATAAGAGCATGTCGGGGAGAGAAGGTGAACATGACACAGGTCTGCACGACCCATGAGCTAGACACCTGGGTAACGCAGACAAGCGATGCCTGGCGGATGGCCTTCTCCCGCTGGATCCGACGGAGGCTAGGAAGATAAAGAAGAATTCTAGCAAGTTCACAATGATTGATGGCGAGTTGTATAGGTTTGGGTTCACACACCCACTCCTGGAATGTGTGCACGGAGAGAAATGTACAAGAATCATGGCCAAGCTCCATGAAGGGATCTGTGGAAGCCACGTCGGGGGTCGAGCTCTGGCCGCAAGGACCCTCCGTGCAGGTTACTACTGGCCAACAATGAGAGAAGACTGCAAGAAGTATGCACAGTGTTGCAAGCAATGTCAGCAGCACGCCGATTGGCACAAGGCACCTCCCGAGGAGTTGAAGTCAATTTACAGCCCTTGGCCGTTTCATACATGGGGAATCGACATTCTGGGCCCCTTTCCATTGGCGATCAGGCAGATGAAGTACTTGGTGGTGGCGGTTGAATATTTCACCAAGTGGATTGAAGCGGAACCAGTGGCCCAGATCACCGCACACAAGATCGAGAGCTTTGTATGGAAGAACATCGTGTGCCGGTTCGGTGTGCCCAAGCACCTGGTGTCAGATAACGGAACTCAGTTTGCAAGTCACCTGTTGAAGAAGCTATGCGAAGGGGTGGGAATTCAACAAGTATTTGCATCTGTCAAACACCCTCAGACGAATGGCCAAGTAGAGTCAGCCAATCGGGTATTGCTAAGAGGTTTGAAGAGAAGGCTAGAGAAAGCCAAAGGAAGTTGGGCTGAGGAGGTACCCCGTATAGTTTGGGCGTACCACACCACCGAGCAGTCAGGAACCCATGAGACCCCGTTTAGCCTGGTCTATGGATGCGACGCAATGATTCCAGTAGAAATCCAGGAGAGCTCGCCGAGATTCCAGAACTTTGTAGCGGAAGACTCGAATGAGGAAAAAAGGCTGAATCTGGATTTGCTGGATGAGGTCAGGGAGGAAGCAAGAGTGAAGGCTGAGGCAGTGAAAAGAAGGATTGAACGAAGGTATAACTCGAAGGTGATGCCAAGGCAGTTCAGAGAAGGCGACCTGGTGATGAGGAAGGCCCATTAGTACGAGATGGAGAACAAGCTATCGCCTAAGTGGACGGGACCGTTCAGGATAACCGAGGCGCTCGGGAACGGCGCCTACCGCTTAGAAACATTGGAAGGAGGGGCGATTCCTCGCACTTGGAACGCCACGCACCTCAAGTTATATTACAGTTAAAAGCGTTGTAAGTAAAAACAAACACGACGAGTTTGCAAGCTTTCTGTTAAAACAGTTTGAAGGGGGCACTCTTTTTTCCCTAAGGAGGGTTTTTAATGAGGCCACCCAATAAAGAAGAGTTTTCGAAGTTTAAAGTTGTTTTAGATTGCATGCTTGTCGTTATTGTGAAAGTTTTGAAGAAAAAACCTTGTCACTCGAACGTGATTTAAGGCAAGTTTAGAAGTTATGATTGCATGTTTTCTAAAAAGTTTTTAAGTCCCCATCGTTTTTCGGCGATTGGCGGCATCAGTTAAAGTTAAAAGTCCTCATCGTCTTTCGGCGATCGGAGGCACCGACAATGTTTAAAAAAACCTCAACGCCCTCGCGCGTCCTGAGACGAGAAAGAGATAAAGACCTCCTCGCCGTCGAGCGAGTGCAGACGAGTTAGAGTAAAAAAGTCCTCAGTGCTTCCAGAGGGGAGAAGATGTAGCCTCTGGGGCAATGTAGAGGCACCAGCAAAACGTCCTCAGTGCTTCCAGGGGAGAGAAGATGTAACCTTTGGGGCAATGTAGAGGCACCAGTGAAAAGTCCTCAGTGTTTCCAGGGGAGAGAAGATGTAGCCCCTGGGACAATGTAGAGGCACGAGTTAAAGACCTTCTCGCCGATGAGCGAGTTCAGGCGAGTTAAAGACCTTCTCGCCGCTGAGCGAGTTCAGGCGAGTTAAAGACCTTCTCGCCGCTGAGCGAGTTCAGGCGAGATAAAATCCTTCTCGTCTCGAGCGAGTTCAGGTACGGTGTGGAGGGTGGAAGAAGTTTAAAGGATAGCTAAGGTAGGTTCGAAGAGAACACTTAGCTATCCGGCTTACTGTTCTGAAGGTCAGGGAAGGTAGAGAAGGATCCGAAAGGCGCCTCTACCCCCAGATGAGGGAACATTGGCCAAGTTGTGAAGGCAAGAGGAAGCTGGTATCGCCAAGGCTCTTTGGCGATCAGAAGAAGTTCAAGCGATGACAAGAGTTAAGGCCCGTTTTGATAAGGCAGATCGGGTGAGCTATGTTTTAAACTATTAGTTGGGTTGAAGCTCGTTGTTTGGAAAGTGGTTTCGCGCTGAGGTTCATTATTTCAAAAGTTTACAAGTTGTTAGAAGACTATCGTTCGAAAGTTGGTAGTTTGAAGCAGTTATTGAACAGTCGCGCTCGCAGAATTGCTAAGTCAATTTCGTTTAAGCGATTTATACAAGAAGAAATAAAGCTAACAGGGAGATTATATAAAGAAGCAGGAAATGTCATAACACAGTGGCATCAGTTCAAATTACGTGTACCAAAGGGGGAAAAATTATTACAGGTAAGTTGTGTAAGAGAAAGACAGATGAATAAGTGATGGAGGGAAGCAGCTAGTCTTCAGAAGGAACGATCTTCCCATCCACCACTTCGTTGTTTAGCGACACCATGGAGAGGTCCAGATCAGGATACTGGCAGGCAAATTGCTCCAAGGCGGCGTCAAACCCAGCAGCGAGGATCTGGGCGGAGCTCAGCTCGAGCTCTTCAGTCTGCTTTTTGAGCCCCTCGGTCTGCTGTTCTAACTCTTCAGCTCGTTTCTTGAGTTCTTCAGTTGTTTCACGAGCTTGAAGGAGGTCTTCAGCAACCTTCTTGGATTCCGCCTGCGCCTGGGCCAGCTCTGCGGCGATCTTTTCATTTTCCTCTTTGGCCTCGGCGAGTTTAGCCATGGTGTCATCTCTCTCTTTTTCGACTTTCCCCAAGAAGACCTCCCGATCTACTGACCTCTTCTCAAGGCTTTCTACCTTGGCTGCATCAGCTTTGATCGACGATTCCAGGTCAGCCACCTTGAGACGATAGGGGACCAGTTTGCTCTCCAGCTCAATTTTCTCTTAAGCTAAGAGGTGCACCCTATGGCGTAGATCGGTGGCTTCCTTGCGCGCCACCCTCAGTTCAGTGCTCATGGCATCCTCCACTCGCGAATGGTCGATCTCTGCCAGCATAAGGTTGCAGGACAACTTCTCCGCCTCGATCCTTATTAGGCGATTCTCCTCTTGGAGCACGGAGATGTCGTCCTGAAGCTTCTTGCTGGAACTCTCCACAACTTTTGATATGATGGAGGGGAGGTCCTCTGCCATCATTTTGAGTTTTGCTGAGAAGGGTTCCCACATCCCTTTAACCGCAAGGGGAAGGTTGGCAATCGCTGGTGGTGGAGGCGCTGAAGGAGCCTGGTGCTGGCTCTCGCCACCGCCCTTTTGGACTGGTTGTTGAATTGGAGCTTCTTGGCGCGGTGGTGACGTGGGGGACTCAGTGATGATGATGGGCGAGTTGTGAGCGCCTTCATCCCCACCTGGCGCGGCTTCGGCGTTTGAAGCAGTTGAAGGAGGACCCTCTCCAGCGGATATGAATGGCGTGGAGGCGCTCGGAGGGTTCTCCATAAAGTTGGGCTCAGTAGCCTCAACCACAGGGAATGCAGCCGCCAAGGGTACTGCTTGAACTGGCGGTGTGGGAGCAGGGGGAGAAGGCGGTGGTGGAGTTGGAGCTGGCGGAGAAGGCGGTGTTGGTGTTGGAAGAGGAGGTGGAGCAGGTGGTGAAGAAGGTGCCACCCTTCTTCTTTTGGTGATGAGGCCATCCTCGGTTGCCTCATCGTCTTCTTCTTCATCACTCACCACCTGAGGAGTTTTCCTCTTTGGCTTCCTGAGGATGAGTTTTTTGCGTTGTTGGGCGGGCAAGGCTTCTGAAGGAGCTAGGCCTTTAGGGGGCGATCTGCCCTAGGCAGCGGCGATCTCCACCACTGAGTTAGGCACAGTCTGGGAGCCCGACGCCAACCCATGAGCTCGGGCGAGCGCCCTCAATTCGGCCAGTTTTCCTTTGCCCAGCATGAGATCTGCATAATACAAAGGTATATAGGTCAGCTCAAAGACAAAGATAAACACATGAGTAAGTATGCAAACGAAACAAACAAGTGGTGCAGAAAATAAAGACCAAGTCTTGTGCGCAACAGACAAGACGCCCAGCAACAGTTAACAGAGGTACAGCCCAGGGCAATAACTTAGATATTGAGGTAAGCACTAACCTATGCGAGCCTCGAGTTGGCCCTCGTAGAACTCAAAGGTGATGATCGCAGAAGTGAGGAAGGTGATGTTAGCGGACGCCACGCTCTTCCAGAAGAGGCACATGTCCTTGTCCAAAGCGCCCATGCTGTCGGGGCTTCTTGGCTTCCTAAAGCTTCCCTTGGAGTCTTTATTTCCCTTGTTTACCCAGTACAAGGGAAAGTCGTCGAGCAGCGAAGCGTCCTGGTCATTTTGGCGCACTTGGACAAATTTGCCTTTCCAATCCTTGTAGAACTGCTGGAAGATAGAGAGGATCGACCTCCCAGCAATTCCGTTCAGGCTCACCCAAAGGCGATCTCCAGGGTTCTTGGCCTCGAACAGGAAGAGGAACACGTCTACCGAGGCCGGTAGTCCCAAATGCACGCATATAATCTGAAACGCCCGCACGAATGCCCAGCTGTTGGGATGGAGCTGGGCGGCGGCGATGTCGAGCTCGGTTAGTAATTCCCGCTCGAAACGGGTAAGGGGAAACCTAAGTTTCACCTTCTTGAATAAGGTGGTGTACACAAAGCAGAACAACTCGCCGTTGTTCCCTTTGTCGTCTGCACAGACTGGCACGTCAGGGGGGCAAGGTAGCACCGTCAGCTTGTCATCATGCTCCTTGTGGAATGAGAGGTTGGGCTCGTCCCCTTTCTTCAATCGAAGCACCGCTAGGGGAGAGTTTACTGAAGAGGTCTCCTTCAGCAAAGTCGAGGTGGCCCATGGGTATAGCTTCTTGTAGTCTGGGGAAGGGATGGAGGCACCTCCGGCGATGGGTGGAGTTGCCTGAGCAAGGTTGGGATGAGAGGTTACAGGCCTCTCAGCCTGGGAGGAAGAAGCGCCAGGTGCTCGCGGTGGGTTATGAGCTTGAGATGGAGGGTTTCGTGACGAGGGAGGAGGATTCGCGGTGGTCTTTGTTCGAGCCATCGCAGGAACTGCAAAGGAAAAAAGAAAAAAGAAAGGTGAGCGAAGGTTGCAAAGGTCGACTTGATTGTGAACGAAGGATGAAAAAGACGAACGAACAAAAGTTCGTTATGATGGGAGAAATGAAAGACGAAGCCCTAAGTGCGAAAAGGGAGAAGAAGAAGAAACAACCCACAGCGTATGCACCAGGCAGTTAATGGATGATGCGAATCGGTTAAAATGCAGCAAAACTCAACAGAAGGAGTAAAGGGAGTACCTTTCGATGATCAGACGAACGCTGAAGGAAGTTGAGGATTCAGAAGGTTGAAGAGCATCGTGGGTTTTTGCAGAGGAAACTCAGAGCGTTTGAGAAGGCAAAGAGATGATGGAACAGTAGAAATGGAATGGGTTTAAGGGTTTTTCAAATGATTTTTGGATGCGTAAACGACAACTAAAGATAATCGTTGATGAAGCCACGTGTCGAGCGATTGGAAGAGTGTTTGGTGGAGCGTCAGGAAAGCAGAAGGTACAAACGCTTGGGATTCTGCGCCAGCGCCACGTAGATCGGTATTGACGTGACTCCTTTAGTCTTTTCGCTGGACAAGTCTTCGCTTAAGACTGGGGGGCTTGTGTACCGCCCTGGTAGTCGGAAGTGATGACGTGGCATCAAGCTATTATATAGGCGTGTTGGACGGGACACCTGGCTGGCAGAAGGGAAGGAAGTCGGGGGGCTCGTGTAGTCGCCGGTTGTTAAGTTGGCGTGCTCTGATCTCCAGCATACCAAAACCGGCGGTCACCGGGTTGAAGATGAAGTCGCCAGATGTGAACCCAGGCGACCAAGTGATTAGAGATCGCCAAAACAAGGACATCGCCGAAGATGAAGTCAGATAGTCATTCCCAGCTGGCCAGAGGATGAGCTCGGGAGATAGCTCACCTGAACATACACGGTGAGGCAAGAAGAGTAGATCATGAAGGCGGCCGGCGAGACCACAGGGAAGGTGTGTACGAAGGCACCCGAACTCGCCACCCAGAAGAGATCACGCTCCAAGGCAACTATGCACTGAGTTGTGTCATGCATAAGTAACTTAGCCAAAACCCTGAAGAGTAAGAAGTGACGCCCAAGTCAAGGATGCTCCAGATGGTGACACGTGTACAGCTGGATGCGAGCCACGTGTCCAGATGTGTAACTGTCAGGAGAGAGAAAGTGCACAGGTATATAAGAGATTCTAACGAACTTCCAAGGTACGCACGTTTAGATTGTTTCTTTACGCTTGCGAGTCTTGAGTACGCAGAGAGAGAATTTTGCACGGTTCCTTAGAGTTCTCGAGTCTTCTCTTAGTATTTGGTGGTTCAGTCGCTGACTTGGGCGTCGGAGCGTGATCGGCCGCAGCGGCGCCGTTCTGTCTTTTGCAGGTTCTTGAGGTGAATCGCGGTGAAGGACGGAGGCTAATACGGCGCAGAAGTCGATCCAGGTTTGACGAGGCAAGGTTCTTGCGTCCCGGTCAACAGGCAGGATCATTTCCTTTTCTGTTTCAGCTAGGTCTTAATCTTTTTCTTATATATACACAATGTATTTTACTCTCTAATATACAAGTGAATAAAAGTTTCTTTTATATTTATTTTTCTCTACAATTAGGGTTCATCAAAACCTCTCTTTCTTCATTACGATTACGTGCGATTACGTACGCTACATTAAAGCATCACATCAGACAAAGAATATTCATCTTCATTTACTGTAATATGGTATCAGAGCTCTTCGAATGAAGAGTTCTGCTGCGGTTCTCTCTGATTTTTATTTCCCTCTTTGCTGTTCTTGGTTTTTTTTTTTTTCTTTTTTCTGTTCTCTTTCAAAATCTTGATTGGTTTTAAAAATCTTTTAGGCAATGTTTAATGAAAACCCTAGTCTTCATAGTCTTAATAGTAGTCACACTATTACATGCAATTTTTGTGGTAAATATGGTCATACTGAGGTTGTTTGTTTTCGCAAAGTGGGTTTCCCTTCTGGTAATGTTAAAACCTCAAAGTTTTCTTTTACTAGAAAAGTCTGCACTTTTTGTAATCGTCTTGGCCACACTGTTGACACCTGTTATAAAAAGCATGGGTTCCCTCCTGGCTACAAATTCACCAATTGGACATCCCAAGCCTATAATATGATTACTACTGACACTTTTTCTGAGCTTTTTCCTAAAGAACAGGATGTAAAGGGGATTCAACTTACATCACAATAGTGTCAATTCCTTACCAACATTTTGCGTCAGCAAAACCTTGAGGATCCTGTCCCTCAACTCAAATTAATCAAGTCGGCACCATCTCTACGGATGAAATCCCCAATACTGAGCATTCTTCAACAGGTAAGTTTCTCTCTTCACTATCTTCTATAAAAGAATCTTGGATTATTGATTCTGGTGCCACTGATCATGTTTGTCATAATTTAAACGTTTTTACTACTTATACTAAAATTAAACCTGTCTTAATTAGTCTTCCAAATGGCCAAACTGTTTATGCCACATATTCTGGTTTAGTACGATTTTCTGATCAGTTTTATTTGTCTGATGTGTTATACGTGACTCATTTTCAATTAAACTTAATATCTGTTTCTAAACTCACACACCAACTTAAATGCACTTTAACTTTCACTTCAACCCACTGCATTATACAAGACAATCTCACTTAAGAGAGGATTGGTACAGTTAAAGCCACCGCTGGCTTGTACCTTGTGACTACCTTGCCTGCTTCTAGTCATTCTAAACCGCATTGTTTTGCTCCTTTTATTAATTGTAATATCACAGACAAAACACTATGACATTATAGACTAGGACACCCTTCACATGAAAGATTACATGTCTTAAGCAAACAATACTCTTTTATTACTGTTGATACTCATCATGTATGTGACACTTGTAGTCGTGCAAAACAGAGAAAACTTCCTTTCACTTTAAGTAATACTGTTACCTCTACTATTTTTGATCTTGTACACTTTGATATTTGGGGACCATGTTCCATAATTTCTATGCAAGGTTTTCGTTATTTCTTGACTATTGTTGATGATTACTCGCGTTATACTTGGGTTATTCTGCTGCATAACAAATCTGAAGTGCGTCAACACATCATTAACTTCATTGTTTTCGTTCAAAATCATTTCAAAACTAATATCAAAACGATTCGTACTGACAATGGTGTTGAGTTTGCTATGTCAAATTTTTATGCTTCAAAGGGAATTATACATCAAAAATCTTGTGTTGAAACACCACAACAAAATGGCATTGTAGAACGTAAACATCAACACATACTAAATGTAACCCGGGCTTTACTTTTTCAAGCAAATCTTCCTCCTATTTTTTGGGAATTTGCTGTAAATCATGTTGTTTTCTTAATAAATGTTATTCCTACTCCATTACTTGATAACATCACTCCTCATGAAAAGTTGTTTGGAAAACCATATGACATTTCCTTTCTAAAAGTGTTTGGTTGTCTCTGGTATGCTAGTACCATTACTGCACATAGGAAAAAATTAGATGATAGATCTATCAAAGGTATTTTTCTTGGCTTCCCGCAAAATACAAAAGGTTATATTATCTTAAATTTAAAGTTTCATAGCATAGAGATATCAAGACATGTAATCTTTTATGAAAACCACTTTCCATATAAATTGGACAGTGGCTTGCCTAAGGACCCTAACACTTTATCTCTCCCTATTTCTAATGCATATAATTCTGCTTTTGATTTTTTTTCTGATACTGCACCTCCTGTCGAGCCATATGCCTCTACTCCTGCACCCAATACTGTTCCTCCACCAGCCTCATTATCCTATGATCTTCCAACAAATAGTGCCTCTGCTCCTGCATCCAACATTGCACCTCCATCAGAATTATCACCGCCTGCATCTCCAGGAAGCATCTCACCCCAATTTCCAAGAAGATCAGCTCATCCTCACCAACAACCTGCCTATCTTGCAGATTTCCACACTGCAACCAACACTGTAAGTAGTAGATATCCTATTCATAATTACTTGTCTTACAATTCCTTATCTTCCAATTTTAGAAATGTTATTTCCTCTATCAATTCTCATCCTGAACCTCGGACATATAACGAAGCCTCCAAACATGCTTCTTGGCAATCTGCCATGCAAGATGAGCTTCAAGCTCTTGCTGCTAACAATACTTGGCAACTTACCCCTCTCCCTCCAGGAAAGAAAACTATTGGTTGTAAATGGGTATATAAAATCAAATACCATTCTGATGGCACTGTTGAGCGCCACAAAGCTAGAGTTGTTGCCAAAGGGTTTACCCAACTTGAAGGACTTGATTTCTTAGACACTTTTGCACCTGTTGCTAAACTCACTACCCTCCGCCTTCTGCTTGCTATTGCCACTACAAAAAATTGGATTTTAAAACAACTTGATGTCAATGATGCATTTCTTCATGGTGATGTCCATGAAGAGATATACATGACCCCCCACCTGGCCTCTCTCTTCCTTCTCCCCAGCATGTTTGCAAGCTTCAACGGTCTTTGTATGGCCTTCGTCAAGCTGGTCGCCAATGGTACGCCAAACTTTCTACTTTTCTTTTATCAAATAATTACTCTATTTCTGTTGCTGATCACTCTCTTTTTCTTAAATATAATAATGATAAACTCACTATTATTCTTGTTTATGTTGATGACTTGCTCTTAACTGGTGGTGACACGGAGGAAATCAATACAATTACTGCATCCCTTCACCATCACTTCAAGATAAAAAATTTAGGTAATCTCACTTACTTTTTGGGACTGGAAATTGCTCGCAACAATACTGGTCTTCATTTAAGTCAACGCAAGTATACTCTTGATCTCCTTCAAGAAACTGGCATGCTTGACTCTGCACCTATGGCCACTCCTATGACTCACACCTCCCGTCTCTCTCCCGACCAAGGCTCACCTCTCGATGCTGATGCCACTTCTCAATACAGAAGACTCCTTGGACGTCTAATTTACTTAACCAACACACGACCAGACATCGCCTTCGCTGTCCACAATTTAAGCCAATTCATATATGCACCCACAACTCATCATCAACAAGCTGTCTCACGTCTTTTGCGTTACCTCAAGGGCACCCCTGGTGAAGGACTATATTTTTCTCACACTAGTTCACTTCACCTTTGTGGTTTTAGTGACTCTGACTGGGCAACATGTCCTACCACACGCAAATCTGTCACTGGATATTCCATCTACTTAGGAGACTCCCTAATATCATGGAAATCAAAGAAGCAGTAAACTATCTCCCGCAGCTCCTCTGAAGCCGAGTATAGAGCCCTTGCCACCACCACATGTGAGTTACAATGGTTGTCTTACCTCCTTCAGGATTTACATCTTCCTCTCTCCCAGCCTGCAACCCTGTACTCTGACAACAAATCTGCCCTTCAAATAGCTTCCAATCAAGTTTTTCATGAACGAACCAAGCATATCGAAATTGATTGCCACCTAGTTCGTGAAAAACTTAACTCTGGTCTCCTCAAACTACTACCCATTACTTCTGCAATGCAAGTTGCTGACATATTCACTAAGCCCCTTGCTTCCGCACAATTCTCTACTCTCAAATCCAAGCTGGGCCTGACAAATATCTACTCCCCAGCTTGAGGGGGGTGTTAATATATTTAATTTTCTATTTTAAATTATTGGGCTTTGTTTGTTTGACCCAACTTTCCTTTCCTGTTTCAGTTAGGTCTTAATCTTTTTCTTATATATACACCATGTATTTTACTCTCTAATATACAAGTGAATAAAAGTTTCTTTTATATTTATTTTTCTCTACAATTAGGGTTCATCAAAACCTCTCTTTCTTCATTACGATTACGTGCGATTACGTACGCTACATTAAAGCATCACATCAGACAAGGAATATTCATCTTCATTTACTGTAATAATATTATTTTAAAAATTAAAAAATTATTAATATCTAAATTAGTTTTTATTATTCATAAATAAATTTTAAATTAATATCGAATTAGTTATATCTAAATTTTATGTACTAACTATTTAAATTTTAAAATTGGTATTCAAAATCTTTAATTTTTTTATAAACCTTTAATAAATCATCCAAATTTTTTATATTTTTTTATAATATCACTAGACCAATGTTATATTTAAAAAAGTTGAATTCCATAAAATAAATATTACAATTAAATAAATAATTAATTATTATTCTTTTAGTATCGGTTAAATTGACATTAGTAACATCTCATTGTTGAGTCTACAAAAATGTCTATAGTTTGGGGTGTTGAAGAATGAGTTTTATAGTCAACATATATATTGCTAATCACAATTTAGCATAATTTTTTTCTATTTTATGTTTTCTTTTACCGATACTAAAAGAAAATTTTCTTGTAGTAATGATAAAATTTGTAACATAATATAATCAATAATATATATATATATATAAATATATATTATAACAAAAAATTGGCTCTAATAATAAAAAATTGACTTTAACTAGTTAATAATGTTGTATTTACATGCATATACAACAAACTCTAAAACTATAGATGTTAATTTAATAACATTGACTTTTAAAGACCAGCTTTAAATAGTATTAATTAAATCGAGACTAATTAATTACTAGTTTTTAAATTGATTTTTAATTAAAATATTTTTGTGTTGGCTTAATTAACATTAATTTAATTTAATGTTGATTTATCCAATATTAAATAAAATATATTTTTAATATTAATTTAAAAGAAATATTTCTATTACATTGTGATAATATTCAACAAAAATAAAACAAGAATAAAAAATAAATTAAAAATAACTTTGAATCAAAGGAAATTTATGAAGAAAGGAGGGTGACATCAAAATATCCTCACGTTGGATGAAGGAAAATAGTGAACGAACTAGATGTGTGTTGATGAAAAGATGAGTATAGATGAAGGAGATACGTGTGAAAAGATTTATATAGAAAAGTGAGAGAAAAATTGTTAGTGAGAAAATTTGTCATCTTTTAAAATAATATATATTACTATTTGCTGTCATATGGATGCATAGATTCATAACATATATTTTAGCATCGGTTTAACCATTAACTTAAATAAATATTAAAGATATATTATATTAATGTTGACTTAATCAACACTAACCGAAACAAATAAATAAAATTACTCTCCATCTAATCAATGCTAACTTAAATAAATTAAATGCTAAACATAAATAAGATTAATGAGAACTACATCAACTATAATCTTATTTAATTTTAATATTTATTTTAGTTAACTTCAGTTAAGCCGATGCTAATCTAATACTACCACAAATATTTTTATACTTATTAAAATTTTTAACATAAGTAATGTTGACTTAGAATTAGTTAAGTCAATTAAAGTAGTGTCTAATGTTAGTTTTATTCTAGTAGTGAACATGACTTAATTGACATATATGTTTACATAAGATAAAATTAAATTTAAATTTAAAGTTAATTTTACTTCTTTTAACTTTTAAAATAAAATTAATATTTTACGTCGAATTAGAATTGTTTTAGCCAACTTTAATAACGTTACATTTTAATTTTAATTTTAATTGATACTATTATTTGAAAGCTAATTTAATCTTTTTTTATTGTGATAAATATTCAAAATAATAAATACATATTTAAAAGTTCAATCCGCCTATTATGTACCTTTAAAATTTAAAAATATAATATTAATATATATTTAAAACTAAAGCAATTATAAATAATTTATTATATTCATGCATTTAGATGAAATAAATACAAACTTAAAATATTTCTTTAAATTTTAAAACCTTATAAACTAATATAATAAGGAGATACGAAGACCAAATTTTAAAAAAATTCTGAAACAATTCTTATTATGAAATATCCATTCTCTAAATTATAAATATGCATGTCCATATGTAATAAATACAGAAGGATCTATAGATAAATAAATACATATTATATATGGATTATTTTCGTAGGTAATTTTATATGAATTGTATTTGTAGTGTTCTGGTACGTCTAATAGTTCTACATTGTTTGAAAGTCAAGGTAAAAGAAAACTTAAATACACATTCCCTTAACTATTTGTGATGCCTTTTAAGTAGAAAATTATGATGTATAGTTCTAAAGTAGACAATACATCAAATGTGGTAATTGACCATAACAATGTTATTTTAACAAATTAGAGGTCAAAATATTGACAATGGCTTTAGGGATGGAAAATTGGTTCTAAAGATGAACAATCGTCCCCTTAGTCCTCGATTAAGAGTTTGTTCTGATATATCCAATAGTTCCACATTATCTGAAAGTCGAGACTAATGAAAATTTAAACACATTCCCTTAACCTTTTAAGGACAAAACCATGATAAAATTCCAAGTTTCAAAGAGGACATTGGATGCGTTGATAAACGCTAACGATGTTATCTCAACAGACTTAAAATTAGAACGCATAGATAATTACATACAAACTCAATTTATAGGTAAATTACATATGGATTAGATTCATATGTAATTTTGTATAAAGTGAATGTAACGGATAGATTGAATCCTGGACAAAATAGATTTGTAGGTAATAACATTAGATTCATATGTAATAACCTTTTCTTAAGGTTGCAAGTTTGAAAATTCCAGATAAAAAATTAATATTCAAGCACTAGTGAAATAAAAAAAAATGTACTAATTTATGAAAAATAAATAAAAACATAACTCTAAGAATTATAAATTATCTAAATAAAAGAAAGTCAAACATAATAAACAAATCTAACGATAATAAAAATATCGCAGCATGTGTCTTTTTCACAAATGTTTGTGTGTAAAAATTTCTTAACAAACTAATAGTAGTTGTAATCATGAGACTAATTATATTATTGATTGTCTTACGATTTTTTATTTTCCTGCTGTTGATTTTGTTAATGACTATCTGATGCTGAAAAATATGTCATTATAAGCTTTCTAGTAGGATGAGTCATTGCGTTCAGTAGCTAACAAGTACCAAAATACACCAACTATATGCAAATTATCTTTGGTGAAAAAGGACCCATAATATCATGACTGTGAGATTGTAGCTTAAGTAGAACAAGACAGAGATTTTATTGAATTAAGCATCATGAAAACAATAAAGCAAAGATTACATGGCTGGCAAGCATTGTTGATACCTCAAAAAAATTTCCCACTGACCACCCATGTCTTCAGACTTGTGACCACAGTCAAACATCATTCAGTAGTTGATCACATATGCATAACCTGCAGACAAACAAAACAAAATTCAAAATAATGAATAGTAAAAGTAGGAATATTTCCATGTTCAAGCTCAGATTCCAAATGTTCATTACAAGGCTCATGCTAGAGATTTCTGGTTGAAATCTAGAAAATATATAATTTCAAGAATTGTAATTGCAAAAATTTAAAACTTTTGTGCATGTTTACTTTCTTTGACGATAAACCATAATTGTAGATATACTTTTTAGTGAAGATCGATCGCACTAGCCGAATGTACCTAAGGTTGTCACTTGCTTGTTGTGTATTATCTTCCTTCTAGCATGATACTTGTGAAAATTTTCATCTTCTAAACCAAACTGTTGTTTACTCTATAGTCTTTATATAACATCTCAACATAGTAAAATAAAAGGCTCATACTCTTAATTTGGCATTAAAGTTCCCTGAAGTATCATTCTTTAGATGCTCCACCATTTAAAAATAAAAATATAAAAAAAATCATGAAATAGAAACTAATTTTAGAGACAAAAAATAATTAGTTGTTATAGTGACTAAATTAGAGACCATTTTAGAGACTAAATTTTTTTTTGTTCTAAATTAATTTTTATTATTGTTAACTGATTTCTAAATTGGCTACCAAGATTTTTCTACCAAATTTAAAATATAAATAATTAGTAGTTAAAATCTTGATAGCTGATTAGATACCAATTTAAAAATTATTTAACAATAATATAAACTAAATTTTTTTTAGTCTTTAAAATGATCTCTAATTTAGTTAACAACTAATTATTATTTTTTTCTCTAAAATTAGTTTCTATTTTATGATTTTTAATATTTTGAACTTTCCACCTTTTATCATTCCACCTCCAATTTCAAAGATTCACAAGCAGATCAATGTCGCATTCATACTTTAAAACAACTATTTCAAGAGATTTAAATAAATATATTTCATCCTTCAACATTATAATACCAGTTATTGGTAATGAGCCACTAAGCTAAGCCAATCGCACAAAATTGCAGAGGTGCAGAATTAAAATTAAAGAGAGATGAATGTATAGGAGAGTTTGTCATGAACTAAATGTCAACAGAGTAAAAATTGTTCTCCCTTAAAAACCAAAGATGCAAGGAACATAAAGAAATATCTAAAATCGTTCAAGTTCAACGAATGAAGAGTTATTAAGTTTTGTTGTTAAACAATGAGGCGCTTTCAACGTCTCTATCCGTGATGAATTGGCATCCACGCTTATAAGTCGAAGTTGGAGTAAAAATCATCCAAAATAAACAAAAACAGAAAAATTTAGCAAAAAATTAGAATAAGAACACATTGATGCAAACATATACCACTATAAACAAGCAACCAACCACGTCCTTTCTAAACAAGCATTCTCAATAATGATCACTTTCCAACACTTTGATTACCCTAAAAAAAAAAAGGAAGAAAAACAGTTGTTTCAGACAAAACAAACACCTACAGGATGGTCAAATCAACTTTTTCACCAATGTTCGTGTCAACGCCTCCATGGATGAATATTTGGTCAATGTGTAAACAGTATGTCCAGCATAGGGAAGTTTTAGATCACTGTGCTTTGGTGGTGAAGTCCATGGAGAAGGACTGTGGTCCTAAACCGTTCTGAACCATTGATGCATGTCATATGGAGGGAGGCTTTAATGGGATGGTGAAGGAAAAGTGGCAGTCTTATTCTGTACAGGGGAATGAAATCTCGAAAATCAAGGATAAGTTGAAACTGCTAAAGGGGGACCTGAAAATCTGGAATAGGGATGTGTATGGTAATCTGCATACTGCAAAGAGGAACATTCTGAGAGAAATGGAGGCTCTTGACAATCTGGACTTTGAGGGAGATGCGGTAGGAAGCGTGAGCTTGGTAAGGATGGAACTAACAAGTCGGTTAAGGGATGTAGATAGAAAGATAGACTCACTGATCTGCCAAAAAGCAAGGTCAAATTGGTTCAAGTATGGGGATTCTTGTACCAAATTCTATCACTCATCTTTGAGATGGAGAAGGATTAGAAATGAAGTGAAGGGAGTAGAAGTTGGGGGTCAGTGGTGTGAGGAGCCATGCACGGTCCAAGTTGAAGCGAAGAAACTGTTTGAGAAGAGGTTCAAGGCTACAAGAGATTTTGGCGTAAGGCTTGATGGCGTACAGTTTAAGGCTCTATCCTTAGAAGAAAACCTGATCCTCATATCTACTTTTAGGGAGGAGGAAATCAAGGAAGCGGTGTGGCAATGTGATGGGTCAAAGAGCCCTGGTCCTGATGGGTTCAATTTTAAATTTATCAAGGAAAGTTGGGCGTACATAAAAGATGAGCTTATTAAAGCCTTGGCCTTCTTTCATGAGTCTGGTACCATACCCAAGGGGTGTAATCCATCCTTCATAGCCCTGGTTCCAAAAGTTAAGGAACCCTCTAAGCTAGATGAGTATAGACCTATCTCTCTAGTGAGGGCCATATATAAAATCATATCGAAGGTGCTGGCTGGCAGAATAAAGAAAGTGTTAAACTCAGTCATCGATGAAAGACAGTCTGCGTTCCTAAAAGGTAGAGGAATGTTAGATAGTGTGGTCATGGCTAATGAAGTGGTGGAGGACCTTAGAAGGAGCGGGAGGAGAGGTCTATGCTTGAAGGTAGACTTTGAAAAGGCCTATGACTCGGTGAGATGGGAGTTTTTATACGACATGCTACATAAATTGGGGTTTCATAATAAATGGATTATGTGGATGCGAGGGTGTCTAGAATCGGCCACAATCTCTGTGCTAGTTAATGGGAGTCCGACAGAGGAATTCAAACCAACAAGAGGCTTGAGACAAGGTGATCCGCTTGCCCCCTTTCTCTTTATAGTGGTAGCTGAAGAGCTAGCTGGGTTAGTAAGGCAAGCAAATAAGATTAATATGCTGTCAGGAGTTAAGTTTGGTAGAGAGAAGATAGAACTAAGTATCCTGCAATTCGCAGATGATACTTTATTCTTATGTGAAGAATCACACAGTAATGTGGTAACCATGAAGGCGATCTTAAGGGGCTTTGAGTTAGCCTCAGGCTTAAAGATTATTTTTCATAAGTCCAAGATTGCAGGAGTGAATGTTGAAAGTAATGCCTTGCTAAGCTATGCAAAGACTCTAAATTGTGCTCAGATGGGAATACCGTTTAAATATCTGGGTGTAGAAGTGGGAGGAAATCTAAGGAAGACTAAATTCTGGGAGCCTGTGCTAACAAAGTTAAAAGCTCGACTCGGTGTGTGGAAAGGAAGATTTTTATCCTTGGCAGGGAGAATTTGCCTAATTAAATCAGTCATCTCCGCGGTTCCTCTTTTCTACCTCTCCATCTTTAAAGCACCAAACTCCATCTACCAAAGTATAATCAGAATTCAACGGAGGTTTCTATGGGGGTGGGGGAAGGAAAAGAGACCGATCTCATGGGTCAGCTGGGAAGACGTATGTAAAACAAAAGAGGAGGGAGGCTTGGGGATTAGAGATATCCAGAAGTTCAATTATGCTCTCCTAGCTAAATGGAGATGGCGTCTTGTGTCGGAAGAAAAAGGGATGTGGAAGGACCTTTTGATCTCAAAATATGGGCTGGATCAGGATAACCAACAAACTCCAGTGAAACTACAAACATGGTGGTGGAAAGACTTGCAGAAAGTATGTAAAGAAGGAGAAGGAGCAGGTTGGTTTCAGCACCAGCTCAGATGGAGATTAGGAGGTGGTGAAAAAGTGAAATTCTGGGAGGATGTGTGGATCGGAAACAGTAGTCTCAAATCTTTGTATCCTAGGTTGTTCTCACTATCGTTAAATCAAGGTCAAAGGGTGAATGAGGTTGGGGAGTGGGAAGATTCAACTTGGCAGTGGAAAATAAGGTGGAGGAGTGCCAGATTTGAGTGGGAAGTTCTCTTGGAAGCTGATCTTATTCACCAAATATCCCAGGTAAGCTTGTCTAGGGAACGAAAAGACGTTCAGATGTGGGGGTGTGAAGATACAGGAGTTTTCTCTGTCAATTCAGCGTATAGGTACCTAACCAAGCAGACCAGGAATTCTCAGCAAGAGGTCTTTATATCTCTTTGGAAGACCAAAGCACTACCCAATGTCATAACCACAGCTTGGAGGGCCCTCCTAGGTAGACTTCCAACAAGAGTGAACCTGAGGAGGAGGGGGGTGTTGCTAAGCTCGACTATATGTGTTTTCTGTCATACTAAGGAGGAAACTTGCCAGCATATCTTCCTTGAATGCGAATTTGCCCAGAAGGTGTGGACTTTGTGTTTTAAATGGATAGGCGTACAGTTTGTACAACACAAGGACCTGCTGATTCACTTTGAGAATTTCTCTCTGCCACAGTTGAACTGTAAACAAAATCTTCTGTGGAAAGGAGTATGGGCAACTATAGTGAGGTGTATTTGGGAACATAGAAATTCCAATGTGTTCAAACAAGGAGTTGTAGATGTGGAAGAGATATTCCAGATGGTTCAACTCAAGATGTGGCAATGGTTAAAACACATGAGTCAATCCTTTAATTATTCCTTTGCAGACTGGATTCTAAATCCACTGATTTGTTGTAGAAGCTTTAAGTAACAAGATGGTGGTGGGAGATTAATTACGAATCAGAGCTGAAAGGGTACATTATCAATATGAGGGTGAGGTTAATGCTGAAGTACTCCTAAGGGGTGAAAGGTGTGGTCAGAAATATGGTGCTGCCACGCTAAAAGGAGTTGCAACTAATGGAAAAGGTGGGGTGTAGGTGGTTTTTTAATTGGAATGTAATGTTCTGGCTGGAGTTAAGGACAGACTTTATATGGAAGCAGGGGAGTTTTCTCGGTGATGGAAAATGGAATCTGTAGTGGCGTGTCTTAGAAATTGAGCTCAACTATATATTTGGTTACTCTCAAATTTGAAAAGCTGTTGAAGTGAATGAGATGGTTGAAGGAGCGGGTATTGGTTGTTGGTTGCAGGGGCAGACAATGGCTTAGTAGGAATTTTTTTTTATGTGCAACATGGATCATCAAGCTAAAGGAGAGATTCACCCAACTTTGATGGTATAACAGTTATGCGCTAATGAAAGTATATGTGATGGCAGCTGGAATGGGTATTGTTGTGGGTTGCAGGGGCTGTCTGCTAGGAAGGGGCCACTCTTTGGAGTAGGTATTTATTTTGAACCTGTTGAAGTGTGATGCAGCTGTTGAGGTGCCAAAGCTGGGTTCAGTAATTGCTGGTTTGAACCTTGGTTCTGTCGTGAAAAGTGAGGTAAAGGGTAGTCATGTGAATGGTATGGGGTTTTTGAAATTTTGGACATTGTTTTTTAGAAGCAATGTGCTGGTTTTCGGAGGTGTATTGCTTTGGGAATTAAGGTGCAAAAATGCTTTACTGCCCTCAAGCTTACGTGATGCTGCTGTGTGCTCTAATTGCCTCTAGACTAGAGGGTAGAATGGTTGAGGCCGAAAACTAACATGTTCTCAACTATCTTAATGGTGGAAGCCAGCTTGTACGTGGAGCTGATTTTAATTCTTGAGTGCTACTTAAAGCTGTGAAATTTTAAGAGGTAAGTGCCGAAGCAGGGAAGTCTTGGAGGAGTGAATTGGAAAGGAGAAAATTGTATTTGAAGTTTGGAGCTGCACCAAACTTGACACCAGCAGTGCAGCAGCTGGACCTTGATGGTTTGAAGGTGGTGGTTCGGTGTGATGTCCGGGGTAGGATGAGACTATCTCATGTAATATGGGATGGTTCAAGGTGCCAAGGTGTGTGAAGAGTTGACCCCGTATGGTGGTTGTGGAGAAGTGGGGTTGTATTCCATGCTGTTGTGTTGAGAAAGTGAGCATATGTTTCTGCTCTTTTATATGTGTTGTGTCCCCTTTTTTCACATAGAAGTTTATGCTTGGGTAGTTGTTTTATAGGGTCTTATGTGTACTTTCTCTACCTTGTTTTTCTAAAGCTTTTGTAGGCTAGATCATGATGGTTTGTATAAGGGTTGGGATACCCTTGAAGTATCCCCTTTAATTTATTTAATTCTTTGCTGATAAAAAAAAAATCATCTTCTCTTCAACATGCTTCAAGATTTAGACTTATGATGTGTTTGGATTAAGATATATTAGAATAGATTTGTAAAAAAAGTTTATTAAAGTTGGTGAGTAATTTGATGATTGTGAAAGATTTTTTTTTTTAAATATATAAAATATAAGTTTACAAATTTAATAAATATAATAAATTTTTAAAAAAATGATAAAATAATTGAATATAAAATAATTTAGAAATATATTAGGATTAAAATAAATTAAAATAAAAAATTAATATTAAATATTAATAAAATACGTATTAATAATTAAAATTAAAATTAATCTTTTATTTATTATTTATTTTATTATAATATGAAAATTAATATTAATAATTAATAAAGAAATTATAAATATTATATTTATATATTAAAATATAATTTGTATATGTAATCAATATATAACTTATTAATTTTTATAAAAAAATAATATATAACCAACTTTCCTCGCAAATCCTTTTAAGAAGGCAAAGAAAGTTTTGACAAAAGAAATTCATCGTTTTTCGTGCTTTAATCCCAATTTTTTTTTTCGTTTTTCCAACTTTCTTTGCTCAATTTATTTCTTTGCTTTTCCTCGCTTGGATCCAAACGGACCCTTTGGGCAAACCACTGTTTTAGGTTAGGACAACTTAGATTTTGGAAAAAGTCAGATTGAACGACTTAGAATTACAAATGGACGACATCAAGTGAAAATTAAGACAAAATTATTAGGAATTTTAAAGGTAATATAAAAATTACATATAAAAAAGAAGTTAAACCAAATATAGTAAATACTTTGATAAAACCATGAATTTAGACAAAGAAAAGAGAACATTAAATACTAGTAGTAATTTTAAATAATGAATTTGTCACTAGATACTTGTTTTAATGAAACTACTTAATGAATTGAACCAATTTGAACATTTAAAAGAAAATTCAATTGAAATTGAACTTAAGAACTTGAGATAAATGTGAGGATGGAACATTGCATTATCTTTTGACTTCTTATTTCTCACGTTTGAGATAAATGAAGGCTAGTTATATTGATTAAGTTGTTAAGGAAACTTGTTGAACAAAGACTCTTTCTTTAGAATGATGTATTTTGATGATGAGCCGATTCAAATATGTTGATCGTTTATTGTTTTCATATATGATGGATTGGGAATCATGCATCAAAAGAGATTTAAATTAGATTTTGCATCATACTCATCACAGGTCTTGATTTGAAGTTAAACAGTTTTCGAAAATCTTTTAAAAAGAATTTAATAGCATAATAATCAATCATAACTATTAATCATTGTAATGGTAAGTAACATAATTAATTATCTTTAGTACTAATTGATGACATGAAACTTAATTAGTTTAAAAAGCATAAGTTCACTAATAATTAATTATAAACTAAATAATGGATTAGATTGTTATTATTGAATTTTCAAATTTAACTTAAAATAAAATAATCGATCAACTTAGGAAATCATTAATTATTTCATATTGGTTGAGATACATAGTTCATTTAATTGATTGTCTTTTGAAATAATTGATTAAGTTGTTCAAGTTATATTTCTAAATACAATGGACAACAATATAATAAATTAAATCATTTTATAAATGATTTTTCTAGAAATTGGTTTCATTGTTTTCTTAAAATTAACAATTACACTTATTCTTAAATGATTTACTATACTTCAAGAAAAGCTCCAAGAACCTTGAAAAAACTTCTATGATCAATCTTTTATAAAAGTTCTCTTTCAAGATTTTTTTGGTGACTTTCGGTAACTTTCTATATACTATAATTGCTCTTTTTCTTTTGACAAAGAATAAATTAAATTAAAAGAAATACTTTAGGAGTGTTCCAACCCTTTACAAAATAAAGTCCCTGTTTAGATCTACATAATAATGAAATAGCTATAAAATTTGACAATAAAAAACATCATAATTAAAACAAGAGAAGTTGAAATAAGCAAAACGAAGGACATCATTTCCTTTTCTTCCATTAGACTCAAGAACTACATCAACTTTCATACCCCTCAAAAGCATATTAAAATCCATCAGCTACTATACTTTGTTGTTCATACCTGCAGGGATCTCCTCCAAATATTGCTTAATACTTTCATCTTATTTGACTAATTAGTGGCTTTGAGTTGCGTGGAACTTTCAGCAACTTATTGTGCATGGTTCAACTCCTCATAGCATAGTGGTAACTTTGCAATTTCCCTACATACAATATAAACAACAACCTTTCCCAACTACAAGCCAAGACTTTGTCATATTACTTAAACCATTCGACTGAATAAAAACAACATATATAGCAGAGAAGATTTACCACCTAACTTAGTTACCCACCATCCTTATTTCCATCAATCTCCACATATGCATAATTTATAACGAAAGATTTTGGAGTAAGACTTGATGCAATCGAGTTTAAGTCCCTATCTTTAGAGGACAATTTGAGCCTAATAGCGGGCTTACCGAGAAAGAAATAAGGGACGTTGTGTGGCATTATGAAGGAACAAAAAGTCCAAGTCATGATGGTTTCAACTTTAATTTTATTAAGAAAAGCTAGGAAGTCATAAAAGATGAGGTTGTGGCACCAATGGTTCTCTTTCATGAAACTGGGTGTATCCCAAAGGGTTGCAATGCCTCATTCGTAGCACTTGTACCCAAAGTAAGGGACCCTGCTAAACTTAAGCAATATAGACCAATCTCTTTAGTGGGTGCTATGTACAAAATCATATTAAAGGTGCTAGCTGACAGGATTAAAAAAGTTCTATCATCAATAATTGATGAAAGTTAATCGACATTCCTAAAGGACAGAAGGATTCTTGATAGCGTGCTTATGGCTAATGAGGTGGTAGAGGATCTAAGGAGGGGTGTGAGGAGCATATTGTGTTTAAAAGTGGATTTCAAAAAGGCATATGACTCAGTTAGATGGGAGTTCCTTTATGATATGCTACATAGGATGGGGTTTTATGTGGATTCAATGGTGCTTGGAAAGTGGTATTGTGTTAGTTCTAGTCAATGGGAGTCCTACGGAAGAATTTAAACAGTCGAGAGGGTTGAGGCAGGGTGATCCCTTAGCCCCCTTCCTCTTTATAGTGGTAGTTAAAGGCCTTGTCGGGCTAGTAAGGTAAGTTGTGAAGGCCAATCTTTTATCTGGCCTCAAAAACGGAAGAAAAGATGTTGATTTGTGTATCCTTCAATTTGCAGATGATACCTCGTTTTTATGTGAGGATTCCTTTACCAATGTGGTGACTCTGAAGGCTATCCTAAGGGAATTTGTGTTAGCCTCAAATCTGAAGATCAATTTCCATAAGTAAAAGTTAGCAGACATTAATGTCCTTAGAAGCAATATTGAATGCTATACAAAGACCTTGACCTGTACTCAGATGGGAACTCCGTTTAATTACTCGAGCCTAGAAGTGGGGGGAAACCTAAGGAAGAAAAAGTTTTGGGAGCCTGTTCTAAACAAGCTGAAATCAAGGTTCAATATGTGGAAAGGGAGATTCTTATCTATGGCAGGAAGAATATGTTTAATCAAATCTGTTATCACTGCCATGCCGCTTTACTATTTGTCTCTGTTCAAAGCATCAGAGTTGGTATGCAAAAGCATTATCAATATCCAAAGGAGGTTTCTGTGAGGTTTGGGAAAGGAGAAGAGACTCCCATGGGTTAGCTGGAAAATCTTATGTAAAACCGATAGAGGAATGAGGACTGGGCATCAGAGACATTCGAAAGTTTAATGTTGCGTTCTTGGCTAAGTGGAGATGGCGTTGTATCTCTGACGAGAAAGGGAGGTGGAAGGGGTGTCTGGACTTAAAGTATGGCCTGGAACACGATATCTCACAAACACCAGTGAAACTCCAATCGTGGTGGTGGAGATATTTATTGAAGGTTTGTAGGGAGGGAGGAGGAGATGAGTGGTTTCAAGAAGAAGTCAGCTGGAAACTAGGGAGTGAAGATAAAGCAAGATTTTGGGAGAATGTGTGGGTTGGAAATGCTAACCTCAAAACTTTGTTTCCTAGATTGTACTCTCCGTCGTTGAATCAGGGTCAAAAGGTGGAAGAGGTAGGTGTGTGGGAAGAATCGACGTGGCGGTGGACCTTAAGGTGGAGGTGTGGTAGATTTGAGTGGGAAATCCCGATGGAAATAAAGCTTGGTATGCATATTTTCAGGGCCACTGTAATTAAGGACGAGAAGGATGCTCAGGTGTGAAGATGTGATGAATCCGGGCGCTTTAAGGTGAGTTCTGCATATGAATGCCTAGCCAAGTCTGAAAGGGCCCCTCAAATTGATGCGTTCAAGTACCTATGGAAGGTTAAGACGTTCCCTAATGTGAAGATCACAACCTGGAGGGTACTGTTGGGTAGAGCACTAACAAGAGAGTGTTTGAGTAGGAGAGGGGTGATGTTGAACACTATTGTATGCGCTTTATGTTAGACCAAGGAAGAGTCTTGTGAACACCTCTTCCTGGAATGAAAACATGTGTTGTGCGTTTGGGCCTTGTGTTTTAGATGGATTGGAATCTTGTTTGTCCAACATAATGCTCTAATGACCCACTTTGAAAGCTTTCATCTGATCCAGAGTAGTAATAAACAAAACTTGGTTTGGAAAGAGGTATGTGCAGCTATAGTCTGGTGTATGCGGGAGCATAGAAACTCAGTTGTGTTCAACCAAGGAGTTGTAGATGCGGAAGAAGTGTTCCAAAAGGCCTAACTTAAATTGTGGTATGGATGAAGCATAAGGCACATAACTTTAACTACTCTTTTGCAAACTGGATTATGAATCCAATGTCCTGCATCAGTAGCTATAAATAAGTTGCCTTAGGTGGAGCCAAGCTGCCTTGGAGGAGGAAGGATAACAACGTTGTTATGCTTTGGAGGAGGTAGGAAGCAATAAGAGGTTTGTCTGTGAAGGAGGAGTGTGGTGTAGCAGATCCGATGCAGACCCTGTAAGCAGGGGTGGCTCTTTCTTTGTAGGATGTTGGATGCACAAAGTTATCTTGGATGGAGCAGTCCATACGCTTATGGTGTAAAAGCTAATGCAATCTGCATAGCTTCACGTGGCTTGGTTTTGGCTTTTTAGTACACCTGCTAAAGTAATAGATGTGGTGTAAGGAGGTAGGTTGCCTAGCCTTGCTTTTGGAGATTGATGAGGTATCAGGAGTTTGAGGACTGATGTGGAAGCCTGGTGTTGGATGATGGATGGTGGAGTGTAGGTTAAAGATGGTTAAGGCTAATAACCTTGGTTTACAAGTTTTTTGGGTGTTGTTTTGCTATTGTAGGTCTGGCAGGAGAGTTGAGTTGTCAAAGGAGGTGTAGGCAGTGCAGGGTGTCTGTATTGATGATAATTAATCAGATGGGTTATCAGTCAATTCAAATCCGAAGAGGTTGGTTTACCTTTGTCTGGAGCTTCACAATTCACACCTGATGCGTTGCCAAAGCTGTTGTGTTGGTTTTTTGTGTGGTTAGAGCTGCTGGTTGGTTGCATGTGAAGTTCACTGGTATGCAGCAAGGGCCATCAAATGTAGCAGGATTCATCTATGTTCCTGATGTTTTTAGCTTGGCATTCAATGCATCATTCAGGGGGGTTGTTGAATATGGTGTTTGCTTTAAGCCTCAAGGAGGGCTTAATTGCTAGATGATGCTCCTTTTTGGAGAGGTAGGTCTTCTAGTTTGGTGTGGTAGATGCAGGGTAGACTCAAATCAAGTGCAATTGATTGTTTGCCTATGTCTGGAGCTCCGAATGGTGCACATGATGTGCTGCCAAAGCTGGGTTGGGAAATAGTTGATGGTTGGTGCTTCGAGGAAGGAGCTATCAAGTGCAACACGTTTTTTTGTTTTATTCACCTATGCTAGGGTGCATTGTAGGACCACAAATAGTTTTACAACTCAAACATGTAGCTGCTGGTTTTCTTTTTTGATGCTATGTTTGGGTCTGGTGCGAACCTCTAGTGGGTTGGGGAACTTGTGGTTTGCTTATATAGTAGGTATGCTTTGGTAGCAAATTGCTGTTGTTTTTGTTTCCGTTTTTGTATATGGGTTGGAACATCCCTAAAGTAGTCCCCTTTAATTCAATTAATTCTTTACTGATAAAAAAAATTTTATACTGACTTGCGAAGAACCTTTCAAGATTTATTCCTTTTAAATGTTTATCACATTAGATGATCTCTTTCCCAACATTTATGTGATTTGTTTTACATTGATTTAAAGTTTTTTAGAGTAGGTTTTTGCATTGTCATGTTTCAAAAGTGAAGCATGATTGTAATAAGATATTATCAATATTGTATAACCAATCATTCTTAGGTTGAGTGATTCTAATTAGACGTAGAATAAGAAGATTCAACCGATCTAAATCTTTTGTGTCTTCTCTTTTGTATTTATCTTTTGCTTTATTGAAGTTCTTCTTGATATTGTTTGAAATTTAAATTCAAATCTTCTGAATTACTTTTACTTCAGAAATTTTTTCTAATGTTTATTAATATTTTAAGAAAAAATATTTTAAACATCAATTCACCTTTCTAACCAAAATATAAGACAAAATGAATGTTCAAAATTATTGATTGGCCAAAATCAAGTTCTCTTAGTCACCATGTCAAGAATTGAACCTCACACAAGTTTACATTTAACATGAGACAGAGATTACTTAAGTACCAAAATAAAAAAAATACACCCAAACTTAAGTCAATTTGAACGCTCCCATTTAACATCAACATTTGATTAAAGTTTCAAAATTAATAGTCTTATTTAATGTTATTATTTAAAAAAGATCCTTATGTTTAAATATGTACACTATTCCCTATTATTATAATCTAAAGCAATTTAGAAATCACACTTCTTTATTTTATGAAATAAAAGCATTAAATAAAGGCTTTCACTTACACATATTTCTTTACTTAAGTCCCTTTTACCAGTATACCCCACAGGGATCCCAAAAACAAACAAACAAACAAGATACCTTGTATTGTAGATCCTTTCCAACGTTTTCATTCCAGTTGCACACAGTTAAAGGTCAACTCAACTTTTTCTCTCAACTTTTGCTTCGCATTCTTCTTTCCTCTTCAGCTCACACTCCCAATCCCAATTCTCACCATTCGCCCCTTCCAATTCCCAAACTCAATTCGAAGATAATCGGAGAATTATAGCAGCAACGTCACGTGACGTTGCCTCAATTTGTTCGTCTCTCTGCGCTGCTGCACGTGACCTCGCACCACACCAAGCAATGGCTTCTTCTCCCTTCATCAACAACTTCCTAATTCCCGATCACATTCTCGTACCGGGCTCCCGCGTTCAAAATGAGGGCCACGTGCCTGAGTGTCCCGTCCTCGTTTTTGTTAACTCCAAGAGTGGAGGACAACTCGGAGGAGATCTCTTACAAACCTATCGCAATTTACTTAATCCGAAACAGGTTGATAATCAGCCTCACGTTGAATATCGTGTGTTGATGTTCTATTCTGACGTGTTTGTGATTTGTTGTGTATGTGCATGAGTTTGGATCTCTTATTGTGACGTTTTTATTTTTCAGTGAGATTTTAGCCCGAAAACTTAAGAAAGAAAATTCAAATGATAGAATAAATGGGCATCGGATTTTGATTTTGGAGATTTTGATTGAAGAAAATCCAAGTGAAATATTGCCGTATGTGCATGAAATAATAGCCATTGATTTTCGCGTCAAAACAACTTATATTAATAATTGATTTTCTCGTGTTGACATGCTTTAGTTTACCTTTTAATACTTGTCTGGACACCAGAATTGATTCTGGTCTCCAAAATCACATCCAGAAATTGAAAAAGTGGAAGCAAGTATATTCTGCTTTGACTTTCAACATGGAATTGGAATCAATTATGGAAGAATTGAATTTAATCCAAATACACGCTTAAGTGAGTTGCTCTGTTCGGAAGGGTCTGATCCTTCAAGTTTATCAAGTTGTTTTGATTGGAATGACTTTGGTTTACACAATCTATCTTATCTCAGTGATGAACAAGAAAATCAACCGTTGGTGTTCTATCACATATATGATTTATTAATAAAAGTTACTTTACCTTTTGAATTGAGTTGCCCAGGTTTTTGATTTGGGGGAGCAAGCGCCTGATACGGTTCTCAGAACAGTGTATGCTAATTTGGAAAGCCTTAATCTACAAGGTCATCAGTTTGCTGAAACGATGATGAAGAAATTGAAGTTAATTGTGAGTTTTGATGAGAAAATTTTTAATGGGTAGTGATTTTTTATTTTGTTTGTAAGGAAATTTAGATGCGTGTGGTGTTTGTTTGAGTTTCTGATATGTACCTTGGGTTTAGGTTGCAGGGGGTGATGGGACAGCAGGCTGGCTTCTTGGAGTTGTTTGTGATCTCAAATTATCTCATTCTCCACCTATTGCCACGGTGCCATTGGGAACAGGGAATAATCTGCCTTTTGCTTTTGGTTGGGTAGGAACAACTTATAATGAAACTTTAAAGTGTATGTAGAATATTATACCTGTTTTGTCACTGTCATGAACTTGATAGTATTAGATCTACAGTTTTATATTACAAGTTTTTATTGTGCCATTTCTTTGTTTGTTTGGATTCACTTTTATAGGGAGCATATTATTATGTTGGTCTATTCCTGAACTTCTCACTTTTTTTCCCTAATATAATAGCCATTTGCTTCCTGTCTATATAAACATTTCTGGCTCCTTTAATGTTTTTCTATTTATGCTAGAAGAAGTTAGGAAGTTTTCAACAGTCATTGATAGTAAACACATTTTTTTATGCTTTACAGGGAAAGAAGAACCCGACAACAGATCAAGTATCAGTTGAGGCATTTTTAGATCAAGTCATGAAAGCAAATGAAATAAAAATAGACAAGTAATGTTGTCTGGGTCTATTCTTTAATTTTTGAGATTATTTTATTATTCTTATACCTAGATGGCTAACATTTAGATTAAGATGTCATTTTTCTTACTACAATACATCTAGGTCCTTATAATTGATATTGGATAAATAATTCTATGTGACCAGGTTATGATTCCTGGTTTGATTGTTTGCAGGGCTAAATGACAGGATAGTTGCGAATGGCTTAGCTGTGTGTAGATGTAGACATGTTGATTTTGTAATAAATCCAAATTGAAAACTAGTGGTTTTTGTTTTGATTTATTTATTTAACGAGTTAGCTGTGTTGACGACACTGCAATGTAATTTTCTTAGATTTTGAGCAATTATGCCTCTTGGGCTGCTGTACTGTGTAATTTGTTTGGAGTTTTGATTTTACCTCTTTTATACCTCACAAGTTCAATCCTTATGCCCCTTAATCCAGAGCAAATATATGAATGTTGAACATATTTTGTATTCAGTTTCTGCATATATTCTAACAAATGCTGTTTGCTGATAACTTTTTCTTCACTTTCCTAACCTTCAGCTGGCACATTCTCATGAGAATGAGAGCTCCTAAAGAAGGTTCCTGTGATCCAATTGCGCCACTTGAGCTACCACATTCTTTGCATGCCTTCCATCGTGTATCTGAAGCAGATGAGCTTAATATTGTAAGGCATTACATGAGTCACTAAATACTATTTCACAATCTTCTGAGAAATCTGATTCACGGTGCCATTTGGTCAGTTCAATGAAAAATACCTTCCTTTTTTTGTTTAATATTTTATATGCTTCTTTTTTCTAATGAGAAATGCTAGAAGCACACTTTTACACATTATTTTCAACATTATTTTCCACTTGGGTCCCATTAAATAGAGATTAGGGCCATGTTATTTGGGGGATGCAAGCAACTACAATAAAATCTTCTGCAGATTTCATTGGGATTCCTATTTTGTTTTAATTTTGAGTAAGTTATTGAAACTGAGGAATTACGGTAGTTCTTGTCAAAGAATTTCTGTGAAACGTTCTATTTTAATTTTGACTTTTTAAAGGATGTTGCTAACTGCTTCTCAGGAAGGTTGCCACACATTTCGTGGGGGATTTTGGAATTACTTCAGTATGGGTAAGTAAGAATAGTTATTTGAGTTCTGCAGTGGCTAAACTTCATGTTATGGTTATGGACTCTACAAATCCATTTTCCACTTATGGAAGAATATTACTAGTTGACACTTTGTTGCGTTAACTTAGCCTTTTTCCAATCCATTGATCTCTTATGGATTAGGTAATAGCCAATGATGACACTGCAAGTTCCAATATAAATAAATTTACACAAGAAAACTTGAACTTTAAACATATGTCGAGTAAATGTGAGTATGTACTAATATATTATGCAAATCTTCCTATTAAATTGAATTCATTGATTGCCAACTGCATTACTATTTTTCTTGTTTATAGCCTGATTACTTTTATCTTTTCTTAGAATGTTTTAGATGGTTGATTATATTGAAGGAGTTTTATTTATCTGTCCACCCTACTTCAGTGCTTGTTAACTTATCACCCACTGTTGATTGTAGGAATGGATGCTCAAGTTTCTTATGCATTTCATTCAGAACGAAAGAAGAATCCTGAAAAATTCAAAAACCAGTTGATTAATCAGGTATGCAGTTGTTCCTTCAATGCTATAATTATATGCTAAAACAATGTGCAGTTGGTTAATGAGGTACTTCTTTGGCTTTCTCACTCTTGAAAGGAAATTTGGTAGAGATTATGTATTCTTGTTCAGAAATTTTTAAAAACTGATATTCTGGTCTTGATTTCAATCTACTCGTTAGACTACTTATGCTAAGCTTGGATGCTCACAAGGATGGTTTTTTACTCCTCTTTTGCACCCTGCCGACAGGTCAGTTCATTAAAACCTTCATTGTATGCATTTGTGAAATATGCGAAATCTACTTATGAACACTTAACTTGGAACCCTACAACTGATGCTTTTAGTATATATTTTTACACATCCACTTTTTTTCCCAAATGACCACATTTTAAAATTTTCTCTTTGGTGCGGCAGTAATGTTGGTCATGGTGGCCACTGGCCAGTGATTGGAACTAGTAAGGATTTGAAATAGAGATTGGCACTATATCAGAATAACAGCGCTCGACTAGTTTAAAAGTCCAACTTTATTTAGTTGTGGCCAATTAGATAACAGATATAAGAAAACAAAACTTAATGGTCTCCTTCTGTATTTGGTTTGCTTATGTCTGTTGAATCTTGTTTATAAGTCGGACCATTTATACGAGTGTACCATTGGCAATGATACATGTGGAAACAAAATGTGATCAGCACTCATAATCTGAGGGTCTTTTAAATTTTTTTCTTTTCTTGTTTAATTTGTAAAATTCATATATTGGATGGATTGTAACAGTCTTTGATAAAGGAGATTCAGAGCATTTCTAGCAATTTAAACATTACGTTTTATATGCTAATTTAAATAAGCATGCATTTGTACCTACCACATAAAGCATATAACTTGTCATTTGGCTGAAACAAATCTAATCTGATTTCTAATGCAGGAACATAGGACAACTAGCTAAAGTAAAATTCATGAAAAGGCATGGTGAATGGCAAGACCTACAGATACCTCCTAGGTAAATCATTTTATATATTCCACTATATTTTTAAGGGAAACATGTAAACGCTAAGATCACAAAAATAAGGTCATTTAAAGAATTGCATTTTGAACTAGCCAAAGATCAAACTTTCAAGAGACAATCAATTACTGTTTATAATAATTTTTCTGAACTAAATTGCTTTTATGGTGGTTGCTATTGTTTATTGACTCACATTGGAAACTTATTGTATACAGATGTTTTATAAAAGACCAGATAAATAATAAAAATTTACTTCATGCCCTCTGTTGACTGCTGCGTGCTGCATGTGTTTACCTCCTGAATAACGCCTAATATGACCCTTTCCATTGAATGTACAGTATCCGGTCAATTGTATGTCTTAACTTGCCCAGCTTTTCTGGTGGACTGAATCCATGGGGTACACCAAACAGGAGGAAGCAGAGTGACGTAATTTCCATATGCTAATTCTGGAGTGTTTATTCATTTTGCAAAATATTTCTCACCTGCTAGTTTTGAGATTAAGTACTAGACAACTGGTGAAAATATAATACTTTCATGCTAGTTTTTTTGTTGTTTTCTCTCAGAAAACTAAGTTTTCTTGATTGAATACAGAGAGATTTGACACCACCATTTGTTGATGATGGCCTTCTAGAAATTGTTGGGTTTAGAAATGCATGGCATGGGCTTGTTTTGTATGCTCCAAAAGGACACGGAACGCGTCTTGCTCAGGTATATGTGTGATATGATAAAATAATGGGTATACTCTTGCTTTTGTATTTTGTTACTCAGACTGCAACATTCATTTATCTATATAAAATTTACTTTGTAACTATTTTCACAAGTTGACTCAGGAATTTATATCATTGTATAAAAAAAAAGTTATAGATACAGGATACCAGTTTTCATCTGCCCTTTTCCTTGTTCATCAGGCAAACAGAATCCGGTTTGAGTTTTGCAAAGGTGCTGCAGATCATACATTCATGAGAATTGATGGGGAGCCTTGGAAGCAACCCCTTCCAGTTGATGATGATACAGTTGTGGTTGAGATTTCTCACCTTGGCCAGGTTAACATGCTAGCCACGCGTAATTGCAAGTCTCAAAGTATGTATAATCCTTCATCACCACGCCAAGAGGATGAGGAAGATGACAGTGATGAAGAGTCCTCTGTAGCAGAGGAATTTCGGAAGTTTGGTGCGGCTGATACATTTAAAATCCCAGATGACATTGACCCTTCTCGGCTTAGTTAGGTCCTTCATTATTAAGACAGTTCTAGTGTTATGCAGCTGAAATTTCCTATGGTAATTAGTAGTAGTTAACCTCTTCTAAATATTTGTGGCTTCTATCATTGTGAAAACCACTATGCTCATTTCTAGTAGCATTATAAATGTATTGGGATAAAGGGATACTGCAGTTGTAGTACATAATTTCAAGTAGACTCGACATGTAAGGGCTAACTTTGGCGTGAGATTGTGAAATAATAGAGGAAAAAGGTTGTTGAGGAGAGCATACCGGTACGCGCATATTGGGGCAAAAAATTGTTTATTAGAAGAAAAAGCAATCTCTTCTCAGCGTTAACTTATACTCGAAAGAGAGTGAGGAGTTAGAGCAATGACTGAGTATCATTGCAAATTATAATTAATTGTGCAAGTATCGGTCATCAAAATTCAATTAAGTCCATATTACTTTGTAAAGTTGAGGTGAAAATATGTTAGGTGACTATCCAATATACCTTGGTCTTTCTACTTTTTGGTTAAGTGTAAACAGATACCCCAATAAGTTGCAGGAAGAACGAATCTAAAATGCGTGTTTGTATGAAATATGCGAGATGTAAACCAGACATTCACTCCAAAAAATGTTAGATTCTGAAATATGAAGAATTCCAATTTCAATTACCACATATGCTTTCCCGCGTGTATTTGAACTACAATAGATCTGCGAACTTGTGGAAAAAAAAATACATGTAGGAGAGAAGATTACACAAGACTGTTGGAAAGGTAAATTGTGGTTGAGCAGAAAGCAGGATTTAGCTGGATCACCATGGAAGAAGATACATCAAGTACAGTATGCAAAACCATGATGATAGAAGTGCCCCATTCTGATTCACCCAATGTACATGACCAACAAAAAAAAGAGCAAGTCAAGAATACCAACTCTTACAAGGTTATCATTTCAGAGGAAACCCCATAACTAAAGGCTAGAAAATTGCTGTTGTGTAATGGCCTCATTAGTCTTTTGTGGTCCAGCCCTTTCTTCTATTTTCTTTTTCTCCCTGAAGCAAAAGATTATTTCAAAGAATAAAAGATCTTGCGGATGAAAACAAAACAAGGTAAATATAACATCTACTAGAACAACAGTTCAGGTAAAGGAATCCAAATGCTGACTGCTGAGCAGATAATGGTATCAAACACAAACACAGGCTACTGCAAGCATTATGGAGCATATGGGATCTAAGCTTGGTCTCGGTGGTAAAATAACTTGAATACAATATATTTAGGCTAAAATGTGATTTTAGTCTCTGTTTCAAAATTAGGAGAAAAAAGTTATATAGAACTTTTTAGAGAAACTAAATTGAACTTTAAAAATTATAAAGAAACAAAAACATATTTTATCCATATATTCGGCAAAAAGTTTGAAAGTCACCTTGATACCAATGTTTCTCACTAACTAGAAAGTCTGTAATCATACCCTTTTCTAAATATGATATTTGGAATGGAATGTTGAAATCTGTCTAAAAACTAAAGAGCTTCATAAATAGGCCGGGGCAAACCACCTCAAATTTTACTAAGTTAATACCAAAGTTTGGAATAATGTGTCCATGAGCTTGATGGGCTAAACTACTAAAGAATTAGTAGATTTGCAACTGCAGACTAAAAGGTTTAGACGGGAGAAAAAATCACTAAATAAATGCTACATTCGTAGATTCTATCAAGGGATGAAAACTCTTGAGAAGGGAATTTTCACTAAATAGCATTGCAAGATGATAACTCACTAAATTCACGAAATAACATTGCAAGATGCCTAGATCTAATATTTTACCTGTCAACATATTCCTTTAGCAACTCTTTAGCTTGAACCAACTTAGAAAGCAAGTTACGATACACATCCAAGTCCCGATCCACACTCCTTTTGTTGACATTCAACACCGCACAAAGCTGTTGGATTAAGACCAGAGATTGATTGATAAACAATCCTATATAGAAGGTAAGTAAGCGGTAGAAAGTAGATGGTTTTACTCATAATCATGGTATTAAATGCATCCTCCACTATTCCATTGTCGTATCATCTCCTATGCTCAAATTGTTAGTTTTATCTGTGATTTTGATGCCTATAATTGTTTATGACTAATTCTACTGCCAGACAAAATACACAGGTGATAATGTAAACCTGTACTGTTATATATATACATACATATATATATACGTGTGTGTATGTCAAGCCTACTTATTAAATAATAATAGAAACAACTATTCTGATCCTGAGGACGCAGATACATTGTCAAATCTCCTTAAATCATTGAGTGTGCACATTTATTCTGCTGATATAGAATTTGATTTCCTATTGCAAACAATAATCTTAAGGTCCTAAACGTTTATTACAAAAGATGGAGTGTTCGTCTCCAAATGTCATACAATTATTTCAGCAGAAGAAAAATAATGAAGTCAATATTTTATGTAGATTAAAGAAAATTATGGGAATAATTCCATCAATAAGGCCTGAACTTGAATTGAGACCGTATCAAGACCATTATTGCAGCTAACCCAAACAGGCCAGAACAAATATGTCTAAAAAGTTCGAAAGTCTTGAATTTTGTTTTCTAGACTGGTATGAATGAGAAATAGACTTGGCAATCTAAACTTCAAATTATTAATATATATATATATAGAAATCAAATCAATAACATGATGCCTTAAATGAATTGGGTAACCTTTTCCAAAATTGTTGGTTCCATAGCATTTGCTAACTCAAGAAGGCGAAAGAGGCCTATTGCAAAGAAACGACTGTAACTGAAATCCCCCTTTCCTCCTGCTCTTTCTGCAATATCCTTTAATATTCCCTCAACTTCTCCTTCTCTGGATGAGAACTCAACTAGTGAAGTTGAGTTTTGTGCTCGAGCCCATTCTTCCAATTTCTTTGCATCTACTCTGTAGAGGGAAATGTAGAAAATAATTACTTACAATAAGAATTCAACGAAATTGCAGTCTATCCAGTTGATATAACAATTTTTTAGAGAGCACAGACAATGGTCCTTGTATTTCAGCTAATTTTTTTCCTTCAACAGGTCTTAGGAAAAGTAATTTATTCTTCTACTTTTAAACATGCAGATTAAATTTCAGAACTCTATTTTTCACTTCACAGCAATAATCGAGGATATTTTGTCAGTTAGTACTATACCTTCCAATTGCAGTCAAATTGCAAACAGCAGATAATACATCAGAATTTATTATTCAAGCAGGGAGTCATTTGAGTGTACCACATTTCTCTTCAATAATATTTAAACAATAGTATGGGTATCGATAGCCTAAAACATGATTTTGGGTGCTAAAACTCTAATGTCATGCTTGGAGTAAAGCACACCAAACCTGATTCACAAATCACAAAATCATGTTCCACAATTTGCAGCAACTGCTAACATGATTTTGGAAACACCCAAATGTCTCCCAAGCACACAGCATTAGGGCTTTGGTGAGTTTAAGTGAAACAGTTTCTAGTGGCTTATAGCCATTATTAGTTCACAATTTATCAGTAAGTCGATGGTTTGGAATAGGAATCACAGAAATGGAAGTGGGGGACGGGGTAGAAAAGTCCAAATTATTCAATATTTTAACCTGTATTGTTCAGGATCTTCTTTCAATGCCTTAATGTATGCTTGGAAGATGGCATCTCGGTCCTCATCACTTGGATACCCTTCCATGAGTTGCTCGTATACAGTGACAAAGCCAAGGGCAAATACAGCATCATAGCGATATGATCTCTTGTATCTCATTAGATGTTGCTGAACAATGAGCTCTTGCAGCACCGTGTTGTAGATACTAGGAATTGGTCGCTTATATTCCTTGAGAAAATTTAACTTTGTCTCAGAAACAGTTGGAGGGTCTGCAGATCAAGTGTGTAAAGTAAACAACCCATAACCAACCAACTGTGATAACAATATTCCATTTCATATTTTATTACTTTTTCCCATGTAGCACTATGAATATTAGAACGACAAAGGAACCTAATTTGGAACCATTTGACACTACATCACATGGTCACTAACATGATTCTAAGTAACATCTTCATAATAAAAACCAAATCACTTGCTGATAACATTGAAAATCGAAACTATACTCATCTCTGCAAGAAAGAGCTGCAAAGAATTTCAGTTTGACGTTCACACACAAAAAATCATCACAAACACAACACGGTGGCATTAATCCAGAAAATTTCCCAGTCAATTGTACAAAGAGCCACAAGGAATTTCATCCACTTGTTACAAAAGAACTCTAAAACTATGTTCAAACCTCATCAACCACAGTTTCAATTGCAACATTATCCTCAAAAGACAAATTCCTCCTTAAAAATCCGGTTGCAAAACCAAATTTAAAAAACAGACTTAAAAATTGACAACCATACACCTGTAAAACATCATTTTCAACTCCAAACCTTAAAAAACAAAAATTGAAAACAACCCAATTCTCGGAGAACCAAAAGGAGCTCAAAACTCATATTGTACCCTTTTTTCCTCACTTAGTGGGGAACCAAACAAACCTGTGACAGAGGAAGAGGAGCAGCGAACAACCATTTTGGAAGCATAACTGGAAGCTCGAACTCCAAGATAGTGGCATGAGAAACCAACGCGGAAGCTTAAGGTTGGTGAATTGGAAGAGAGGGTGAGGTTCCTCTGAGAAGATTGGATGAGAGTGGAGAAATGGAAAGAAGAAGTAACAGTGGCCATCGGAGAG
Organism: Phaseolus vulgaris; assembly: GCF_000499845.2. Lineage (NCBI taxonomy): Eukaryota > Viridiplantae > Streptophyta > Magnoliopsida > Fabales > Fabaceae > Phaseolus > Phaseolus vulgaris. The sequence goes on from NC_023749.2 coordinate 14,266,297, forward strand.
AAAGAGAGAGAGAGTGTGTGGTGGCCGGGATCAGAAGTTTTGCGGCATAGCAGTGAAAATATTCACAGACAGAGAGGCATTGCTTTGCTTCTTTGGGTTGGGGAAAGTGAGGCTTTTGTGAATTGCAGCAAAGACAAGCTTATCCAAGGAAACAATGGTATAATGACACGTGGAAACATGTAATTTCTTTGTAAAATAATCAAAAAGCAAATTATCAGGTGAGTATTACATCTTTTAACATGATTATCTTAGTGATCTTTATTTCTTAAACACTTGGTTGTGAGTTTGATTTTTTGTGTATGAAAAAAGTATTGGTTTAGATGTATTTTTTTCTTTATTTCATTAAATTCTGGTTTTTTAACTATTATTTTCATAATTTAGGTTTTTATTTTTAATTATCCAGAATTTTAATTTTCGAATTTGTAATGTTATGTAGATTCGTTAAATTTTAATTATCAGTAACATGAATCAAAATTCAGTTAAATTTTAATGGATAATTGAACTAAAAATTGAATAAATTTATAGATTATTAAAATTAAAGGGTCAAAATTGTATAAAACTAAGGGACTAAAATTATATAAAAAAATATAAGTATAAAAATGTAGATTGTGTCAAATATAGCACCAAAACATAACTAAACCAAAAAAAATTATTTATAATGTAATGTTTAATAATGTAATGTTTAATTATCATATAAAAACATATACAAATATATAATATAAATAGTCCATACAAATATATATATATATATATATATATATATATATATATATAATTCTTCAGTGATTTTAATATATACACACATAAAACAAAATAATTAAAATAAAACATTAGATACTCCATGTGTACTTGAGGAGTCCTATAACCTGAAATATTTTCTTCTCTAGTGTAAAAGAACAAAATCATCACAGATAAAGAAAAACTAATACAACAAACAATAGGATAAGCTTAAGATAATTCTATAAAATTTCAACTATAAAATAACAAACATAAATTCATCAACTCTTATACATTTTCACAAAATCATCAAATGTCTATCAAATTCATCTTCTATCAAATTCATCTGTCATATTACTCGTGTCAGACTTCTATTGATCCATATACTCAGACATTTGACTCTACTTCCAAAAGACTCGTGTATTGAAATTAGCATCCAGATACCTACACATATCATACTACCCATTGTGAATCCACACAGTCATGCATATAATCATCTCAATATTTCATAATCTCATATGACATGCTTTAATCAGTTCTTTTAAACTTTCTTCAACTCTCATCAACTAAATAACTTCATCTATGTTATTACATTATAATAGTAGAGTCAAGATCATCTCATTAACAGGACACTAACAAATCAATACACCCTAATAACAATTTAGACATGGTATTTTCTTTCTTGAAAATACTATGTCTTGATCACACTTCATATCCTTTTATACTTCATGTAACACATTAATACACCATTCAATCACAATACATTTGAACTTTCTAAAACAATTCAAATATATAAAAAAAATTCACTTAAACACATAACTAATTACTTTGAATCATATTTTTAAATAAAATTTAAAATTTTCACTTAAAAACAATAAACAATAATAAATTAGGCTCTTAAAAGAAAAAATAAAAATTTAAGTTTTAATTTTTTACTCTAGCTTAGGCGAAAATTATCTCGCTTTAGCAAGAATGGGTCTCGACCAAGCGAAAATCCTCTCGCTTAAGCGAAAACGGACTCGAGAGCACCCCAAAATTCACCTCTTTTGGCTTGAGTGAGATTTCCTCTCGCTTGGGCGAAAATGGGTCTCGCCTGAACTTCCCTCTCTCTTGAGCGAGAATGGACCTAAGAGCACTCCATTTTTCACTTTATTCTTGCTTGAGCGAGAATTATTTCACCTGATCGAGATATGCAAGTTAAAACTACATAATTGTGCTATCATTCCGATTTTCAACCAAAAATTTACATTCAAACTTGCATTTTAGTAACACATGCCACATTAAAATTAACATTTCATCATTACTCATAATGGTAGATGGGTTCTCAATGAGCCACTACGTCAAACTATATATGTATATATTCGTTATATCTAATTTAAGTCATTCAAAAATAAAACAAATTCATACTCAATTCAATCTTTATACCTCAAATGATTCACAATACAATTCAAATCATTCATACTCTCATTCAAACCTTTACAATCTTAAACAAAATGCATTCAATAAATGATTCATATCTAAATCAATATATACTATACAAAATTCACAAAAGCATCTACTTTACTCAAAACAAACAATCCCGCAAGAAAATTGGAACTAGTGACCACATCACCCCCACATCCAATCTTCTAGCATATGGTTCAATTGAAAATAAAACTAACTTCCCTTACCTGAGTTTGAGCATGTGCTCACTAAGAGATCTAATTTCTACAAGGCCCAAGGACAGCTTAACATGCACCACAAAGTCCTGATAAAAAAATCTAACTATAACACTTAGACTTTGAGCTAACAAGGAATAATCTTGAAGCTAAAATCATCACATGCAAGGATCTAAATAGAGACCAACCTAACAAGTTAAAATTTGACTAAAAGAGAAGAGCGAAAAGGAACTTACTCTATCAGAGATTTTGATCAGACAGTCTTGTAGTCTTGGTTGCCAGGAGTCCAATGGCGGACTCTAATCGTCAATCTTATGAGCTAGGAAGTCAGAATCTTAGAGAGAAGGGACAAAAAAGGAAAAAGGAATTTTTTAAAGAGATGGTGGTTCTTTTAAAATGAAACCTGAATAACTGAATTTTCTATTTATATACTTTTTTCATGTTAATCATAAAATATTTAAATGTCACTTAAAATATATCACTTTTACTCTATGGTTATTTTCTGAATCCTTACATTCTCCCCAATAAGAAAATTTTTGTCCCCGAAAATTGACTTACCAGAAAAGAGATAGGGATAGGTTTCTCTCATGGTTTCTTCCATTTCCTAAGTTAATTCACCAAATCTATCATTCCACACCACCTTCATCATACTGATGGTCTTGCCTTTGAGTTGTTTACTCTGATGATCTTCAATTATAACTGGTTTAGCTTCAAAAGACAAGTTTGTTAGAATAGGTGACTTGAAACAGGAGGGAGATGAATTGTTTTAGTAAGATTTTCGCAAATACTAGAGTTAGATTGAAAAAAAAAATCAACTAATTGATTTACCTGTCAAACTAATTATAAAAAGCATAATAGGTATATAACAAAAATATAAACTAGTTGTTTTGAGATTTCAATTGATTGATTTACACGCAAAACACTTTAAAACAAAATATATGACAGATATCAGATTAAGAGAGAGATAATGCACAAGAGAATTATACATATTTGTTGAAACAAGTGTGTTCAAGCTTTGAAGAATCCAAACCCTTTGAATGGAGTAGACATGGAGATCACATATGGTGTGTGGACTGCAGTTGCGGGTCTGAAGTATGCTGGCCTAAGAATCAACAAGGGAAATCTTGGAGTAGTAGAGGATTTCAACAAAGTCCAATACTACAAGAGTTGCTTGAAGAATCAAAATGCTCAAGTGAGGACTTGTTCGGTTGGAGGCTTAAAGCTTGATGAAAGGTTGTTGGCCCTTATTATAACTTGGATTCTTACTCCAAGGGGGAGCAATCATTATGTCCTTACAGAAGAAGACCTTGTGTATATCTACTGCATAATGAAGAAGATCAGAATCAATTGGATCCACATCATCAAGGAACACATGCAAAAGGCCATGAGGTTAAGTGATTATCACTATCCATATGCAGTATTAATCTCTAAATTTTTGTTGTATTTTGAAGTGAATCTGGAAGATGAGACATCTGAGTTGGTCAGGTCAACTCAAGAGATGAACAATGGCTCTCTTAGCAAGATGTGATTCACCAAAATAGGTGGCAAATGGCTCTGCGAAACAACCGATTGTTTTTCTGGTGCTGTGCTTATTTGCTTTGTGTTTTGGCAAACTGATTTCTATATCAAATTTTTCTCGAAGTAATTTCATTCTAGACTTAAAAGTTTGCGAAAACTCTCTTTAAACCATTCACCCCCCCCCCCCCCTCTAATTTAAAGCCATACATTCTAACAATATTTACTCTTAACAAATAGCTACATTCAGTCCTCAACACACAATTGAGAATTCACTAAAATAATCAAACAAGTTTACAAGAACAACCAAGAGTGTTGATCTTGAATCCTAAAAGACCACACAACACTCGTAACCACACATAGAATTCAAAAACCCTATCTGAATTTACAACACAATGCAGTAAAAAAGAATGAAGTTCGAATACACTTGAGTTTAATACAAACGAAGAACAACATAATCGATAACCCAGAAACCTACTTCACATCACAAAAATAACCAAGATTCAAATGTAATCTCCAAGAATGATTTTAAAATAGTTTGTTTTTCTCTCTCAAAAAGTGTTGTCTTGAATGATCAGAAAACATCTTTATATAGGCTAAAAAAGATTGTTAAAACAGTTTAATCATTTAATAAAATCAGTTAAATTAATTAAAAACAGTTTGAATAACATAGAAATATTCTATTAAAATTATTCAATTGATTTATGAAAATAATTGATTGTTTTCTTTAACAGATGAAATCACCAGATAAAAAACTAGTTCATTTATCGAAATAAATGGTTAATTTTACTTAACAAAAAAGACAAAAGGAAAACAAATCGTTGTTAAATCATTTAAAAAACTTTAAGTGTGTTTCAACCCATTAATACGATAAATTAATATGTTAAAATACTTACTCTAGTCAACAGACTTGAATAGAAGTAATTTCAACTCATTAATATACGAATCAAATAATTAAAATAAACACAAATTTGGAAAACAAAACATTTAAAGGAGATTTCAAATCAGGTTTACTTGGAACATAATAAGATGCAAATTTACATAAAAAAATCTACCTAACTAGACACGCACACAACAAGTCTTCAAGACAAATTTGAAAATTTATCAAAGTTAACTTGTTCAACAATTTGATGAAGACAAATCTCCAAAGTTGTGTTGTAGATTTTTACACAAGGAGATCCTGCAAAACAAAAGGATAGACCAAACAATCCACAATATACACACTACAAGAAAACATCGATTTAGCTGCGATATATTTGTGTCAGCCAATCATAGACACCATTTCTGTCAGCCAAACTCATGTAAGGCCGACGCAAAGAAGATATTGCGTGGGCTCCCCGACGCATGCAAGACGCAAGAAAAGAGAATGAAAATAATAATAATAATAATAATAATATTGTGTCGGCCAAACCAACGCATACTTTGGGTCGTGCGTTGGCCTAGTAGATGATAATGGCCAAACAAAAATATATTTAATTGATGCGTCAGCCAGGCTGACGCATATTTACTATTTAATTTTTTTTATATTTGTAAAGATTTATTTATTTTAAATTTATTTAATTAATAATATTATAATAAATATTTTAGTTTTGAATAATTTATTGTATGTATATTTAAATTATATATATATATAGATTTATTTATTTTAAATTTAATGAATTTTTAATATTGTAATAAATATTTTAGTTTTGAATAATTTATTTCGAAGTAAAATTTAAATTTGTATATAATTTATTTAATTAAATTTATATATTTTATTAAGTGTTCAATATTAAAATCATTTAAAGAAATTATCATAAAAATTTTAGAAAGAATTGAAAAATGTAGAAAAATAATATTTGAGTAAATAAAAAAATACGTATTTATAGTTTTAAATGTTATATAAAATATAAAATATGCATAAATTTAAGGATGTAAATTTGACATGAAGTAATTAATGTAAAATTTAATTGATGTATTTAAAAATAAAAAACAATTATTGTTACAAAATGTGAAAGTAAACTTAAGAAAATAAAAAAGTGAGGTTAAAATCATTTATTGGTAACTTAAATAAATTTTAATCTCATAATATCTTTGTAATGGATAAAGGAACAATTTATTTTGAACTAGACATTCCCATTGATGTCCATTGTGATACTTCTAAGGAATGATGTTGTTCTCAATGTATATAGTAAGTATTGTGCCAAATATGAGTTAAGTCTACTCCTTGTGAGTACATCTATTTGTAAACTTTTATGGGCTTCGATCTTTCACACTAGCTTTTCCAGGTTTTTAATGTGACATATCACAATATTATGTCATAAAATCTGAATATCATGTAAGTATAATCGAAGTATTTTGTAATGTAATCAGAGTATTTAGATAATATAATCAGAGATATTGTATGATTAAATGAATGCATTAATCAAACTATTATGTATATTATCAAAGATATTATATGATAAAATCAGTATAATTAAAGAAATCGAGATATTGTATCCTAAAATCAAATTATGTGAAAACATATTAATTATGCGTTAATAAGATTGATTCTCATAATATATTTGTCGAAATATGACGATAATTATATGAGAGGTTCATTAATAATATTCCCATAAACCTTGGTTTTACTTAATCATGGGCCACTTTGATCATTACATGGAAGGTTCATCAGATTTTGGATTATAAGTTCATAACCTTAGCTCATTGTCATTTTGGGTGGAGCATATGTACTATTTTTTCTTATTGGAGTTAGTAAGCTAAGAGTTGAACTAAGAAATAGATTGTAAAGGCTAAAAAGGGTATAGTAAATGCTAACACATACGATTATACTTACTTTGATAGGAAAGGAAACCTTTTTTTTTCAATATCGCACCTAAGAGTTATTTTTTAGACATTAATAAATTGATTACTTTTAGATAATAGTAGATAAAAACAACATTAAGGATAAATGGTTTTCCAAACCAAAGTTTAATTGAATTATTTATTTATTTTTGTTGTATAAATTAAATTAATCTCTTCTTGTATAAATTAAATTATTTTTTAAGGTTTTATTTAAGTTTATTAAATATTTAAAATATTAGGAAAATAGTGAATTAAATATCTATTAAATTTAATGATTTATGTATTATTGAAAGAATTCATAAAAGTATGAATTTATATGTAATATTTGTTAATTATATCTTGAGTCAAATTCATTTTATTAATATATGTAGGGGTTTGCGTTGGCCAGGCGATGCAAAATATGCTTCCTCCTATGCGACGCACATGACTGACATATACATTGTGTTATATACAAATCTGCTATGTTAACTTATTGTTTTTCTGCAAAGGTTGAAAACAGTTTTCAACTTTCACTGTTCTTGTTTTGTGGATAAAAACCAATACCTGATTTTTCAAATACAAAACTTTGAGATGCTAGCACACTCTCAAAATTTGATTTTCCTTTGGTGAGTTTATCCATAATTTTCACAAGATAAAAAACTTTGTTTTCAAGGATTTTGCAATTTTCACAAGAACCTGAGTCATACTCACAAGAATATTTTTTGTAAATAAGTTCAAGATTTTTCAAAATCATTTATGGAATTATCTAATTCTTCTTCTAAGCTTTTAACTCTAGTTTCCAACCAATTGTTCAAACCTTTTAATCTATTGTTTGTGAGAGCCAACTTATTTGTCTCTTCATGAGTCTCTTTAAAAGCCTCAAGAAGTTGATAATAGTTGTCACCTTTAGATAAAGAAGTTGAGCTTACACTACTTGATGTTGATGCCTTGAAACACAGATTAGCTTCTGCATTTTCTGAAGAACTGGAAGAGGACACTTCATTGTCATCCCAAGCTACATAGGCTTTCTTGGTCTTGCCTCTTCTTTCTCCTTTGAATTCTGTTTTCTCTTTGTTCTCATTGTTAGGACAATCTGCCTTGATGTGTCCCTGCTCACCATAGCCAAAGCATGTGTACTTGTTAACATTAAAATCATTCACTTTCTTGGAATTATACATTTTAGAAGATTGACCTTTGTTGTTCTTCTTCAAGAATTCACAGAACTTTTTTTTATAACAAACTCATTGTGGCTTCTTCACTGTCACTAGAATCTTGATATCTTTTATGGCCAGCTGTTTTCAGGGCTATTCCTTTGATGTGTTTATCCTCACTCTCTTGGACAAACAACCGATTCATTTCAAGTTCATGTTTCCTTAGCTTACCAAACAATGAGGCTGTTGTCATGGATGTTAGATCCTTTGATTCAGAAATGGTAGTAACCTTTGGCTGCCAAGACCTGTCAAGACACTTTAAAATCTTTATGTTAAGCTCCTCTTAGTCAAAGCTTTTTCCAAGACTCATTAGGTGATTCACAATGTGAGAAAAACGTTTATGCGCATCAGAAATTGTTTCCCCTTTCTGCATCCTGAATAATTCATATTCTTGAATGAGAGCATGTTTTCTTGCCCTCTTCACATTAGTGGTTCCCTCGTGTGTCATATTTCTTTTGCAGAATTGCATAGTGACACCCTAAAAAATTCATCAGAGCTTAAAACATAAGTTATTATATTTTTTGCAATCCAATCAAACTTGGCTTTCTTACTATCAGTTTCGATCCATTCAGACCAATGCTTATCAACAAACACATCATCCTTTTTTACTTGTGGAATAAAATGTTCGTTCTCTATAGCTTCTCACATTCCTTTATCTGTAGATTGAACAAAAAAAATTATTCTAACTTTCCAGAATTGATAGTTCACACCACAAAATAAAGGTGGTCTATTAATAGAAGCTTCTTCCCCAAAAGGTAACTTGTCAACCATTAAAAAACATATTTGAAAAACAGGACTTGAGAAAATTTCAAGAACCTAGCTCTTGATGTCAATTGTAAAAATTGATGGCCTAAACAAGAGGGGGGTGAATTGTTTAACAAAAGATTTTCACAATTTTTAGCTAAGAATGAAGATTTATGAAGAATTACAGAAAGAACAATCAGGGAAGCCAATAAATCAAAGTTGTTAAAACTGTTTACAGAAAAACAATCGGTTGAAATTTCGATTTAACCGGTTGTTTATAACAGCAGAGACAAAAACCACATCAAACAGTTTGTAATGAGTGAGAGAAAGAGAGAGAAGATCACACAATCAATTATACTGGTTCACTCCTTACCAGAGCTACATCCAGTCCCCAGAAAATCACTGGGTATTTCACTAAGCAATCAACAACATATTACATTCACAGAACACCACAAAGAGGTGATCTTGACCACACAAGAACACACACCCTTTTTTCCTTTACACACACAGTCAGAACAATCCTCTGACTTTACAGATTTACTGTTTTACAAGTATACAAAATGAAAAACAATTAAAAGAATAGAAGGAACATATTACACCTGGTGTACAGGAAATCACAGAGCTCCTAATTCACTTCTTGAACCAATAGCACAGCCTTAGGCAATCTTGCAAAGCTTGAATCAAATCTCTCTCAAAAATGTTTCTTGATCTCTTTTTTTTTCAAATATGGAGGGTAACCCAGTTTTATAGCTCTTGAAACTAGCTGTTTTAGGCAGTTAAACGAGAGGTAAAACAGTTTCAAATCAACTGAAAACATATTTAACAGGTTTTTGAAAAGCTGTTAAGAAATTAAAAAATCAACCAGTTGAAATGTTGTTTTAACCGGTTGAATTGGTTTTGACAATTAGTCAACCAAGTCAAAAACAATTTGAAAACCCTCCAAACAAGCTGGGTGTAAAACAATCAACTAAACCGAGAAATCAACCGATTGTTTTTCACTTAGCTTAGAAAAAACACTTTTCATTTTCAAAACCAGATTGATTCAACTGTGCTTTGGATTAAGAATGAATTTTACAAATTCTAAACTACCTAGAACTAAACACCAAACTCAACAACACAAACATCAAGCTCTCTTCAAAGATTTGGAGGCATCACAGGAGGTGATTATTGTGAAAGATGAATTGAAACCGGGGCAACCAATAATGATGAGAAGTTCTAAGTTAAAATTTTAACTTAGAAAGTTAAAAACAAAAGGGTCAAGTTTATGCGTTATCAAAGAAATTAGGACAGATGGAACTATTGAACTTGAAAGCCCATATTCTAGAAGAACTAAGGTTGTAACCAGGAAATTGTTACAACAAAAAGCATAACCACCTAAGAGAAACAAACGTTAAGCTATATGATGTTAAACAAGCATGTTTTGGGAGGCAACCCAGTATAACTTTTATTCATTTAATGTCTTTTTTTTTTAATTTTTCTTTTGAGATTAGTTGATAAAATCCATCATTTTTCATAAATTTAGAATTTTTTAGTGCAGAGAAACTTGCCAGGGCAAGTTAAGTCATTAAGAAAGAGGTGGTCTTTAGAGTAACCTCGTCCAAGCGAGACAAATCTTGCTTAAGCGAGATTTCAGTTATACAATCTTGTATGGGCAAGATACAGCTCGCCTGAGCGAATTGAACGATCCAAAATTACGTAATTAAGGGAACCCAAACCATGTATGCCTCCAAATCAGTTTGAAGCTTATGTAGCTTGGTCTGGGGATATGTACTATTATTATGGGGGGCAGGTCCAACATATGAAGAAGGCCCATCTACATTTGTAGATGAGGAATTTAATACAGAGTTGGATGAATTACTAAGAAGAGAAAATTGAGCATAAAGAGCATAACAAAAACATGGTTTTATCTTTCTAGTTTTTTTTTTCTTTTCAGTTATTTAATTTTTTTTATCTTTTTAGTTGTTTAGTTTTCTTATTTTGTTTGCTTATTTCTTTATTTTCAGTTTTAATTTAATCGTTGAGTTGTTTTGTAGTTTTATTTTTTCTTAAAAGAACTGCAATATTATATTTGAATTGTGGAAAAAAATATTAATCAGACTTTGTATTTAAATATTATAATAGTGAAATGAATTAGACACAGTTTAGAAAAGAAAATATGATTGAATCCATATTCAAATGTGGTTGAAATTGTGATACATGAAAATTTAACAGGATGATTAATTAGAATAGAGAATGACAAACAATAAGGAATTATCCTAATTAAGCTAAGTGAGTGTGTGAATCCTAAACAATTTTGAGAGTCATTGATGAATTAACAATTATGGTTGCTTAATTTTTATTTTATATTACATCATAAAAGAGCATGAAAATGATTAAGGCATTTGTGTTAATTAGGAACCTAGGGCCAAATAACCAACATTTATGTAAATTGAATTCATTTTTTTATAATCCTTTTGAGCCAAGAATTTTTGTTATTATTATTGCACCCTGAACCTTAAATGATATATTTTCCTACCCATTGACATGTTTAAGGAAGAAGAACATAGATGCAATATATAGAAAAAGGAATGGTTGGTTTTAGTTGTTTTAAAAGTTCAAATAATTCAGTTGGTTGGAAATAGGAATAATGTATTCTATTATCTTGAAAAAAAAAAGAGTTCATGTTGAAATCATGAATAAGTAAAAAGAAAAGTGTTAACTATAAAGAAAATGGTGATTGGATAGCACATATGTACTCTAATGGGATTGTAGGTATGTTCTTCTTCTTTTAAATGTGCATTTTGTTATATGAAAACCCCATATTTTTTGGAAGCCCAACCTCATTATAGCTCTATAAAAGACCTTAAGATTCATGTTTCTTATATGATTGTGATAATAAGATGAAATGAAAAGCAACTGTGATTTGGTAGGATTCAGTTAAAATAAAAGCAAACACTTTTATTATTTGGTTTAGTGAGAATATAAGAAGAAAATCCTTGATGAATTGTCATTTTTATTATTTTAGTTCAATTCTGGAAGTTGATTGTATCTATATTTTGCTATATTTGAAATTGGAAGCATCATAAGTTTTCAATTCAATATGTTGTTTAGTAAATAAAGCTATTTTGATATTTGAATTTAAATATGATTTATGTGTATTCATTTACTTTGCATGAGGACAAATAAGATTCTAGGTTGGTGGGAGTTGATAAGTGTCATATTTCAGTAATATTTCATATTAAAATACAAACATTTATGGATATTTATTGATAAAATATCTATAATTTAACCCTTAATTTATGAATTTAAACATTTTTACATATTTTGTGATTATAATATGAATAAGAATCATTTATTCCCAAATTTATGTTAATTTCAGGATTCTAGGAGAAAATGGAGATGAAAAGACCAAAGGAGAATAGATAAGATGAAAAGGGAAAGTTGGAACATTTAAAACTCGCTCAAAACTTGTCCAAATTTGCCCAAGCTAGATCACTCCAGAGTAACTCACCCAAGCGAGTTCACTCCAATGAAGTTGGGTTTTTTCTCGTCAAACTCGCCCAAGCAAGTAATAACTTGCCTAGGCGAGAAGTCACTTAGCCCAAGTCCAACTAGGTTAAATATGAGGCGTGAGGCATAACCTTAGACATCATTGTGAGAATAGAGAGAGACTGAAAAGCCTAGAGGAGGCAATTGTCAAGGAGAAACATTTTGGATCTTCTTTTCTTGCTTTCCATGCTTGTAATGGCCAACATGAATGGCTAATTCTTCTCTTTGGGATTGTGAGTAATATATTCAAAATATTATGTATTGATGTGGTATTTATCTATAAAATTTCAGTTCGTGATTGATGATTGGTATTGTCATTTTATTCTCAAAGCTTGAATTATTCATTATTTAAATCCTTAGATTTGACTGGAAAGTAGTTCTAAGCATCTTATCTAAATGATAATGCTTAACATATTTGAATGTTAGGAATAGATTTGAAATGTTATTTGCTTTAAAACATTTGTTCGTAATGATAAGAATTTTTTATAAATATGTGAGGAATCGATATTTAGGAGACTCTCTTAATAATTTTGTATGCAGGGAATCAATATGAATGATTTTTATATGTGCATCAATATAAATCAAGATTGAATATTATAATCTTTTGAGAAATGTAGAAGAGTGAGAAGGATGAACCTCAATCCCAATTTTCTCAATTGACTCGTACACATCTTTTACTTTGCTTTATTTAATTTCTTGAAAATTCACCATACAAACAACCTTTTCAACAAGCTTTTACATATTGTCATATATTTAGTGAATCTTATACTTGAGAATTTAACTGTTCATTGCGGGTTCGATATCCATCCTTAAGGACAAAACTTATTACTTCTGACACAGTACAATTGTTGTAAAAAATAGTCATCACTAATTGTGGTGGTTGAGGTGTTCGTGTTGATGACAAATATTTACCCAACACCAACATTCCCCCTTCATTTGTTCTTCCAACAACCATGGAGTCTACACATTATATCTATGAAGGACCCCCACTTCCTACACTTCATGAACAAGATATTGAACATCATTTAGGAAAATTAAATGCTACTACCTTTTCTATAAAGCCAATTATGAATTAACCTACACCGGTACAAAATTCTCTTAAACTTGAGTATGAGTCGGGCAATATAGTTGATCAAAGGCCCTAACTTCATGCATAAAGAGTAGAGTAAGTATATTTTAATCTAATTGTTATTCATTAATATGTAGACTAAGTGATATGATTTCATTTGAACCTTTGATTATTTTGGGATGAGTTGACATTGGTTTCATAGTATTCAAGATACTTTCAAGAATAGGATCAAGTTCTAAAAGGCAATTGAAAGAGTTTTTAAAACAACAAAACAAAGGTTCATACTCAAAATGCAAGATTTATGACTTGTAGTGCAAGAAATGATTATAGAATGAATGGGTTACTCTAAAACAGCAAGTAAACCCCAAGAACTACTCAAGAACAGTTTAGGAAACACAAGAACAGTGCCAAGAACATAAATTTAACGCAGCAAACAAAGGATCTACCGATTGAAATGAGCTAAGTAACAAAACCCGTGGAAAAGGAATTTGAAAACAACAAGATTATCACATGTAATTTGATACCACAATGGAACGAACCAAGAACAGCAAGGAAACAATCAAACTGCACTGATTAAAGGAGAAATAAAGTGCAGGAAATGAAAGGGAAAACAGCAAAGAACAGATTGCACCGAATGGATAGGAAACACAAGCAAGAAACACAAAAATGGAAGAAAATGGAAGATGGAAAGAGTGACTTATGTGGTTGTAGACCAAGGGAGGATCTTCACGCCACTTGGAGGGTGGTTTGCTCCAAGATGAGTGGTGGTGCTCCCACTTGAGAGTCCCAAGAGCTCACAAGATGAGACTAAAGAGAGAAGAAGAGTCAAGGCTCACAACTTTCTCTAAAATTCACTAGAATTTCATTACTTTCAATTTCAACTTGTTTTACAATGAGGCAAGGCTCTCCTTTTATAAGGAGGGAGATGATCGGCCCTCTAGGTAAGGAAGGAAGGAAAAACTCATTCTAGTTCCTTCTATGAACAAAAGGCGCGTAATTATGCCAAAAGGTGACCTTCCTAGCCATTTCTAAGTAACTAGTGACTAAAAGTACCTTTACATGCATAGTTTCTTTTGTTTCCTTTTTTAGGCACTTCCCTAAGGTTATCCTATCTTATTGACAATTTTATACAAGAGATATTACAAAGAGAGATTTCATTTGGCAATCTCTTCCCAATGATCTAGCCATGCTCCTAGTGATTCTTTGATTGGAGTGGGCTTGGGCTTCTCCATGATTTTGGTCTTCTCCATGAGTTTGGCCTTCTTGTTCTTGAATGTTGGCCTCCTTTTCATCTTGATTTGCATCATACTCTTCGGGTTGGAGAGAATTCGTCAACGAATTCTGAAAGCCTGCAGAGAAAGGAGTTAGATCACTGACATTAAATGTATGACTAGCAAGAAAAGTATCAGGCATATCTAACTCATAAGCATTATCATTAATCTTCTTTAGGACCTGAAAAGGACCATCACCCCGAGGCTTTAGTTTTGACTTTCTTTGAGAGGGAAACCTCTCCTTTCTTAAATGAAGCCAAACCCAATTTCTCGGTGCAAAGATTAATGCCTTTCTCCTTTTGTTGGCATGCTCAGCATACTTGCCAACTTTCTTCTCAATTTGTAGCTTGATGTGATTATACAAGTCTTTTATAAAAGAAGCTTTTTCTAAACCATCTTTGTATAAGACATCATCAAGTACAAGAATGGGAAGAAGATCAAGAGGTGTCAAAGGATTAAAACCATACACAACCTCAAAAGGAGAATGGGATGTGGTAGAATTTACTACGCGATTATAAGCAAACTCAATATGTGGTAGTAAATTCTCCCATGCCCTTAGGTTCCCCGAAATAAAGCATCTCAACATTTGACCCAAAGTTCTATTCACCACTTCTGTTTGACCATCAGTCTGAGGATGACAAGTAGTAGAAAAGAGAACTTTAGTACCAAGTTTGGCCCATAAGGTCCTCCAAAAGTAGGGGTGGCAAAGCGGGCCAGCCCGCCCCGCATTGACCTGCCCCGCGCTTGGCCCGCAAAAATGCGGGTTGGGTTGGCCCGCCCCGCAAAGTTATTGCGGGCTAGAATTCCCGACCCACCCCGCATAAGAGCTGGCCCGTGGGTTTGTGGGACAGCCCTCGTTCTTTTTTTTTTTAAATTAAATTTTTTTTTTTACCTTTTGTTCTTAAAAAATTGTCAAATTACACTTATATATTTGTTACTATCAAACCTAATTTTTTTTTCTTCCTTTTCAAAAGTAGTCAAACATAAAAAAAAATTAAACATTAAGATAAATATCAAATATCACTATTCTTCCACTTCCAAAACATTAAAAATACCTAATTCCAAAACATTAAACATAAACATAAACATTAATTCAAAAACATTAAACATAAAAATTATTGACATTCTTCCATTTCAATAACATTGGATGCCGCCTTAGAAGAACTTTCATCCATTTTTTCATAATTATAATCTTCTTCGACATCTGCACACATTAAAACAATGACAATTTTTTTTTCTTGCGGGTTAGCGGGCCAACCCGCCCCGCCCCGCTGTTGGCCCGCGCGGGCTAATACGGGTTAGCGGGTTGAAAAGGTCAGTCTGCCTCGCTTTGCCACCTCTATCCAAAAGTGACTCAAGAACTTAGAATCTCTATCAGAAACAATGCTTCTAGGAAGCCCATGTAATCTAATAACTTCCTTAAAGAAGAGATTTGCAATATAAGTCGCATCATCTACTTTGTGGCATGGTATAAAATGAGCCATTTTAGAAAATCGATCTACCACCACTAAGATAGAGTCCATGCCCTTTGATGTCTTGGGAAGACCTAAGATAAAGTCCATGGAAATATCTACCCAAGGCATTGAAGGGATTGGAAGACGGGTATAAAGACCATGGGGTTGGAGTTTAGACTTTGCCTTCCTACATGCTATACATTTATCACAATAGGAGTGTACGAATTTATGCATGTGATTTTATGCCACCGAAATGAATTTTGCCGCTATAAGTCTCCAATTTAGCCATCGAATTAGTCACCATAATTTTTTTAATTAATTATTTCAACCCATTAGTGACTGAAAATGGTGGTTACTATCACCTTTTACTTCAGCGACCGATTTATCCACTGATTTTCCATAAAAAATTGATCACTAATTTGGTTCCTAGAATTCTGATGACCAGACTTTCTGCGACAAAATAGCGACCACAATTTCTAATATAGCGACCAGTTTATTATTCGATCTCTAAATGCTTTGCGACTAAGGTTTTCGCTCACATCTTTATTTGGTGACTATTTCGGTTGCGAATATTAGTTTTTTAGCAACCGGTTTTAGTGGTTGCCAAAAGTGATTTTTTTTGCAGTATATATATAAGCATGATAAGTGTCAGATTTCAATAATATTTCATATTAAAATACAGGCACTTATGGGTATTAATTGATAAAATAAACATAAAATAAACCCTAATTGTGATTTTAATTTGAATAAGAACAATTTATTCCCAAATTTGTGTTAATTTTAGAATTTTGGAGATGATTGGGCAGAAGGAGAATATACAAAGCTAAAAAGGGAAAGTTGGAACGCACCAGCACTCACCAAAGCTCACCCAAACTCGCCTAAGCTAGATGCCACCAGAGAATCTCGCTCAAGTGAGCTCAATCTCACCCAAGAAAGATTGCTCTAGTAATGTTGGACCTTTTTTCATGTTTCTCGCCTATGTGAGCCCAATAATGCCCAAGAAATAAGTCACTTAGCCCAAACAAAATTAGGTTAAATAGGAGGCTTGAGGCACAACCCTGGAGAGCAAGATTGAGAGGAAAACACCATTGAGTCAATTGTAATCCAATTGTGAGAATATGAGGTGTTAAAAACCTAGAGGAGGCAGCCGTTAAGGAGAAACATCCAAAATCTACTTTTCTTGCTCTCCCTGTTTGTAACAGCCATCATGTGTGGCTATTTCTACCTTTTGGGATTGGGAGTAATCTGTTCAAGCTCTTATGTATTGAGGTGATATCTAAACATAATATTTTGTTCTTGATTGATGAATTGTATTATTGTTTGTTTGTAATGCTTGGTTTACCATGATCTCAAAATTTAGCTTTGACTGGAAAGTACTGCTAAGTTTCTGACACAAACTATAATGCTTAACATATTTGAATGCTAAAAATAAATTTAAAATTTTAATTGCTATCAACGTCTGATCTTAATGATAAGAAGTTTCTATAAATATGCGAGAAATCGATATTTAGGAGACATCTTAATAATTTTATATGTGAGGAATCGATATAAATGGGTTTTATACGGACATCAATATCCATCAAAGGACATAATATTGTCATGCTAATCAAAATACAAAAGAGTGAGAAAGATGAACTCCAATCCCTATTTTTCCAATTGAAGCAACAAACTCTTTGATTTGTTTTCTTTTTAAGCATTGCAATCATAACAAATTCCAACAAACTTTATTATTTTGTTTTCTATTTAATGAATCTTTTACTTGATTATTCAATGTTCCTTGTGGGGTCGATATCCATCCTTAGGAGCAAATTATTACTTCGAACAACGCGATGCACTTGTCATAGAAATCATCAAAGCACAAGCATTCATATATGCAAGCAAAAATAGTAGTCCATAATTAATCTTGTTATTATGATCAATAATCTCCTTTTTTTTATAATTATAATCATTTTAAACCTCTATTATTTTCATGTGAACCTTGCACACAATACTACACACCTTTCCTCTCCTTTGGAACATATAAAAAGAAAAATTAGAAGTCTAGTAAAAAAGAAATTTCATTAAAAATATGACAAAGAAACATCCACTAACAAAAAAGAGAAACAAAAAAATAACAACAAACCAAGCATTACAAAACAAATGGAAAAAAGGAAATGATAATGAAATGCATGGATTGATATGTGACTCTTTTTACTTTGACTCGTTGTCTCCTATATGGTGTTTTTTTAAGACACTTCTAAATGATTAGAAACACTTCATATATTTTGTCTTAGTGCATATCATAATGTTCTCGAATCTCCACTTGCCATTTGTATGTGATATCCAGCTTGGTTAGTAATGATTTTTAAAAGGAGTGAGAGATTTTTCTTCTTGTTCAGGTTTTTATTCTTATCATTCTTTAATCTCAAGATCTAAAAGAGCATCCTTGTACATCATTGCCAATATTTTGTTTAATCAAATCCATGTGACGAATAGAAAATTTATTTGCTTTGTTTGAACTAAACATAATGGTAATGGTGAAGAATTCATCTCTGAAGTCAACCTTGGTATGCTCTAAAACCTTGGTTGCTTTCAAGATATTATCAATTATCATGCATGACTGATTTGTTTGAATGTTATTTTTGAAAACAAATATCTAAGACAATTGTGTTAGGATTGTGTAAGGATCAATTGTGTTAGGATTATGTAAGGATATCTAGGACAATTTTGGTACACCTTGACCTTGTTGAATATTTTCCAGTACCAATAGTAATACTAATGTCATCCAATTTGAAACCAACGCTCTTGGTTAAGATATCATTCTCAAATATAATTGGAACTTCTTTAACTTTGGAATGTAACACTCTATTCTTTAGTTTTGCATTTGCAAAGAATATGCTCACCAAGTTTAAGTAAAAATTCCCATTCCATCTCTACAAAAGTCCTTAGATTTTGATCCTAGAGGATCTCTTGGAATGTGAAACCTTAACCTTTGAATAACTCAATCTTAAGATATTTGTGAACAATAATTTTTCTATCTTTCACTTTTTGCATAACAAATAAAAAAATATGTAAACCATAAATCCAACCTTCTAAATGTCCATATTACATGTGAGCTTATTCTTTACTTTATATTCCTAACCATTGTACGTTTGATCATTTTTATTTGAAAGGAAGACATGATGAAAGATAGTTTGGAGAGATGTTTTGGGAAACAAAGTATCAAACTAGTTTCCCAAAGTGTTGTAGACCTAAACATAGTAAAAAAAAGCCTTATAAAGTTATGAAAGGAACTAATGAATAAAACCCCTTAAAGATAAATCAATATAGTAGTTAGATGTTATGTTTCGTAGGAAACTATGAAAGAGTTATTACAAAGCAATTAGAAGTCATATACCATTCAAAATAATTGATTAAAGTATCAAGCTAATCAATTATATGATTTAGAAAACGTGAAGACAAATAATCAATTATATTAAAATTCAAATGATTAAATATGCAATCATATTCACATATATTATCTAGACAATTAAATGTGAATTCTTGGACATATTTTTTAAATAAAATTGTGTTAGGTATTATTATGGCATCTTGATGTGAGTTGATTTTAGATTCAGCCATTTTTAGATGTGACATTTTACTTAAGATTGACATTTTAGCAATTCATGGTGAGGACCTAAGGAAGATTCTCACTGGACACGAACTTAACCAAATGGTTAAGTAAGTTTGAAGGTTTACTTCACAAAGGCAAAGATGGAAAAACAAGATATGGTGAATATGGAATGCAATTGAGGAAATGAAATAGGAACATGGTAAGCATCAATGGTGGTCATTGCTAAACCAAATGATGATCCATACTTAATAAATGAGCCAAAACCCAAGAACACAATTCAAGGAAACAAATAAAAATTAAGAGCATAAATGGAATGGAAAAATGGAAAGGAATGGAAGAAGAAACTTAGGGAAGGGATGGTGAGGGTGATCACGCCACTTGGGGTGAGGAGGCCACCAAGATAAGTGGAAGGGCCGCCACTTGAGAGCCTCACACTCTTCAAGATAAGACCATGCAAAGAGGAAACAAGCCTCACTATAAGCTCACACAAATAGTGCAGAGTTTCTTTACTTCTCAAAATTCAACATGCAAAATACAATGAGGTAGGCCTCCTATTTATAGGAGAAGGAGCATTGGAGAACAAGCATGAAGGGTAGGATGGGAAACACTAAAAAAGGGGCAGCCTTAGGGTTTGACTAAGTCAAATTCGCACCTTAGGTTTGTCCTTCTAGGAACTAGGTCAAAATTCCTTCCTAAAGATCTAGGAACAAGCTAAAATAGCTAAAATGATAACTACACCCCCTATTATGCTAAAGGCACATTATTCTAGCCTATCTTTGCTATTTGGACCCCTAAAGATAGCCCAAATTATTTACAACATATTTGTATCTTATAAGAATACCAAAAGGAAGAATAGTTAGTGTGTTGGTTTATGCTCAGTTCCTCTGGTGAGGTCCATGTTATCCTTGGTGGGGTTATGAAATTTTCGCTGAGATGATTGTTCACCATGTGCTTTGTCTTTTGCTTCCTTGGTCATCTTCGTAGCTACTTGAGTTGTATCACATCTCAACTATATTGACATTTTAAAGTTTCATCAATCACATGTCACTACATGAAAATTTTATTAAAACAAGAAAAAAAAATACAAAAAATACGATGGGACCAAACCAAAACTCATCCAAAAAATAATTAGTCACCAAACAAATAACAAAATCTAAACTCTAAGAAATTTAAAATATTTAAAAATAAAATAAAATGAACATGGGAAGGTAAATAATTAAATCAAAGGTAATTCAATCTATTAACAAAACTAATGTTAGCAAAATCATTAGCACATTTATTACCCTATAGTAAGATAGAGAAAACTTTAAAATTTATAGGTTTGCAAGTGTTAAGAGTCTTCTACCAACAAGCTTTCAGCCTCATAGAAAAATACTAAAATTTTGAAAAGCATGACAAATTAAAGATGAGTCAGAGTAAGATGTGTTAGTAATTTTTAGCTTTAGATATTTATTACAAGGATCACAACTATCAACCGAACAATAAATACGGGACTTGGTGCCAAGATACATAGTAAATCCTCCAACAAACTTTTATATAGTGACTATGAAGATACCAAACCTCTTATATAATGCCTATATATGAAGATACCAACATTGTTGACATTAACCTTTAACCTTCTAACATATGTTCACATTTAAACTCCAAATATTTGATTATTTTAAATACAATCAATTATCTATCATTGATTATTCTAAATATAAGCAATTATTTATGTATTGATGTTTATAATCAATTATGTACTTAATTGATTCGAAAAAACAGAAGTAAACATCACTAATTATCAATCATATATGTTTAGACACTATATAACATATATAGACATCAAATTCATGCTAAAAAGGAGTTATTGAACATAACTTTCTTTATGTATGCGTAGCTCATTTCTAATTATCTATCTATTTAATTGCATAAAATTAGGGGAGACAAAGTGGGACGGGCCGGCCCGCAGCCCGCTGAAAAAAATCGGAGCGGGTTGCTTATTTCAACCCACTGGTCCGTTTAGGTCCGTCCTGCATAACCCGTAGCCCGCGCAGGCCAAGTGTGGGACGGAGTGGGTTGACCCGCATAACCCGCATAACTTTAAAATGTATAATTTTTTTTTCTACACCCCATATTTTCTTCATGTAACCACATATTTTACATTCCGAAATTTTTAATAACATCTTATTACGCATGTTTTATTATATTATGATATCATTTACCTAATGCATCTAAATAAAAAAAAAATCAAAATTTTTATTTAAAAAAATTATTTTTTTTAATAAATATTTTTTATGCGGATTGACCTGCATGCCTGTGGGTCAACCCTTAAACGGAACGGGTTAGAAAAATTAACCCACAAATTTTTTGTGGGACGGGCCAAGATCTGCATTTTGTGGATCAAGTGCGGTACGGGCCTATGAATTTGCTTTAAGACATAATATTTTTTTCAAACTTGTAGTCATGATTTTGAGTTTCTTGGTAGTTGTTCAATATAAACTTTTTATTTGATGTAATGATTTAAAAATACTAGACAAACTACGATCTAATTATTTCAAGTCCTGGAATAAGAAGAGCACATTGTTTCATAGATAATTCCTTCTTTTTTTACTCATTTTTTTTATTTCAAGTCTTACTTTTGCTTTGTTCTTAATAATGAGTCCAAATTCATCCAACTTATTCAACTTGTTGTACACTAATTATAAGAACGTATTTCGTATCTTATTTCTTTTCAATTCATTTAACTCATCTTGCATAACAAAAATCAATCATCATAAAAAAAAAAGTTTTTCAACTACTTTAGCTCTCTTTCAAACACAAAAGTTACATTTATTCAAAATATATTCGAATTACCTCTAATAGTAACTTCCGTATGTATGTATTCAATAATATTATATATAGAGAGGTTTGTTGTAGAAGTTCTCCACTCTTTGAAAACCACTCTTAGATTGTGAAGTTATATTAATATTGTATTTTCCGCAACATTGATGTGTTTTTTTTTATCGTATCTCTCGTGTATATCACCAACACCATCATAATCTTAAATTTTTTTTTACCCACAAGATTTTGTCTAATGGTTTGAATTTTCATAATAAAACACGTATATATTTTTCAGAAGTTAAAGTTCTCTTAAACAATATATATATATATATATATATATATATATATATATATATATATATATATGCGTAGACTACGTATATCTTAAAATTGTAGTTTCATCAGCTTCAAATCAAATTTTCGAAAATTACCCTTTCTATGTGTTATTATTTCAATTATTTTTTAATGTATGAAGCATCCAATAAATTTTGAGTTAATTAGGATGACAAATAATTGACCTAAAAGCATACAATACTTAGAAATGACGAGTGATATAGAAGACTATACTACCCATTTTTCTAGCCATAACCATGTATGAAAAATAATTTTTATCTGTATATTCACTATATACTTACATATATATATATATATATATATATATATATATATGCATATATTCATAAATCAATAAACATATTATAAAAAAACTGAAATTTGTTTTAAATCATTCAACATAAAATCATAACCAAACATTTGAAAGACAAAGGAGGCAAGTCACTTTATTAGTCTAACATCACTAAATAAAAATTTATTTAAGAAAAATATATATTTAATTATTACATAGATTTATTTAAAAGTTATTATAGAAATTAATAATAATTAGTTTATAAATATGAATTTGAACTAATCATTAAACTAGTCTCCAAAACTAACTATAAAAACCTTATAAATTGATTTATATTTTAATTTAGTATCTAATTATCATAATTCACTAATAATTTAATATTAAAAATCATTTAATTATCTTAATATAAATATATATTTATATATATATATATATATTTTATTAGTAAATAAAATTTCAATATAAAAAAAATATTTCAACCCTTAAAAAAACCATAACATTTCCTCTAGCTAAAACACAGACGGTCCATACCAAAACAAATCTGTTCCGGTATGTAATGACAAAAACGCTTAACAGATGAATAGTAGGCTTCTTCTTCCTGCACCCCCATATTTTTCTCCCTGCACCCCACAATTTTAAATATTCCAACATTAACCTTGACTTATAATTTCAAAAGGGGCTAGCGTATATCAGGATCCGGTAATATATTCCGGATTCATGAATCCAGAATTGATTAAATTATGTTTTCTGGATGAGGGGTGTTCCGGAAGGTAAAATGTCATAAATTGTTGTTTTTCAGAGTGCTAAATCCGGAAGCCTAAATTGCATTACGAATTGGTGGATCCGAAATTGTTTTTTTGTGTTATGGATTCTTGAATCCAGAATGCATCACTTGCATTATGGATTTATGAATCCGGAATTGCTTTTTTGTGTTATGGATTCCTGAATCTGGAATGGTCTTTTTGAATTATGGATGGTTGGATCCAGAATAATGTTTTTGACTTATGGATTCATGGATCCGAAATGCAATGATTTTGTTTCGTTATTTTTTATTTGTATAAGCATGGACAATATTGATGAATTTGAACAATAATTATATGATGAAGTTGATCTGTGGGATGATGATGATATTGAGAAGTCATTATTCATGTTCTTCATGTTTTTCATCTTCATTAACATGTCTTCTTCTAACATAGACTGTGGGACGTAGACGATCACCTTGTGAACCTCCTCCCCTAGTCTTCACCATTACTGTTCAATTACACCATTCAAGTTAAATCAAATTACAAACTAATGAATAAGATGTTGAACCAATACAAACAAAAAATAACAAATATAAAATTCTATTGAAACCAAAAGAGAGAAAAAAAAAACATTGTATCATTTCTACTAAACAAATATAAATAAACTATAGAACAAAAAAAAAATATTAAAAGAAGAAAAAAAAAGATCATTGCAAATCATCTTTGAAGATAGAAAAAATCTTTTGATGAAGTTTTATATGTTGAAGAAAGGATGACCATAAAATCACAAATCCGGATCCACAAATTTGGAAGCTTCCCGGATCCATAAATTCGGAACCTTCCCGGATCCACAAATTTGAAATCTTCCTGGAACCACAAATTCAGAATTTTACCTGAAGCAAAAATTCGAGATTTTACCATATTTTGTGATCCAAAATTCTATCGGATTCTATAATCTGGAATGGAAGAAAACACTTATGGAAACAAAAATCCATAAAAAAAAAACGGATGTGCAGATCCGAAAGCAAAGAAATTTACTTACCTTTGTCAAGAACACTCTAAATCACCAACAAAAAATGTGAGATTGAAGGAGAAGGATTTGGAGGTGTCACACTGTTGCTAGAACATGAAAGCGTGCTGTTGTTGGAACATGAAAGACACGGCTGCGCAAGAGAGCATCCTTGTCTGCACCTCTTTAGGATTTTTTTAGGATAAGGATATTTCTGGAATTTTAAAAACTAATAAGGGCGATTTAGTCTTTTCATAAGAGTGTGGGGTGCATGAAGAAATATGTGGGGGTGCAGGAAGAAACTGCCTAAATAGTACTGCATAAACCATCTCCACCAAGCCCCTTACACTGCCTATGAAAGCCAATACTACCATCCTTTTACTTCCTGCACCTCAATATGTTCTCGCACTCCCGTACAAAACATGAAAAATATTTGTTTATCCTTCTTGTGTCACTTCCATATTTTGGATTACATAATCCAAAATGGTATTTTGGATTATATAATTTGGAAGTCTAGATTTGATAGTAGCTTCTGGATTATGTAATTCAGATACGCATTTGAAAAAACGCTTCTGGATTACATAATCCAGAAACTAGAAAAGACTTTCGGATTATGTAATCCTATTATGCCCTTGTCTTCTTCACTTTTGAAATATTGAATGGTGAATGTGCTACAGATGAACATATCTGGAAGGCAATGTGCTACGGATGAAAATATTCGGAATGCATGGAATGCGTAACAAATGAAAATATTTGGAAGGCATGGAATATGCTACATATGAAAATATCCAAAATGCATGGAGTGTGCTACGGATAAAAATATCCAGTAGGCATGGAATGTGCTACGGATGAAAATATCTGCATGGAATGTGCTACGGGTGAAAATATCCATAGCTCAAACCATCAATTTTGGATAAATATATCCGGTATCTAAAGTTGAATTTTGAATAAATATATCCGGTAGGCACAAATGAGTTCTGGATGAATATATCCGTAGGCATACATGAATTCCGAATAAATAGATTCGCAACACTTACCTTGTCTTCTCCGATGATGCTTCCTTCTTCAAATTTCGCTTCTGGGTTTCGCTGCCTCAGAGGTTCTGCTCTGCCTACATCGGTGGTGCTCCTACGTCGGTGCTTCCTGCGACGGTGACTGTAACGGACGAAGATGAGTATTGCATCGTAAGATTTACTAAAAAAACGAAGAAGAAAAAAATGTTGGATGCATGTATTGGGTACAAATCTCTCACTAACCTAATGTTAATTTCATTTTTCATATTTTACAATTGAGTACGTGGGAGAATCACCCTTAAAACAAAGAGAAAAAAGGTTGTGCCCAAACTCTTTTTTTTTTATATATATATTAAAACTTGTTTTAATCATTATTCTTCTTGTTTAAGAACATGACTTAAGTATCTATGCTATTAAAATTAGCATATTATTAATAGCTATTAATAAAGAAAGTTTTTTTAATAATTATTTTGTAATAATTTTTAATGCATACATTTCGTTAGTAATTAAACTTTTATCAATATATTTTATTTTATTATTTTAATTTTTATATTTTATGAATGTTTTTTTTTAAATTCAATTAATTATTTACTTAAAAAATGTTTATAATAAAATTATTGAAATTATTTATTTTATAACTATTTTTTGAAACATATTTTTTTTAAAATTTAATAAAAAATATTTTAATAACTAC
The DNA here is from genome assembly GCF_000499845.2 of Phaseolus vulgaris. Lineage (NCBI taxonomy): Eukaryota > Viridiplantae > Streptophyta > Magnoliopsida > Fabales > Fabaceae > Phaseolus > Phaseolus vulgaris. The sequence goes on from NC_023749.2 coordinate 14,292,744, forward strand.
AATAAAAAAATTATTTATTTTTTGTTATCACAATAATTGAGGCTATTAAAATTTTGGATTAAGTGAAAAAACAAAAGTCTTGATATCCGCATTGCATTAAACAGATGGGATAATTTAATGACCACATGACAAATGGTATCATTAATTAATGTAAATTCAGAGGAAATAAAAAAAATAAAAAATGGGAGATATATAGAGATACTCTTTGTTTTACTATTTATTTTAAAGAAGGGATAATGTTGCGGACTCCATATATAAAATGAATTAGGGAAAAGAAAAATGAAACATTAATTCTATTTTTATTTTTTAAAAGTTAAACATTTTTAGTTACATAAAAATAATATGCAACTTTATGTAAAAAACAATATGCTAAAAAATTAATTTTCTGGAATTAAATTCAATTTTATTAATTATTTATATATCTTCACATTCAATCTGATTGTATAGTAGAAATTGTGATATTTATATATTGTAAATTATTTTTATAGAATATAAGATCTCCTTATACTTAAAACAAAAATCTCATACATAAGACTAAGACTAGAAAATTAACAATGATCCGATAGCAAAGTAGTATAATAGAATGGGATAAATTACTACTAAGTGTATTTAAATCTAATTTATTTCTGAAAATCCGTTTTTAAGGTTAGCATAATCCTATTTATATACAATAAATTAATTTTATATCTAGTGAACATGTTATTTCTAACAATGATATGATAATATATATATATATATATATATATATATATATTAATTACACTTTCACTCATCAAAACAAATAGGAAACAAAATCTTTAATCTTTCCTCGTTCAAAGAAAACTTAAGGTTGAGGTTGTTTCATACACAACAATTATTTTTATTAACAAAAAGACATGTTCTCATAAATTTGTATGCATGTAACTTGACGTAACTTACTCTGAAACATAGCCCAATGTGTTTCCTAAAACCACTACTTTACTTCCTCTGGTTTTCGCAAAACCTGTGGTCCTATTTGTTTGCAACTTCACTATTCTCTTGTCTATATAAGGACCACCTTCATTTCATGCCCTCACTCATTCAGTCATTCATAAATTAAACTTTGTTTTCTTCTGTCATCAAATATAGTGTAAGAAGATTTACAAGATCATCAATCATGAGTTCAACAATTAGAGCATGGAGTGTGGCAACTAGTGTTGGAGTTGTGGAGGCCTTGAAAGACCAAGGCATCTGCAGGTGGAACCATGCTTTGCGATCTGCTCAACAGCGTCTCAAAATTCATGTTAGTTCTGTCTCTCAAGCAGAAAAGCTTTCTTCCTCCTCTTCTTCTGCTATGATCTCCACAACACCACAACACGAGAAGCCAAAACAGTCAGAGGAGTCAATGAGAACCGTCATGTACTTAAGCTGTTGGGGTCCCAACAACTAGATAATATGAGACCAATATAAGAAAAACATTATTTTTCTTTCAGTTCTTGGAATCAAGCAAGCTTAGTCTCAAAGGGCGATGAGGGTTGAGATTTCTGGGATCATATTGTAAATTACAGAAACATTTGCTTTCTGATGTGACAATCAGTATGTAAATTATGATAAATCATAGTGTTCTTGGTTGAGGATTGCCAAATTTTATGTGTTCTTTAGTTTTCCCCTTTTCCATGTGCCTAATTCTTTCTATGAGGTCAAAAATCAGTTTGCATTGAAATTTGTAAACTAAAACTTATTTGATTTCAACAGGGAAAGAAATGAGGAGATGGGGGGTAACACATATTTCCTTTGTTTTTAATCAATTTAAATAATAAAGGGCTCCTACCAAATAACATAGTTGAAGTGTATGCATGGCCATATAAAATACATCATGAGAGCATTGCTAAATGCCACTGAATTCTCTTCATACACTTCAATATCTGAGTTGATTCTCATAGAAGAACAATATAATATAGTTGAGTTATTGGGTCTGTATTGATACTGGAATATCACAACTCAATTGTTAAAAATGGTGAGTATCATGTAATAGATCCACTGAAGTCCCTTCTGCTCTTCAAGGGTATTCAATTATAGTTATTAGTAAACAGTAAATGCAAAGAAGATTAGCATTCAATTGGTGATAGACATTAGCAATCGAACTTTGTTACAGGCAAAACTCAACACTGGACTTTGTTTCAGTATAATGCTTTCTGGTGTTTGTATTGAGATACCTGTTCTGTCTTTTCAATCTCTAATCCCATAGCATAAAAAATAATTAAAACATTTTTTCTTTTTAATATATATCCACCACCCATTGATTATAATAAAACTAACTACAATCTCACATAAACTTCACTCTAGATATTTAAGAGTTATTTCAGAAGCAATTATTTAATCACTATTCTTATTTCCATTTTTCTTGTGGAAAATTGAATAAATGTCGGATGTCTGCAAGACTGCAATTATCTCTGTTCAAGTGAAGTAAACTCTCTTAACAATATAGTTTAACAGCATAGTAAAAATATTGTTCAAATACCGATGTAATGCAGTAAAAGATTTCTTTTATAAAATTTTATAATGTATCTTTTAGTGAGTTAATTCTTTGGATACAGACTATATAGTGGAGTTATTTTAATGCCTTTAAGAGAAGGTTAAGCACAAAACAAGCAATTCAACTCCCAATAACCAGGTATACATCTGATTGATTTATTAAAAATTGTGTCCTTGATATCATAAGATGCAAACCGTGTGCGGAAGTTGTCTACTTGTGATCAGAGAAACCAGAGCCTATGTTGGTCTTTGCAATGCAACTAGGTGGCAATTAAGTGAATTGACACCATGTGGTCCTAAAGGACGTGGATCCTTCTCCCAATTAACTATTACTAATTTAGTCCCCACCAAAGCAAAAACCACTGGCTTCACCTGCCACTGGTTTTTTCTTTATCAAATATTCAGCCTGTGATTTCTATTCCCATGTTGGCTTTATCTTGGATTTTGTATAGTAAGAGAAGTTTTGTATCATATGTCTATTATGAGTGATAGATGTCATTTAATTATGATCAATGGCAATTGCAAAATCTTTTTTTAGAATTGGAAGTACTCTGGTGTATATAGTCACAATCAATCCTTATTAAGGGTACTATAAACAAAGCAGCAACATTCAATTGCAAACTTCTGGTTCTTACTAATCCTATTATTCCATAACATGTACAATTATTGTCTAATGACTTTATCAAGTAGAGGGTAGGTTAAGATTTCAAATGTGAATTTATCTTACAAACAAAGAAGAGTAATATATGAGAAAAAATAACTCATGTTTAATATTTTTAAGATTTTGGATTGAAGTGAAAATCTATTGTGTTAATTATTGAAATGGGGAGATTTTTATTTATTTCCATAATAGTTAAATTGTTCTCTAGCTGCACGAGATCAAAGAACACAAGTCGTTGGTTGAATTGATATAGAGTGTCTTCCAACTTAATTATTCTTTCATACAACAATGAGTGTTGTTGTTGATGGCGATGACCACTACTAGATGCTCCATGTTCTTGGTTTCCTCCATAGTTAGGAGTATTATTTCTCCACCTTTGATTGTAGGAATTTGGATAAGGATTGTTGGAGAAATTGTGACGTCTTTTGTTCTCAATATAATTAACCTCTTCACTTTGGGTACGACTCAGAGCTTGCAATACTCATTGAAGTGGTCACTTTCACAAAAATCACAACTCATTACTTGTTAAGTTGGGTAAGAATTTGCATGTATGTTTGCAATTGTTGAGGTAACCTGGTAATTTATCAGTTGAAAACTTTCATTTGTTGGGAAAGGATTTTGTGTTGAGCTAATAGGGTATCATGGGAGCTCAATTCTAATACCCCCTTCTTTCTATGTCAAAACCATGGTTGGGGCATTTCCTTAGCAAAGCCTTATATCTTTCTCATGCCTCACATAATGGTTCATCAACTCCTTGAACAAATGTAGAAATAACCACTTAGCCTTAATATTCTTGGATGGTGAAAAGAAACGTTACAAGAATTTAGTTTCCACATCCCTCCAACTAGTCAGACTTTGGTTAGGCTGAGATTGAAGCCAAGCCTTAGCCTTTCTATTATGAGAGAATGGAAATAACCTCAAGAATAACAAACTTCCAACAAACTTTATGATAAAAAGCTTTTATAAGTATGCAATGAATCAATATTTATAAGACAATTTTAATAATTTTGTATTCAAGGAATTGATATGAATGATTTTTATATCTGCATCAATGTCAATCAAGATGAAATATTATATGTTTTTATTCATTGAAACTATAGACAAGTAAGAAAAATTAACTTTATTCCCAATTTTCTCAACTGAATTCTTTTACTTATTTATTTTGTTTTCATTTAATTATCATACAAACTTATGTCAGTATCTTTGAAATCAAATTATTGTACATATTCTTGTACTTAGTGAATGCTACTATTAAGATTTTAAATAATTGTTCCTTGTGGGTTTGATATCCTTCCTTAGGGACAAATTATTATTTTTGACTCGATACACATGTGATGCGTTATAGAAGCTAGGGTTTCACCTTCCTATGGGCCATGAACAAGCCTAATTTATGCTATTTAACACCTCCTTTTTAAAAAGATTAAGAGAAAAAAAATATTTGGTAGTCTAGTCTATGCTCTGGTGTTCTTCTCTTGATGATCTTCTGATAAATGGTGGAGCCTTGTGACCTAGCCTGAGATGCATGACCTAGCCTTGAATATTGTTTCTTTTCGATCATCTTCTTGTAAATTTGGGGTAGTTTAGATGGTAATGCTCCATTCATGGTTACATTATAGTAAGCTTCATTTCAACAATTTTTCATTCATAGTAGGCTCACAATGCTAGAAAAAAATTCTAGGAATTGTATACAAGATGGATTCCCTATGGTTCTTCTACAGTTTGGATCCTCTTTGGCCATTTCTTCTTCTAAGGACAAATCAAGATTCTAAATGGCAATGGTAGAAGAAGAAGATGATTGAAGGACAACTTGTTGAACTAGTAATTTGTCTCCTTTTGTGTCACTATTTTTTCTTCTTGCAGTCTTTTCAATTTCTAGATTGACAAGTAAGGGATTCAAAGAAATGGTCTTCCCTGTTTGGATGGTACCTTGCATAAGAACACCCAAAATACTAGAACAACAAGTTAGTTCAAATAAATTGTATGCGATAAAAAAATAAAAAGTAAGAAAAAAATAATAGTCTAAAAGAGTTATAAATGCACAATTGCCTTGTATTGGAACACAGGTCCTAAAAAACGACACCAAAAATGTGTTAGCCTAATTTGTTCAGTGGCAAGTGTGCCAATCATATAGTAGCAAGTAATAAGTAATTATCATTCTCCCAAAGGACTTGGGTTATAGGGTAATAATTGCAATTGATAATTAATTTAAACAAAAGAATATTTCCACTAAGGTATTCAAGAAAATAAAATTATGCAACAATAATCAAAACTCTTTTTGGGATTTTAGCAAACACTTAGAATGCGAAATAGATTAGAAATGATATGATATATTATTGTTAGGGTTAGATTTCACCAAACTTCACTCTCATGCATCTAATCACTTAACTTCTTTCCAATTTAATGCTAAAGTCAACCCACAAGTATAGGCAAACCCTACTTCCTTAGTAGAATGAGCCTAAGTTTTCTTATTAAGAGTCAATTCCTTGAGCACTGAATAAGCAAACTTGCGTTCACAACAAGGATTTAAGACAACTAATGAGTCAAGTTCCATTCTTAGATTCAAACATCATTAGGTATTTTGATTTAGTTTTAGATTACAAAAGATATTTTCCAATACCTAATGAATCAAATATCAAGCTATGGATGATCAAAGCACAATAAACAATAAACATTAAGCATTAAGCATAGAAACTGTACCGGTATGGGCGAGACCGACTCTTGGTCTCCCTAACCGAGACCCACCTGGCTGCCCGAGACCTGGTCTACCTGACCGAGACCAGGGAAACTTGGTCGAGACCATGGAAGCTTGGCCGAGACGATGGGAATCGCCACGGTTGGGCCGACCCATACTACCGTTAACGCTCAAACCAAGGTCAATGAAGCTAATCCGTCATTAAGGATTAGGTAATGCAACCCTAAGCGAGATCCACTCCGCTAATAAGGCCCAATAAGGTAAGCCCATTAAAATAATACAAATAGCACACATCCCAAGGAGAAAGGTACGTCATTTATTACTGTACACCTACCTGAGTATTTATCACCCGCTTTACTGACTTGGGCATCGGAGTGCCTTCCGCAGGTACCCTCTCATCCGGTGTTCACCCGAGACCGAGAGCCGAAGGAGAAACACAAAGACGAGAAGAACCCCAGTTCATCACCCAACAACCTGCCCGATTGAAGGAAAAATACGAAGACTTCAATAGTTCTCTAGGTCCCATCTCCCTAGCAGGAACAAAAACAAAATACTAACATTGAATGAAAAGACATATATCAGTATGAATAATACCTATTACATGAGAGTTTAGTTGGTTACATCTAACTCAAACAAAATGGGTTTAGCTCTTCATTGTAATGAATAGCCCAAAAAGAAAAGATGAATAATGAAAGATGATGGAAAATGAAAGAGAAGAAAGGAAGACCCCCAAACCATAGCAAAGCTCTCTATCTCCAAAACACGCATTTTTCTCTTCCAAAACCAAAAACTCCGTCTACACTCGAAGGAGAAGGAAGAAATAAGCTTAGGCTTCCATATCAACAAAAGCAATGCCTAGCGTAGGACATTGAATCTTGGGTGCAACAACCAAGAGTAGCTCTCGGTCCAATTGACGCTTAGCGCAACTCAATCCACACTAAATGAAATAACCATAAATAGCTTTATACCCAATTGGCGCTCAACGCAAATCATGTGGTCCCTAACCTTGAAACCAATTTTTCTCTCAAAATTCATACCGTTAAACTCAAATATTAATGTGACATTCAACACATGTGATTTTTTGAAAATTAAACCTTTGACCTTTCATTTCCTCATTCATATAGTTAGATAAGAAATAATGGGAATTAGAGGTATAATTAAATGATAGTAATCAAAATTCAATTACTTATTACAAAAAGAAATAAAGAAAAGAAAACAAAGAAATAAAGAAAAGGAAACTAAGTAAGTTAAAAGTCAAACAATAGTTCATTATGTTAATACAAAAAATAATTAAAATAAGGTGAAAATTAACATTATCATTGACATATTCTAATACATTAAAATTATTTTTACTATTTAAGGACGAATCATATATTTAGTCTTTTCTTATAATTGATAATTGAAAATTAAATAAAAAATGAGAGAATGTTAGTATTTTTTTTAAGGAACACAACACGTTTGGTTTTATTTAAAATATAATTTTCAACTTCTACTTCAACTCAATGTTAATGTAGTGAGTACAAAATAGGATATGGTATAATTTTGATCCCATTATTCTTTCTAGAGTTTACACTTTCCTGCCGATAAAATTTTATTATACCATAAGTTTTATGATTTGGGTATTGAAAGTGAAAGGTTTTTTTGAATCTTATAACTTGAAATCTGGTAGCATAACAAATAAATGGGAAGATTTAAAATGGTGAACAAAACTTGAACTATTAGGGAGAAAAAGTTTTTTTATATACGAAAATTGTGAAATCTACTTAGGTAATTCCTGAAATGGACAAAAAAGAATTTCATTTCCATAATAACTAAATTGTGCTCCAGTTGTATGAGCTCAAATAAGACTAGTCGTGCTCAAACTACACGATTTCTGGTCCAGAAAAAAAATTCACAAAGAAGTCATGTACTCAACATATATGACTTTGACATGAATATGGTTTGTAAAGATATCATTAACAGTAGCCGATTTTAATTAGAGTCAATTCCTCCAAAGAGAGTGTGATGAATTCAACAAAGTTGAGTCGTGATTAGCATGTACGATCTCATTTTTTTTTTCAAATTTTTAGTATAGGACAAAACTTGTTTTTTTTTTTAATTTTAAATAATGAAATAATTATTGAATTAGTAAAATATTAATATAATAGAATAATATAAGAAAGATTGAGTTGTTTTTTATTGAAAAATAAATACATAATGTTAAAAACTAAACTATAAACCTAAATAATAAAACCTAAAACTCAACTATAAACAGTAAACATAAATCTTAAAATTAAAAAAACCTAAAGGACAATGTAATCCTAACCCTTCACTCTAAACCATAAAACATAAATTTTAAAACAGTAAATTATAACACTATTTTTAAATTAATTTTTTAATTAAAAACAATTAAATCGTTCTTAAATAAATCAACCAATTTTTTTTTAAATTTATTAAATTTTTAACAATTCAATTAATTATTCCATTTAAAAAATACTTTTTTTATAAAAATCAACAAAACTAAAATATTGTACAATATTACACTAAGTGTAATTTTAATAAGTTATCATCCATTACAAGACTTCAATTATATAAGTCTGCTCGGAAGAATTCACTCCTAATTAAAATTGACTTAAGTAGATTTCTTTGCAAACCATGTCCATACGCTGAAATTTTTTCTAATCTAAAAATTATGTAGCTGAAACACAACTTATATTCTTATATCTAGTGAACTAGAGCATGATTTATCTATTATGAAAATAAAATAGAATTACCACAGCAAATTAATATTTAAAAACAAAAGTTAACATGATGGAATTTATCTTTGGTTTTTCATCAACGTGTCAAAACTTCATTAGCAAATACATACGTGTCTCTATAATCCAGGATGCATGAATTATAGCCGCCCACTGTGTTGCCAAAACCACGAGTTTACTTCCCCTGGTTTTCCAAAAACTATGGCCATTTCCTCTTGTTTGCAACTTTGGTATTCCCATGTACTTGTTTCCTTGTATATAAAGATCAACTTCGTTTGATATCCTCATTCATTCAACTAAAATCCAACCATAGTCTAAGAAGAATTACAAGATCATCACAAGATGAGTTCAACAATTAGAGCATGGAGTGTGGCAGCTAGTGTTGGAGTTGTGGAGGCCTTGAAAGACCAGGGTATCTGTAGGTGGAACCATGCTTTAAGATCAGCTCAACAGCATCTCAAAACCCATTCTGGTTCCTTCTCTCAGTCTAAGAAGCTTTCTTCCACTTCTTCTACTATGGTCTCCACAAGACTGAAAGAGAACACAAAACAATCAGAAGAGTCATTGAGGAAAGTGATGTACTTAAGCTGCTGGGGGCCCAATTAGCATAAGACCAATAAGAAAGACTTTTTTTCTTTCAATTCAAGGAATCAAGCTTAGTCTAATGGAAGATGAGGGGTGAGATTTCTGTGATCATAGTGTATAGTAGTACTGAGACATTACTTGTTTGTTGTGACAATCATTTTGTAGACTTTGATTAATCACAGTGTTGACAATTACCAAATTTTATCTGTGTTCCTTAGTGTGCTTTTATTTCCACTTCCTTATGCCTAATCTTCTAAAAGGGTAGCAAATAATTTTGTTTGCACAAGCTTCTGTGACTTGAAAAGAAAACGAAATGAGGAGATGGATGCAGCACCTAATTTCCTTTGTTTTTAGTCAACTTATGCGTGTTTTGATTTCAGTTTAGGTGTGATTGTTCACATATGAACCTGATTTTTAGAAGTTATCCTCAATCATGATTTTTCCATCCTCGATGAGCTTCCAAACTCTCTATTAAACAATAAGGACTCGTACTAAGTTAGAGGAAGGTCAATTAGATCATCACTGAAGGGTATGACTATAGAGAATCCCTTTTCATGAGAGATTGAAGGTATTGCATTGCTTAAAAGCTAACTAAAGACTACTGAGTCTCTTCATGCACTTCAATATCTGAGTTGATGTTATCTGAGAACAATAATGTTCACGTGTTTGAGCTATTATAGGTCCCTGATGATATTGGAATATCCGCAACTCATTTGTTAAAGGTGACTATCATGTCATTGATCCAAAGCTTGTTGTGCATTTCCATTCTAACTTTCAGAAAGGCTAGGAACAATGATTCACACAATTCTTATTTAGGTAGAAGATATGTAGTTAGAATTGGAACCTCTTTGTTGTCAATTGGTCAGTCATTTAGAAGAATGGTAACTGTATTATAATTAATTATGTATGCGAGTATGTGATTTAGCTTTAGTAGTAAACAGATTGGAATTAATTATATCCTCTATATTCAAGTAGAGGAACAAGTTTTACAAGAGCTTTATCTCAAATAAAGATACAATCAACCTCAATATGCATCATTTGTTCATGAAAAGGTGGAAAATAGTTATTTGGCTATCACAATATAATTGTACTGGTTGACAGTGAAACAATAAGTTTGGATAAATATGGTGTTAGCCATGGAGTGATGTTCTGCTTCTTCAGTATATGATCAAGAGATTGTGTATTGCTTTTTAGTCTTCCATGAAATAGGTAAATTACTAAGAAATATGAACCAATCTGAAAAGAGATCTTTCAGTAAGTGGACAATTTGCCCAATCTCAGTCACATTAGTTATATATGTCTACTCATCCACTTCAATTAACATCCTTGATGTGTGGTCTTGTATTACACATAATTTATCATTAAATTGAACAAAATTTGTTTCATCTATCATTTGTGATAAATTTGTGATACAAAAGTCATGTTGCAATTTAATTTTGGTACAAAAAGGTTATTTTACCCATCAAGAATCATTGTTCTTTTCTTGGGTTGTCATTACTCATTTTTCATCTCGAGATCTCACATCACGTATTGTTCTTTGTTGACAAAGATTCTTCAAATTGCCTATCATATGGTAGAGTCACCTGTATCTGTTATCCATCTACTATTTGACAATTTCTCATTCTCATTTATCTCATGGTTGTTCACATCTAAAACAAAACTACCACTGCTTTTTGGTTAGAACAGATAGCTCAAATTTGGCAATTGTTTTGATCACATTACACATTAACAGATCTCACCTTATAATAAAATAAAAAACATAAACAGAATACCTTCTAAGAATAACAATCCAATTCTTACTAGTATATTAGATATCAGTAAAACAAACATAACAACATTACATCCTCACATTTATAGCATATATATGCAATTTTTTTGGCTCCTAATAATTATGAACAGGGTTTGATTCTTAGTTTTTTTAATATGCAAATTCAAAGTGGTTAAAGATTGTTTTTTCCTAACCTTGTAAGGATAGTACCTTCCTCTTACCTAATTTTTCTTAACAAAAAAACAAAACTTCCTTTGGAAACATGAAGCAGAGTCATAGTAGATTGGCAATTAGCCAAGCCCAGTATCAGATGTGGCCCTTGCAAAAAGATTCCCTGAGATGGTAGGGTCCAAGCTTTGAAGCATCTGCTTCATTATGTCACACAGTGTCACTGTTTAATATCATCAATCTAGTAACTGAGAAATAGAAATTGAAAAAAAAAAATTCAGCTTCAAATTTTAATTGTAATTATATAGGTGCCATGTTTATGAACTCCTCAGAAGTCAAGCACTCATCAAGTTGTACTGTCCAATTTGTTTTACAAGTTTTCAAATTTAAAAAGAAAAATAAAAAAATCGCACAAAGTTAAAATATAATAGTTTCTTGGGTAAAAATGTTCCCAACATAGTGATATCTAGGAGAGAAAAAGTAACTTTTGATTGCAAGAACTGTTGGATTATTCCCTGGCAGATAATTGGCAGAGGTTGAAATAATTAGCAGTTCATAATGAATTTTATATGCAGAAGAAAAGAGATAAAGATGCCCTTGTGCAAGAGGGCCACATGGGAGGACCAGTTTGTTTTTTCGTGTTGTCATTCTTAATGACACCACCAACTTGTAATGCTCTAACATCATAGCTTATCATGCCATTTTCAAATACTTTCTAATCCCTTCCTCTATCCAACTATTCTTTTCAACCACAGTGTGATTCGATCAAATCCAGGGATAAGAAAAGAAGAAGAATGAGATGTGAATTTGGCAAAAGCATATATCCAATGCTTTTTCTATTTTCCCCATATTTCTTCACCTTTTGTGGTTTACATTTCAAGCCAACTCCATTATCGACACTCATTTTGGTTTTGTTCTTATCTAAATTGCTTTTAGCTAAAAGCCTCCAAACCATAAAACTACCAACCTTTTCCATCTTACAAACAACAAAATGGATGCAACTTTGTTGGTGCAATAGTTGAATCATTTTGTGGACAGTTACAGATCAATTTGAGTAATGCAGAATAAAATAGCAAAACAAAGATTCTCAAGTAATAATTCTTTTCTTAAATATTTTCTCACTCAGTTTCATAATCACAATTTAAGGTACCATTTTATGTAATCAACGAACCGTTCCATAAAAGAAGGTTATTATACCTACTTATTTTTTTTCAAATTGACATTAAGAATAGTTGAGATAAGATATTCATAGTTTTATAAGATTGAATTATAGTTAAAGTCTTAATATTAATTAATTTTATAATAATTTTTTTTGGAAAATTTAGTAATTAAAAAGTTGAGAAAATAAAAGGTGGGATGGGAAATCTTGTGTGAAATCTGAAAAAGAAGGTGCAAATGATTGCATAGAGAGCAGAATGAAACCAACTGTAAAGGCCAGGAACCCACACACAGTTGGACCTCAAAGGCATATATAAAATACAGAAAACTCACATCACTCAAATCCGAGTTCTTAAAGAAGTGTATAAGAATGAAAATGAAATGGGAAATATGAAAACATTTTCTTTTGTAAAGAGTTTAGCCAAATCATGGAAAGTGAGATGATATGCTATACCCAAAATTCGGATATTCAGATATAGGAGATTAGATGGCATTTACTAAATTCCATATTCCCATGCTTTATTTCCCTTTACACACTAATTATTATATCTACCAAACACTCTTATATTCTACATTTTTTAATACAATACATGTCAATATTAAAAATATAAATTGTCAAATATTTAAAAAAAATATGTTTCTGATAAAAATGAAAATTCAATAATAATATATTTCAATTTTAATTTAATTAAATTTTTTTTGTTGCAATAATAAGTTTTTAAATAGTCGTTGTATTTAATATATATATCATGTGATTATATGAATACATATAGAAGTTATTTATTATTATTATTATATATATATAAGTTATTTGTTTTTAAAAGATAAAATATATAATTTAAATATTGAATTATTATTTTTATGAAATTCTTTCAAGTATGACTTTTATATAATTACATACTCAATAATGCGTAATTGAATGACATCATCTTTGTTCCTTGCGTACATGATAAATATTTGTAATCTATGTATGCAATATTTATTTTGTGACATACATGATAAATACTTATTTTATATCATTAATATCTGAATTTTTTTTTAATATATATAAACTATATCATCGTTAAAAGTTGTGACAAATAATTGCTTTTGAACATATAATAATATACATTATTATGTAAGATTATTTTCAATTACTGATATTCTAAAAATATTAGAATTTATTTAAAAATAATTTAAGTGACCACAAATTTTAAAAAAAATCATATAAAAAATTGTAAAAATTCTTTTAAAAAAATAATTAAAAGTACTCTCGTTATTCTAATTTATATATACATTAGATGGAAAAAATTCATAAAGATTCTAAAAAATTAAAAAAAGTAAACTAAAATTAACTTATATATTTAAAAAAAATAAAATTTATATAAAATATTTAAGAGAATTTCTATATATTAACTTGTATAAAAAATAATTTTTGATTTATGAAAAAAATCTTATTTTTGTATTTAAAAACTTGTAAGAAAAAGTTTGTTGTTATTGAATATTAAACATGACCACTCTATAAAAAAAACCAGACTTTAATTGGTTAGTTATGGAAACTAACTTTTCTGTTAAACTTTACCTCATTGATTATACAAGCAGTTGATTCTAATTAAACTCCAAAGAAATCGTTGTTACTTTTATAATTATAAAAAATTTCCCAATATCCCTGTGTTGCCAAATTACCTCAATCATAAAGGTACCAAGAACCACCATTTTGGACAAAACATGAAAAAGTTGTAAGTCACAAACAACGAAAGGTCACGTTCTATTCTCGTTTTCCTGAGGCAAACTACGTTGGAGAGCTTTCATAAGCAAAGACAACCCAATAAGGGTATCTGATCTGATACAATACTAGTGCCAAAATCCATCTTCTCCCACAAAACAAACAAAACTAAAGCTTCAAACTTTGCCACCAATTCAGCAGCCCACTTGCCGGAAGTTCCATTTCCCGGCCAATAATGGCGGTGGAGAGTGACAAAACGGGTTCTGATGGGAAAGTTTGGAGCTTTTGTAGTATGCCATTTTGGCAAACAACTCATCCTTCTTCATCTTCTTCTTCAACTTCCTCTATGCATAACAGTGTTCACCATCAGAGCCAGATTCTTCAGTCTCTTGATAGATCCACTCATCAACCTTCCACCACTGTTTCTTCTGTGGCTAAGTCTTTGCTTCCCACAAGGAGAAGGCTACGTCTTGATCCTCCCAGCAAGCTCTACTTTCCTTGTATGCCTCTCATTATTAATCTTTTAACTTTATTTTTGCATCAGTTATGTTTCTTACATTAACCAATTCAATGTGTGGCATCTGATTTCTTGTGAGTGGATTGTTCATGACTAACGTGCCCATTTTTTAGTTTTGGTTAAATTATTCATTTGGTCCTTATAATTGTCTTCATTTTAAGTTTTAGTCCTTATAATTATCTTAGATTTAAGTTTTAGTCCTTTTCCAATAAATCTGTAAGTTTTGGCAAGTTTTAATCTCTAGTGTTATGACCAGAGAAGAATTTCTGACAATGTAAAACCCTTGCAAAAACTTTCTGAAAGTGATAAGGAGACTAAAACGAATAGTTTTATCCTATAGAGACTAAAACGAGGATAAAAGTATAAGGACAAGGTGAATAGTTCAACATTATCTTTTTGTGTATGTTTTGTTGTAATAGGTAAGAAAATGGATGTGGGGTGGAGTCTGCACTGGATGTTAGTTTTGTCTCTTGTCTGATATGATGTGTGACTTTGTTTTGAAGATGAACCTGGTAAGCAAGTTAGGAGCGCCATCACCATTAAAAACACTTGCAAGTCTCATGTAGCTTTCAAGGTGCGCTGCATATGGCTATTGTTGTTTTATTTTTGTGCTGTTGGATTCAGAAAGTGGTATTTCACAAATAGTTTTGTCTTGTTACGCATAAGATAAAATTGGACACAAATCGTGCTTAGTTTGGTCGTGTTGGAAATTCGGAATGTTGCCGACACTAATTGCGAGTGTGTATTGACATTCTCGGGAAACATTTAGCTGTGTTTCAACTTTCTAACAGCAAAGTGTCTTAGTAGCTAGACTGCTTCTCCAACTGTGGCAAGACTGGAGAAATTTTCCTTTAGGGAAACTAGAACAGTTCTTCAAAATTGAGGGTTTTCATTGAAAGTTAAAAACAGATTCAAACTCTAATAGCGTATTTGGATGGAGAATTTTTAGAGGATAATTCATGTTTAGAGAAATTTTGAAATGATTTTTTTACAAAATATGTTGTTTTGGTAAGAAAATTTAAAAGAAATGAAAATTCTAGAAATTTTAGAGTAATATGATTACCCAAAATTAGAATTTCAAAATCCAGCTATAAAGAAAGAATTTGAAAATTTTCATACACATTCTCTCCTCTCTCACATTTGTCTCTTCTTATCGTCCTCTCTCCACGGCTCACCTCAGCTGAAGTATCGTGGACTCGGTTGATACTGTGGGTGGCTCGGTCGATGTTAAGGTATCATCTGCTCGACATCCTTTTTGATTGATATTGGCGAAGCGTTCTTCCAAACGGAAGTCAATGTGGTTTCTTTTTCTATCAACATTGTTGGGGTTATTCTTTTGTAGATGTAGATCAATCTTATTTCTTAACCAACATTAGTCAGGACTTTTTTGTCAACATCAGATGCTAAACATGATTTTCGGTTAATGTTACTTAGGTTGTTTTTCTCTGTTCTTTGACCAACACAGGTCGAGATTATTTCTTGATCAATATTAGTCAGGTTTTCTCGATTAACATTGATAGGATTAATTGTTTGGCTAATGTCATCAACCATGGTTTTTCAATCGATGTTGAAAGTGGTATCTTTTTGGTTAATATTGTTGGGATCATTTGTTTGTCAATGTTAGCAAGAGTTTTTTCTAGGTTAATGTGAATCAGGGTTTTTCCATCAATGTCCTAGAACTATTTTTGGCAGATGACATCTAGATTTTTTTAGTTGATGTCTTTTGTAGTTATCTGATTTTTTTTCTAGTGTCGACTTGTGAAACTTTCAATTAGTCTTAGCTAGGATTCTCTCAACCATGGGAATTTTTCAACCGAATAGATCGAGAAGTTAGTAAAAACAACGACCAACGATGTTAAAAAATAACACTTAGAAGATATCAGTAGAAATTTGGTTTAAAAAAGAAAGTTAAAGGTTAATAAATTTGAATTGTTTTATCCAAAGAAATCATTTAGAAAAGGAAGTAATTTGAAATGAAAACAATTCAAATTCTATTTGAATTTTCTAAAAATTGTAAAATTTCTATCCAAACACACGGTAAATAAATCTTGGTGAGCATGGTTGTCTTCATATTTGGTATCACTGCATATTCTGTAGTCTAAGCACTTCTATTGCTGTTTATTGAGTTTGGTGAAATAACTATGTTTATATCATCCTTCGCTTGCTCTATTCACCCTCTGTTAAATTACTACTAATAGTGTTTTCTTTTGTCTTAGTTTCAAACAACTGCACCCAAGAGTTGTTATATGCGCCCTCCGGGTGGTATACTTGCACCCGGTGAAAGTATAATTGCAACTGGTAATTTATCCTTCTAAACTAGTGTTAAGCAAAAAAAGTAGGTAAAAATGCTTGGAAGTTGGGGAATTCCCTTACAGTTTTGTGCTGTATTTGGCAGTGTTTAAGTTTGTGGAGCCACCAGAGAACAATGAGAAACCAATTGATCAGAAAAGCAGGGTTAAGTTCAAAATCATGAGCTTAAAAGTGAAAGGCGAAATGGACTATGTACCAGAACTGGTAATGCATTATTGTCCCTCTTGCATCACTCTCCATGCGTTATCCATAATGCTTTTAAGTACCTATCACAGTTTTATCATGTAATCCTTCATGCAGTTTGATGAGCAAAGGGATCATGTTGCAGTGGAGCAAATTTTGCGAGTCATTTTTCTGGACCCTGAGCACCCTAGCCCTGTAAGACTAATAGTTAGAAAAAATAAGTAATCAATCACTAAAGGCAAAGGGAAAAACAGCTCATATTCATACTGTTTGTGAAATGAAATGAACTTTTAGTCTTGTAGTACTAATTATTTTCTCCAATTTTGAAACATGGTAGGCTTTGGATAAGCTTAAACGGCAGTTAGCTGAGGCAGAGGCTGCATTGGAAGCAAGAAAGAAGCCCCCAGAGGAGACAGGTCCTCGAGTAGCTGGTGAAGGACTTGTTATAGATGAATGGGTCAGACATGTGAATTATGTTTTTTTTCTCTCTCATTTTTTGTCAATTTGTGTTGGAATTTCATGCTCTCATTTCATTTTATCTCATTCATTGTCATTGCTTTTTGTGCAGAAAGAAAGAAGAGAAAGATACCTGGCCAAGCAGCAGGTTGAAGTGGTAGATTCAGTGTAAAATATTTCTTTTCTTTGTTTTTTTTTTGGCTGTCCTTAATTTTCTCCAATTTGTAATATCAAAAATTGAATTCCTTAGTCACTTATGTGTCAAACGTGGTTGAGTGAATGACCTAGTAAAAGTTACTAGATATTGTGACAGCATTTCTTTGTTCTATTTAGGTAGCATGTTTGTGGTGTAGATGCGATTGAACCAATGATTGTGATACTTAATTGTATTGCTGCATCAACTCTTATAATTTGTTGATAGATATCTACAAATAAATTGATCTCAGCATCAATGATGTTTTACTTCCATAGTTTCAAACAACTATCGATGTGGATGATGGATTTACTCTAAATTGTATGTTGATGTTTCTGTATCCTTTGTTCTAACCAAACATGATCCACACACATACAAATTGTGGACGGGGGAGTGTTAATAAGCTATTTTTCTTTTATTGGTTTGGATAAATTT
This sequence comes from Phaseolus vulgaris, assembly GCF_000499845.2. Classification (NCBI taxonomy): domain Eukaryota; kingdom Viridiplantae; phylum Streptophyta; class Magnoliopsida; order Fabales; family Fabaceae; genus Phaseolus; species Phaseolus vulgaris. Next base: position 14,310,803 of record NC_023749.2, read on the forward strand.
TTTGCTGAATATTTCTAAAAACTGAACTAACTTTTTCTATAAATTTGAATTATTTTTTATATATAAATTTAAAATTAAATTTACTTTTTAATGTAAACCTAAAAACCATTTTAAAAAATTAATAAATTGGTGTTAGTCTATATACATTCATTATTACTTAATAGCTACACTAAATCCTATTGAAGAAACCGTGGATTTGATTTGATTTGATTAATTTCTTAAGCACAAATGTTGATGATGTAAAAGAAAAACATAAATGTTATTATTATATCTTTCAGTTTTGACTCCAATTTGTGGAGAAGATTTGCATTGGTCACCAAACATTCCGTGAGGAACAAATAATAAGGGGAAATATGCTTTCTTTTTCGGCAGCATATAACATTTATATAAAATAAATGTTTGTATATAATATAACATAAATATTCGTAATAAAAATTATATAAAATGTCCTTTTACTATAAAAGAAGACTTGCTCTTTTTTATTTATTTTTTCTTCTCATGCTAGTGTTAAAGATGAAAAAATATGACCAATATATTCTTATCTTTTTCACATTCACTGATTCGTTTTCATTTATAATAAATATTATAAATTCAGTACGGAAATATATTAGAAATAAAGAATATTCAAATGTTGAGAGTTTATAGGTTAAGGTTTATGATGTAGAGAAAAAGTATGTTAGTCTACATAAGAGTCTGTTTAACAACTATAGTTAGTCTAAAAATTATTTCAGATAACAGTTTTATAGTAATTTATAATCTAGAGGAGGTCAAAGACCATCCACATGCTAGTGAGAACAATGAATAAATTAATTAGCCATCATGCGAACCTAGTAGGTAAAACACAATTATCAAGCAAGGGAAGGTGATTATTGGCAATATTAACGGTTAGAAATAAGTTGTTCAAAATCGAACCTACTAAAAATAGTTCAATACCTATAATTTGTTTCAATTAGTACAAGAATTTGAGTTTTGATGAAGTCAATGACGAGGATTTTGATAACCTCCATTTTCAAATACACACAAGGGAAAGTTTAAAAGATCCTCTTTAATTAGCAATGTTTTTTCACAACATCATACTAAGGTTCACTTTACTTTGTAAATTTTCAATTTCAACTTGAATTTTATCGGTGTTTCTAAAAATTTATTTTATGTCATTGTGTGAAAATGTTTCTTTCTGAAACTCATTGATTAGGCGCTTAAGTACAACAAATTATAGAATATAATCCTGCATCATTTATAGGATGAATATTTTTGTTCAAATATCATATTATATAAGACGTAAATGTTTATTTTAACAGACAATATAATATTGTACAATTTGTGTGATAAAGTGTTTATATGATCAGATGACATGCGTATAAGATTAAACTACTGAAATAGGAGGAAGCTAAGAGGAAACTAAGTTCAAGAGGAGAGGTAAATTGACTTAAAAGGTTTTCGCAACAATTTGTTTAATTCAAATTCAATGTGAATGTTCAAGATTCACAGTTAAAAGTTTTAAAACTAATTAATTAAAAATCAATTTGTCAAAATTAATTTCAATAAATTGTTTTGCAAATTAACATATTAATTTTGTAATCAAGAAATACTGTTAGAGAAATTTAAACCTGTTAAACCAAGAAACATCTAATTGTAATTTTAAAACGGTTTCAAGACACAAAACAAACAAGCACAATTAGCACTATAGAGAACACACATTTTACAGTTAATATGATATATACAAATTTCAGAAAAACAATCTGCTTTAATAAAACAATTGAATGTATTAAGATCAATGCAATTTTATTAAACCATTTATCTTTCAAACAATTTTGTGAATCAATAACTAATACGGATTACAACACAATATATCAAGATTCCACATAACAATCAATATCAATTATTCCAATAACTTCAGTTATTACAAAAAATAATATAAGTATGTAGAAATTAAAACAACAAATTGTTTTTGAAAAACAACATATTGATTGTATCAAAATAGATTATTATGTAAATAATTCTTACAAAAGAATAAAGAACATAGAAAAACACCAAGAATTTTACACTAGTTCACTCATATATAGAGCTACATCCAGTCTCACCTCACACCAAGGTGATTTTCACTAAAAACACAACTCTTTACAAGAAAATACACCAAATTGTTCTTGAACACTACACGAACCAAAATACACATTGCAACACATTGTTATAGCAGAACCAACCACCAAGAAACCCTATCTTGGCTAACAATTCAATACAGAAATACAACACAGTAAATAATGAAACGAATTAACTTGAATCGTGAAACAAGAAACACAATTGTATTTCTTAATTTCACAACAGTGAAATATCTTTGGTTTCAACAAGATGATAAAATTTTTTCTCAAATAAACTTCAAAGATTTTGAAAAATCAATTTCTCACAAAAACTTGATTCACAAAAAAGCTCTTTCTCATATGTAAAAGTTGCAAGTGTATGAGTTGTATTTTTGCAGAACCTTTCTATAAACTTTTTACAAAAGCAAATTTATTAAAAGGATGTAGTTTTGTAAAATCAATCTGTTGAAAAACTTAAAGTAACCTATTGATTTTACTAAAAAGAATATAACTGAATACAAACTAATTTTTCTCGTATGGAAAGTATTCCAAATGAAAACATTTCATATGTAACATATTATAACATGGTTTTCAAAAATATAAAATATATTTTAGAAAATGCTAAACATTTTAAAAGTATTTTCAATCAATTGATTTAAAATATAACAGATTGAAAAAACTTTATTTTTTTAAAAATCAAATAAAAAACAAATTGAAAAAGTTTTTAACCAGTTAAAAACTTTGTTCTTGGATTTATAATAATCTCTTAAAACAAAAGATAAATCAAAGATATAGGACAAAAAAAAAAAGACCAAACTACCTAGACACATATGGTAACAAATCTTCAAGAAGACTTCATCAAACTCAAATGTTGGATCCTTGAAATGTCTAACAATCTCCCCTGGTTTGATGAAGTTAAAAAATCCAGTAACAAGTCTTAAGTCTTGAAAAACTTTATCTTTTGTAGGCAGTAGTAGTCAGCGACAAAAAGAAGACAACAATAATTCTTCAACTTTGCTCCCCCCAACTTGCATAATTACACAACACATATTTTTCCACCTTTTTGTTCATCAAACAAAAACATGGATGGCAGAGCTCCCAACCACACACAACCACATATTAAGGAGGATGAAGGCCTAGAATCTGTTTATGGAATTATTTGCAAATATGGGTCTAATTAGGCTTTTGCTTATCTTTGTTGGCCCAATCAAGAAGAAAACTCTAGAATGAAATATTGTACAAGGCATACCCTAAAAGACCTCCATCTCATCAAACCATAAACTAGAGCTTTGGTCAGAAGAACACAAGAAGACTGAGCTTTGACTGACTAGTCAACATTATTTTTGGGCCAAGCTTTAGCTTAAATAAATTTATATAAAGTTGTTTAGGATTTCATGGGCCATGTATTAGGCCTAGTAGCATAAAATAATTGGACCAAATATTTGGGCCAAGTAGCATAGGTTTTTGGGCTTGTATTTGGGCCAATAGTAGAATAGGTCTAGTTAGGGTTAGAAGTGACTACTTAAGGTAAAAATTGAGCTTCTTTGAGCCCAATGTAACCCTAGAACATTTAGGGTATAATATAGAACGAAAATTTCCTTGGCAATGAGCACATGGACATCCCATGACAACCTAGGAGTGGAGAAGATTTAGCATGGAAGGTGTGAGCTAAACATGGAAAGCATGAGTCCACATGATACCTTCTCATTGGAGAGTTTTATTTTGAGTTTTCAAATTTTGGCTCCAAAATGTTCAGCCCTCCCTCCTATAATTTGAGGTGTTTGACTCATGAAAAGATAGATAAAATATATGAATGTTATGCTATCAAATTGTAAGCCTAAGCACTCCCTTGTCTAAAACTCTTTAGGTTAGACACCTTTGATCTCCTTCTTCACCTCTCCAACTGATATGGCCAAACCTATCTCACTCCCTACTATTGATGCAACTCCAAGGAATCCATAGCTCCAATGGAACCGTCCTTGACACACTCCTTCCATTAAGCTTTCGCCAATCTCCTTGAAATTTCAAGAAAATCTCAACTCCAATGAGAGGATGCTATCATTTGGTATCCAAAGCTTTGGTTCTTCAAGAGCTAAGTATCTTCTTCTCTTAATTTTCTTTCTCTTATTTCGTGTTCATATGATGTTCTTGATTTTCTTGTTGGTTCAATTCCATTTCACTAATCATCTTATGATGCTTGTGTTAATTTCTATTAAGTTCAAATTGTTAAATTGTTCTTGAACCATCAGTTTGAATTTTTTAGGATTTCTTCTGAGTATACCGTGTTGCTTTTACATTTTGATTAGTCTTATTGTAGTTTTATTCAGTACATTTTCATTTTTATTTGAGTCATTTTCATTTTCAAATTAAGTTCAACTAATGTTTAGTCATGTTCTTCTTAAATTATCATTAAATCCGTGTGGTGCCTTTTATCATTGATTTTGGTTGTTTTCTTTATTTTGAGTCTTAATTCTAATATGAATTTGAGCTTTGGTGTATTTTATTTTTGCAGATTTGAGTTCTATACTTGTTAGTTCCATAAAAGTTCAAATTTCTCTAAATTCTAATCTGTCTCGATGTTTTTTTTGTTGAAATTCAAATAGGTTACTCTATTTTCCATATTTAGGGTTTAGGAATTAGGGTTTACCATATTTATGTGCTGACTAAAATTTTTTATCATAATTTGAATTGTTGGTAAAAAATAATATGAAACTCTAGATTTGAGTACTTTGAGGTGTTGAGAAAAAAGTGAAAAAAAAAGAATTGTATCAAAATGAAAAATAGAAAAAAAAATGAAAAATGAAAAAAGGACATAGTGTAAAAACATTTGTCTTTGAAAATTTGAATTGAGCTGCGAATTTAAAAACATTATTGCAATTAATTGACACATTATTTCTATGAATTTCAGTGCCAATATTCAACTTATACATTGAAGTTTTTGTGGTTAAAATTTAAAAGTTTGAATTCAAATATTCTGTTCAACTTGAATTCAAAGAGTGGAGAAAATTTCTTTCAAAAAATCTGTAGTGCATTTTGGTTTTATTAATCTATTATAGATTCTTTCTTTAGGATTCCATTTGTGTGCTAGCTTTTTCTTTGACAACCTTAATTTTTTTCTTGTCAATTTCTTTTCTACTATTTTGAATTCATGTCTATCATAAAATCTCTTTGAAGTAGTCCTTAAATTTTTGTTGCTTTGAATTGTTTGAGCTCTATTTGTGGAAGTGGCCGAATTTCTTTGGTGAATTGTGGAGCTGAATATTTTGGTGCAAGCTACATCACTAAAAGAGATAAAACCGAATACCATTAGGTTGAATTTCCTAAGGAGGTGAAGCAAGGGAGAGCAACCTAAAGTTCACAAAAAAACAAGGCAATAGAAGCAAATTGGAGTGCATATAATAGGAATTTAATTTTTAGTGCATAAAAGTTGTTGACCTAAATTTCATTGTATTTTCTTTGAGTTGTATTTGTTTAAACTTCTTTAATTAGCAGATTAGCATCACGTTTAGTTCAGTGAGTGTGTCTTCAAGGTACAAGGTGCCATGAAGCCTCACCTAGGAAATCATCTAGCTTAAAGCTTTCTAGTTTAGCAATTTCAATTGTTTTATTGTTTTTCATATCTTCTTTTAATTAGCGTGTTTCATTTTTGGTTGTGTTTCTATGAATTTTCTTGAAGAAAAGTTTGTGAAGTGTGTTGGGATTGTCTCTGGCTAGGAAAGGCTTGGTACTTAAGCGATCCTAGTGGTCCACCTCCCTTTCCTGGGAAACTACCTTGTGTACTGAGCTTATTTTTTCTCTCTGGGAATTGTTCTTAACACAAACTTTAATCGTGTATAAACATACTTCTCATCTTAGTGAAAGGGATTTGAGCTCTACAAAATCTCTTTTGAAAAAAATGGCCAGAGATCTACAATCACTTCAACTAAGACAATTATAACATGAGAATCAAATTATTAAAGAAAAGAAAGAAAGATATTCTCATCTTGCAATTTTTGAGGAGTTGAGAATGATTAAAGAAAGAGATGATTACATAAGAAAACATAAAAATTCTTATCCATCTAGTTCTAGGTCTAGTGACTCTCATACAAAGGAAGAAAGTCTTAGAATCAATGACTATTATCAACCTACACTTAGGAGAACTAGAAGAGAAAACCCACAAATTGAAACTAGGGCTGACCTACCTTATTTTTATGGAAAGCAAAATGTTGAAGTCTATCTAGATTGGGAAATGAAAGTCGAGCAACTTTTTGCTTCTCATCATGTTAGTGAGGAAAGGAAGGTACCCCTAACAACTTTAAGCTTTCAAAATAATGGTATGTATTGGTGGATTTACCTAGAGAGTGATAAACCTCACTATAATGTGTTAGAATTAATGACTTAAACAAGAGGGGGGGGGGGTGAATTGTTTGTCAAAAGATTTTCAAAAAGATTGGATAAGAATGCAGTTTTAACAACAATCACAAAAGAAATAATCAAGGAAGCCAGTCAAACAAGGTAATTGAAACTGTTTGCATAATTTCAATCGGTTGAAACTTCGTTTTAACCGGTTGTTTATGGCAGCAACAAAAACAAAATCAAATCAAACAGTTTATAAGGAGTGAGAGAGAGAAAGAGATTGCACAACCAATTTATATTGGTTCACTCAACCTTGAGACACATCCAGTCCCCAGAACAACCACTGGGTTTCTACTAGTAACCAATCACAGATTACAATACACAACACCACAAAGAGGTGATCTTGATACCACAAGAACCACTCACCCTTTTTGCCTTCACACAACCTTAGTCAGAATACCCTCTGACCTTACAGGTTTACACACTTCACAATTAAATATAAAGAAACTATTACAAGAACTAGAAAGGAACAGATTACACCTGGATTTACATGAATCATAGAGCTCCTAAGATCAGACCTTGAACCAATGCACAACTACTTAGCAATCTTGCAAAAACTTTGATTTGAATCTCTTCTCAAAAACAGTTTCAATCTCACTTTCTATTGTTGTATTGTTATTTTTGAAATTCTAAGAGAAACCATATTTATAACTCTTAAAACTAGCCGTTCTAGGCAATCAATCATGAGCCAAAATAGTTTTAATTGAACTGAAAAACATATTAACAGGTTTTTGAAAAGCTGTTATGAAATGTGACAATCAATTGGTTGAAATGTCGTTTTTGTTGAAGATGGTTGCTGTCCCTTCAAGACATGTGTTTGATGAAGACCTTTTATGTACAATTCATGTATATTTCCCATTGCTTTAAGAATGTCTTAGGTAGTGTTTAGAGGTTGTTTAAGAGTAGGTTTCTTGCTGAGTAACTCACCTCTGGACCACTGACCATGTGATAAGAGCAAGCACAAAGTTTCTTAAACTGTTTTTCACATGTTTTACAAAAAACACGTTTACTGCATAAAAATAAATATGTTCTTTTCTAAATAAACATATTCATTTTTAAACTGATGCCTTGGCTAAGTCTTGTGAAAATTAGATTTTGTGCATCAAACTTTTTGACTAAGTCTTCTACCTTTCAAAACGACTGTGCTTTAAATAGTTAAGCTTTTTCTGTTTTCGTTTTGAAAAATAAATATGTTCATCTTTAAATGAATAGATTATTTTTTTTTACTCTGGTGCCATGACTAGCTTAAACGGTTTTCAGTTTTGTCCCTGCACCAGAATGGCTGACTAGGTCTCCTCACATAACAAATTCTCTAACTGCTTTTGAAAATAAATCTATTAATTTTATTTTCAATCTGTTCATTTTATAACAACTTTAACTGTTTTTCAAAAATCTGTTATAAGTTGGTTTTCTATAAAATGAAAACTTGTTTCTGAGTTTAATGATCGATCATACAATTGTAAAAACAAGTTTTGCAACAGAGAATTGAGGATTTACAAGGAATTAGCATCTGTTCTTAAAAGATTTCGAAAATCACAAATGTTCTTGTTTGGTTCCAAAAGCTTGGTGAGAGGTGCTGCTACTGTTCTAGCAATCTGTTCTACTGGTTTAAGGCAGATTTCTGCATCCTCAATCAGGTGTAGTCGTTTCACATTTCTTTTCTTGTAAAAGTTTGGTTGTACACTCTTCTTGATAGGGTTTCCTGAAGAGTGTGTGTGTGTGCTGAAATAGGGTTTTTCAGCAAGTGTACCTAAGTTCTTATAGGGTTCAAGAACAGTGGGATTTGTGTTTGTTTGAATTGTGATTTAGTGAATTTCACCTTGGTTTAGGTGAAGAGTGGATGTAGCTCAGTTGAGTGAACCAGTATAATTGCCTTGTGTTCTCCCTTAATCTCTGCACTTAAATTTCTGCATAACTGTTAAACTGTCCAGAAATAAATATGTTCAATCAATAATAAATCTGTTCTTTCTGGGCTTGTGACATACTGTTCTTAATTTCTGGAAAACTGTTAGATTTTAAGAAGAATAGAAATAACCTGTTAAAAAGCCACTGAAACAGATTGATTGTGATAGGTTACTCAAGTAATTGTCAAGCTATCAATTGAACCTTAATCACTTGCTTAAAATTGAAGCTTGCTGTTTTGTGATTCACTGTTCTTTCTTCATTATATCAGTGTGTGTATCTGGAAAAGCAATCTGCATAATCTTGTGATTAACTTGACTGTATAAACGTTTTTCAAACACAAACAGTGCCAAAATAAATCTGTTCAATTTCAAATAAATCGATTTATTTTCTGTACACTGTGATAAATACTGATTCCGTGAGAAACATTTAAAAGATCAATTCACCCCCCTCTTGAACTTTGGCACTATTAAACCCAACAGTTTTAACCGGTTTAATTGGTTAGACAGTTAGTCAACCAAGTCAAAAACAGTTTTGAAAACCTTCTGCCAAGCTAAGTAACAAACAATCGATTATATCATGGTTTCAACTGGCTGTTTTTCTCTTTGCTAAGAAAAACACTTTTCTCTTTTAAAATATATTGAACCAACTTGTCAAAGGACTAGGAATGATCTTTACAAGAATTCTAAATACCCTAGACTAAGCTCTTAACCAAAAGTAGCACAACATCAACCTTCAACACAAATTTGGATTATCAAAGCTTCCATGTTCTACATAATGAACCTCCAATTTTATATTGGAATAATCTTAAGAGCGCTCTAAGATGCCGTCATATTCCTTCCTATTATAATCGGGAAATTATGGATAAGTGACTTCGTCAATAAAATATGTGTAGAAGAATATAGGCAAAAGATAGAGTTATATATGATGAGGGCAGGGATTACGGAAGAAAATAATACCACCATATCTAGGTTCTTAAGTGGTCTTAACCTTGAGATAAGAGACAAAGTTGAACTTTTACCTTTTAGAGATTTAAATGACTTGATTCACCTGTGCATTAAAGCTGAACAACAAATTTTGAGAAAAGAATCAGGTCAAAAACAAAGTTCATACTTTGTACCTTTTATGACAAGGGTGAGTTCCAAAGGGGGGTAAAGCATATAAAATAAACACCTACAAAACCTTCCCAAAACATATTTAAATATGAACACATCTCTGTTAGAATTAATGGCTTAAACAAAAGGGGACATCTCTGTGTGAATTGTTTGTCAAAATATTTTCGCAAAGATTGAAGCTTTATCAACAATCACAGATTAAGCAATCAAGGAAGCCAATCAAACAATGTAAAAGAAACTTTTTGAAGAATTTCAATCGGTTGAAACTTCGATTTAATCGGTTGTTTATGGCAGCAACAAAAATAAAAATTAAATCAAACAGTTTAAAAGGAGTGAGAGAGAAAGAGATTACTCAACCAATTTATACTGGTTCACTCCACCTTAAGCTACATCTGTTAGAAAAGATGGCTTTAAACTAGAGGGGGAGTGAATGGTTTAAAGGTGTTTTCGCAAACTTTTCAGAGCTAGAATGAACTTATTTCAGAAACCAATTGATTCATCAATTCAGTTAGCCAAAACAACAAGCAAAACTGTAATACCAGAAAAAACAATCAGTTGTTTCTTTGAAACAATCGGTTGTTTATACCAACAAACAACAAACAAACTGAAATTAAAGAGTTAAGGATAGAAAAATTGTACACAGCTGTTTATACTGGTTCACTCCAACCCAGAGCTACATCTAGTCTTCTCAGAAACCCTGAGGAAATCCACTAAGCAACCACACCTTGATCACTTACAACAACAACCAAGAGAATGACCTTGAACACCTCAAGAAACACACTCTCCTTGGCCAACACTAAGATTGCTGATCTTGAACACCTCAAGAACACACAGCCAATCTCAGCAACACATACAAAACAGAATTGTTCAGCAGTTTACACAGATTACACTTGTTACAGATGAATATATGAAATCAATACAAGAGAATCCTATACAGCACTTTGATCAATCTCTCAACTCTTTTGCAATCTCAGAATACTTTGAAAAACTCTTCTTAGATCAAAACTATGTTCAAGATTCTTAATATATCAAAACTGTTTTTCAGAATATATCTAAGAATATAGTTTGTTATCAAATCTTAACAAACTCTTAATTGCATTTAAAATAGATTGGTCAAAGCATTTAATGACTGGAGCGTATTCAGTTAAAGCATTTAAAGCTCAGTCAAAGAAAACAGTTTTTCTGTTATGGTTTTAAAACAAACAATCGATTGTTTCCTCGAATCAATCGGTTGTTTTGTTACTTAACAAAAACACCATTCAAAAACAGTTTTCAAACTTTCTCAAAACACCTAAGTGTAAACAATCGGTTGTTTCGACAAAACAATCAGTTGTTTCAACTTAGTTTGTAAAACATTTTGCTTTGTTAAAATTGAGATGCTAATTGCTTTGAGATTTAATCTAAGTGTTGATTACAACATTGAACTACCCCAGAACAAGGCTAAAACAGCACAGCAGCATCAAGCACAGCAGAAGCTTCATCATCCTTCAAAGGGTTTGGATTCTTCAAAACATTGAACACCACTTGGTTCAACAATCTCCCCCTATTTGATGAAGACAAATCCCTGATGCTTGTGTTGTTCTTGATTAAATCTGAAGTAGTTTCTGCAAAAGAACTTTGAGCAATATTTTGAACTTTATGATATTCTGTTAGTATACAGATAAACAATTAAAGCTTAAAACAGTTAAAATCAGAGCCAAACTTCATGTTACTCATGTTTTTAACACTATGAAAAACAAAAAATTAATAAACTTCAAACACAGCATATATCTCCCCCTATTTGTCTTCACAAATAGACAAAGATAAGAGATAAAAAGAAACATTGTTCACATTACATCAGAATAAAACAGCAACAGCAGAAGGAAAGAAATTTTAAAAACCAAAAACGAGAACAACAAAAAACAATCGATTGTTTCGATTTTCAATCGGTTGTTTTTCTTCAATCTTCTTCATCAGCAAACTGAAGATCAAAGATTTGATTCTGGACAGCTTCAATCTGTTCGTCCATTGTCATAAACCTTGCATCCATGTTGTCAAACCTTGTGTCAATCCTTTGAAAGTTGTTAACACACAGATCATGAAGGCTCCTTTGATTTTCAGCAAAGCTATCAAGCCTATTTACCATGAGTCTTTCAAAAGGTGACATGGTTTGCATTCTTTCTCTTTGATTTCCATCTTCAGTGCTAGGTCCAGCATCTTGAAAATCTCTAGTTGGATCTTCATGTTGAACATCCATATCAGCAGCTTCATCTGGTTCAAGATTGGCAGCACCACTTGATGAGGCACCATGATCACCATCCTTACTTAACCACTTTCCACCTATTTTTGTGAAGCCCATCTTGCTGAATGATCCATTGTTCAACTCTTGAGTTGACTTGACCAGCTCAGAAGTTTCATCTTCAAGATTAACTTCAAAATAGAGTAGAAACTTAGATATTAAAACAACATAGGGATAATGGTAATCACCTAACCTCATGGCTTTTTGCATATGTTCTTTGATTATGTGAATCCAATTGATCTTCACTTTCTTGGTAATGCAGAAGATGTAAACCAGATCTTCTTCAGTCAACACAGAGTGATTGCTCCCCCTAGGAGTTAGGATCCACGTTACAATGAGAGCAAGCAGCCTCTCATCTAACTTCAAGCCACCAACCGAACAAGTGCTAACTTGAGTTTGATTATTCTTCAAGCAGCTTTTGTAGAACTGAATCTTGTTGAAATCTTCTACCACACCAAGGTTTCCTTTGTTGATTCTCAGTCCAGAGAACTTGAGTCCAGCTACAACAGCCTAAACCTCATGGGTTATCTCCATCTCCACGCCTTTTACATGAGAGACCAAGTTGTTTCCCTCAAACTTCAAGTTGGTGTAGAAAACTCTCACCAAATCTGGATATATGTTACCTTTGAGCTCCAGAAACTTTCTAAGAGACTGGTCTTTGAGAAGCTTCCTCACATTGTCAAGCTTTTGATCCTTCAGCCAGTTGAAGCACACAACCTTGGGGTTGTTTATGTTCTTGACACTTGTTTCATATCTATACTTCTCAATGAGCTCAGTGTCACCAGAAAACCAGCTTTCAAGCCTTCCTCCAGACCTTACAGCTCTGGTTTTGACTCTTTTAGCAGTGGGAGGAGTAGATTCCATGATAGCAGAGACGAAAACAGAGGAGAGCACAAAACCCAGATTTTTCAAGAGATAGTGCAAGAGATATTGCAAGAGATGTTGCAATTGGTTGTTCTTGTTGAAAGAAATCTGCACCTGATTTTATAGCAGTAAGAGAATCAAATTGAATTTAATTTCATTTAATGGGTACCTGATTTTCAGAGAGAGGACTTGACTCTGTTCTGCACTGAAATTGTCAGAAAAAGCTGAAAATCACATGGTCTTCACATGTGATCTTTGACTAGTCATTAAGGCTTTTGATTTTCCAAGATTTTGGAATATATTCCTTTATGACTGTTGTAAATCCTTTCTGAACGTGATCAACTTTCAACACAGATCCTTTGACCAAGATTCTCCCTTTGAAAAATATCTGCAACAGCTAGAAATTCAAAAATCAGTTAAATCAATTTCTACACAGTGCTGTCAGACTCAAAACAATCGGTTGTTTTTCTGCAGCAGTTAAAAACTTGATTTTTCAATTTTTTAATCATAAACAGAAACATATTAAGGCACATGACTTTGATTGAAAGACAATTAATCATAAGAAAGAACTTTGAAACAGAAACTGAGAACAAATAAAAGGAAGGTCTTATCCTTGTGTTGTTTCTTTAATGAGCCAATTGCTTGTTGATCAAGAAAACTTCTTTTCACTGTTTTGACCTTTTGCACAGCATTGATTCAGCTTCAATGACTGCCCTTTTTCTTCAACAGCTTGATCAGAAGGCTCAAATCTTCCTTTTCTCTTCATTTTTCCTACATAAACAAATTCAAGTTGCAAGATTTGGTCCCCTTACAAATTTGGGTCCACTTGGCTTTTCTTTGCTGTTAGAAACATCACATCCCTTAGGAATCCATTTCATAAAACCTTTAGGAACATAATATTTTCCAATTTTGCAGAATCTAACAGAGTGACCTTTCTTCATGCAGTAAAAGCATGTAACAACCGGTTGTTTCGTCTTAACAATCGGTTGTTTTTATGATTTTCTCAAAAAACTTTTTGAAAATCTATCTTGCTTGTTCTGTGGATTGAAGCCTAAACCAGCCTTTCCAAAAACACAGCTTTGAGATGCTAGAACATTCTCAAAGTTTGACTTTCCTTTTGAAAGCTTGTCCACAGTTTCAACAAGATAGTGAACCTTTTTCTCAAGATTTTGACAATTTGTGCAATTGAGAGTATCACACTTGCAAGAGGCATTTTTGAAATCTTTTTCCAGTTTTTCAAAATCATTTTTTGCTTTTCTCAGTTCCTCTTCAAGTGATCTAACTTTCTTTTCAAGCCCATTGTTAAGATCTTTCAATCGGTTGTTTGAAAGAACCAATCTATTAGCTTCATCATGTGTTTCTTGAAAAGCTTCAAGCAATTCACTATAGTTTTGTTCATTTAAGGAAGCACATGAACTTACCTCACTTGAACTGCATGAATCATCATCATCATCCTCAGCAACTAAGCAAATGTTGGCCTTTTCATCTTCACTTGATGAAGAACTTGATGATGACACTTCATTTTCATCCCAAGCTATGTAGGCTCTTTTTGTTTTGCCTTTCTTCTCCTTGTAGCTTGTCTTTTTCTCTTTACTCTTGTTGGGACAATCAGCCTTTATGTGACCTTGCTCACCACAACCAAAACAAGTATAGTTATTTGAATTAAATTCATTGGGTTTCTTGTTTCCATACCTATCCTTGTTGTTGTCTTTGTTGCGGCTTCTCTTGAGGAATTTGCTGAATTTTCTTGACAGCAAACTTAGATTTTCCTCATCACTATCGTCACTTGAATCTTGCTTTCCCTTATGTTTGGATGCTTTCAAGGCTATACTCCTTGTGTGCTTGTCTTCACTTTCTTGAACATTGAGTCTATTCATCTCTAGCTCATGTTCCCTAAGCTTTCCAAACAAAGAGGCAACACTTAATGATGTTAGATCTTTAGATTCGGAAATAGCAGTTACCTTTGGTTGCCAAGCTCTATCAAGACATTTCAAGATCTTGATGTTCAGCTTCTCTTTATCAAACGTCTTGTCAAGGCTCATAAGGTGATTTATGATGTTTGTAAACCTTTTCTGCACTTCAGCTATGGTTTCACCTTTCAGCATTCTAAACATCTCATACTCTTGGATGAGAGCATGCTTTCTAGCCCTTTTCACCTCATTTGTTCCTTCATGAGTGACTTCCAAAGTATCCCACATTTCCTTTGATGATTTGCATTGTGAGACCCTGAAAAACTCATCAGAATTTAAAGCAGAGGTTATAATATTTTTGGCAATGCAATCGAATTTGGCCTTTCTACTTTTTGCTTCAGTCCATTGAGACCATGGCTTCTCAATGACAGAACCATCTTTTTCAAATGTTGGAATAAAAGGACCATTTTCAATTGCATCCCAAATTCCTTTGTCAAGAGATTCCATAAATATTTTCATTCTAACTTTCCAAAACTGGTAATTCAAACCACAAAACAAGGGTGGTCTGTTTATTGAGGCACCTTCCCCAAAAGGTAGTCTATCAACCATTTTGAAAGATTTTTAGGATCAACTTGAATGACTTACAAGAACCAAGCTCTTGATGCCAATTGTTAGAAAAGATGGCTTTAAACTAGAGGGGGGGGGGGGGTGAATGGTTTAAAGGGGTTTTCGCAAACTTTTCAGAGCTAGAATGAACTTATTTCAGAAACCAATTGATTCAGCAATTCAGTTAGCCAAAACAGCAAGCAAAACTGTAATACCAGAAAAAACAATCGGTTGTTTATACCAGCAAACAACAAACAAACTGAAATTAAAGAGTTAAGGATAGAAAGATTGTACACAGCTGTTTATACTGGTTCACTCCAACCCAGAGCTACATCTAGTCTTCTCAGAAACCCTGAGGAAATCCACTAAGCAACCACACCTTGATCACTTACAACAACAACCAAGAGAATGACCTTGAACACCTCAAGAAACACACTCTCCTTGGCCAACACTAAGATTGCTGATCTTGAACACCTCAAGAACACACAGCCAATCTCAGCAACACATACAAAACAGAATTGTTCAGCAGTTTACACAGATTACACTTGTTACAGATGAATATCTGAAATCAATACAAGAGAATCCTATACAGCACTTTGATCAATCTCTCAACTCTTTTGCAATCTCAGAATACTTTGAAAAACTCTTCTTAGATCAAAACTATGTTTCAAGATTCTTAATATATCAAAACTGTTTTTCAGAATATATCTAAGAATATAGTTTGTTATCAAATCTTAACAAACTCTTAATTGCATTTAAAATAGATTGGTCAAAGCATTTAATGACTGGAGCGTATTCAGTTAAAGCATTTAAAGCTCAGTCAAAGAAAACAGTTTTTCAGAATCAATCGGTTGTTTTGTTACTTAACAAAAACACCATTCAAAAACAGTTTTCAAACTTTCTCAAAACACCTAAGTGTAAACAATCGGTTGTTTCGACAAAACAATCGGTTGTTTCAACTTAGTTTGTAAAACATTTTGCTTTGTTAAAATTGAGATGCTAATTGCTTTGAGATTTAATCTAAGTGTTGATTACAACATTGAACTACCCCAGAACAAGGCTAAAACAACACAACAGCATCAAGCATAGCAGAGGCTTCATCATCCTTCAAAGGGTTTGTATTCTTCAAAACATTGAACACCACTTGGTTCAACAACATCCAGTTCCCAGAACAACCACTGGGTTCCACTAGTAACCAATCACAAATTACAATACACAGAATCACAAAGAGGTGATCTTGATACCACAAGAGCCACTCACCCTCTTTGCTACACACACCCTTAGTCAGAACACCCTCTGACTTTACAGGATTTCACAGACTTCACAAGTTTATGAAAGAAGAAATACAAGAATCATGAAAGGAACTGATTACACCTGAATTTACAGGAATCATAGAGCTCATAAGATCCGACCTTGAACCAATGGACAACTATTTAACAATCTTGCAAACCTTTGAAATTTTTTTCTCAAAATCAATCTCAATCTAACTGTATTTGATATCTTTATTATATATTTTGTTTTGAAAGAAAAGCCATATTTATAACTCTCAAAACTAGCCGTTCCAGGCAACATTCATGAGCCAAAATAGTTTTGATTCAGTTGCAAAACAGATTAACATGTTCTTTGAAAAGCTGTTATGAAATGTGACAGTCAACCGATTGAAAAGATGTTTTAACCAGTTGAATTGGTTAGATAGTTATTTAACCAATTCAAAAACAGTTTTAAAACCTTCAAACAAGCTAAGCGACAAACAACCGATTATTTCGTGGTTTCAACCGATTGTTTTTCTCTTTGCTTAGAAAAACACTTTTCTCTTTTAAAATAGACTAAGCTAGCTTGTGCAAGGGACTAGGATTGATCTTTACAAGAATTCTAAACAACCTAGACTGAGCTCAAACCAAAAGCAGCACAACTTCAACCTTCATCATAGATTTGAAACATCAAAGCTCCTGTGTTCTACAATCTCCCCCTATTTGATGGAGACAAATTCTTGGGATGCTTTTTGGAATGTTCTTGTTTAAAATCTTGTATAACCTGCATTCACAAGCAAACATAGAAATATAGGAGAATCTATTCTAGTTAATCAGGAACCACAAACTAGTTTCCACTAGGTGATTTCCAAATAGGAACATCAACCAAATCAATGTGAGAAACCAGTCAAACATGCATAGGTGCAACACAGAAAACCAATCGGTTATTTCGCAGGAATAACCGGTTAAAATTTGTATCAAAGTTTCAATTTTAAATAAAAAACCAGTTATAGCAGTTGTAGCAGCAATTATAGCAATGTTCCAAAACAGAAAATAGGTGCAGATAGGTGTATATATTTAGAACATTACATATCCCAAACACTGCTCCCCTTATATGTCTTTACAAACAGACAGAAAGAAGGATTAAAAACAACATAAAAGAGAGAAAATAAATTGTTTAGAAACATAAACAACATTTTAAATGAAGGACTTCAACTTCCTTCAATCATTCCTGCCATATTGTAGGTCTAGAAGTTGGTTATGAACTTCTTCAATATGCTCATCCAAGGTTTGGAACCTTGAATTCATATGGTGAAACCTTGACTCACACAATTCATGAAGATTTCTCTGATTTTCAGCAAAGGTGTCCATACAGTTTACCATTAGCCTCTCAAAGAAGACATTGAAGTCATCCTTTCTCCCATGTGACCATCACTAGGACCAGCTTCATGAGTCTCAACAGCAAGTTCCTCTTGATTTGTTGTAGCTTCAGGTTCTTCACCATCATTGGTTCCACTAGGGTCAGCTTGGTCACCATCCTTGCTTACACATTTCCCACTAATCTTGGTAAACCCCATCTTTCTTAGAGATCCACTATTGATCTCACTTGAAGGCTTTATAATTTTAGCCAGTTCTCCTTCAATATCTACTTCAAAATAATGTAGAAATTTAGAAATCAATATGACATATGGATAGTGGAAGTCACTTAACCTTATGGCATTTTGCATATGTTCTTTGATGATGTGAATCCAGTTAAGCTTCACTTTGTTCATGATGCAGTAGATTAAGAGCAAGTCTTCTTCATAGAGAGTAGAATGATTGCTCCCCCTTGGTGTGATAATCCATGACACAATGAAGGCAATGAGCCTTTCATCAAGTTTCAACCCTCCAACAGAAAAGTTTCTTACCTTTGAGAGTGAGTTCTTGAGACAATTCTTGTAGAATTGCATCTTGTTGAACTCTTCTATCACCCCAAGATAGCCTTTGTTAATCCTTACTCCAGAAAACTTCAACCCAGTTATGGCAGCCCACACATCATTGGTGATTACAATGTTTACCCCCTTCACATGAGAGTTAAGAGTGTCACCATTGAATTGAAGGTTGGTGTAGAATACCTTCACCAAATTTGGATAAATGTTTCCAGAAATCTCAAGGAATCTCTTCAGCCTTTGCTCCTTGAGAAGACTTCTCACCACAGTCAAATTCGGTTGCTTCATCCATATGAAAGAGACAAGCTTTGGTGTGTTAACAATCTTTCTACTTGTTTCCATGTAGGTACTTGTCTATAAGTTCTGATTCCCCTGAGAACCAACCTTATAGCTTTCCACCACTCCTTACAACCCTTGTTTTCATTCTCTTAGAGGATGGAGGAGTTGCAACCATAGTCCAAGTAGAGAAAGATAAGCACACTGCAAAAACAAACTTAGAGCAGAGAGAAAAGGAAGAAAAACAGGTTGTTCTTTGTGAAAATAACAACTAATAGCTTCACATATATAGCCACAACAATTAGTCAATGTTGGAATTTAGTGGGTTGTTTTCAAAACAGAAAAGAGAATCAAATCGGAACCATAAAGCAGTTTTAATTTCCAAGATTTAGAAGAATATGATTCATAAATAGCAGTTATTACATAGATACTTTGTATTCAAGGATGTAATTAAAGCATTTTTTACCACAAACATTCTTGGGTTTGAACATACAATCAACTTAAAGCACATTGAATCAAAAAAACAGATTTGACTAGTGCTGACAGAGTTGAAACAATCGGTTGTTTCAAAGAAACAATCAGTTGAATTTTTGCAACTGGTGAATTTTTTTTTTTGAGAAAACTAGATTCTTTCAACAACCATTGAATATACAAGCATTCAGGTTTTAAGCCACATAGATTTGTGTAGAAACAAAAGGAATAAAAAGCAAACATAATCCAAAAAGAAAATAATGAAAAATCAGAATTGGATTTGGAATCAAATGTTCAACAAGGAAGAACAAAGAGTTATTCTTCAAGATTTTAAAGTACACATATGAAAGCAGTACATAATATCAGAACAAGGCATTGTCTCACAAATTTGCTTTCATGAGATCCTCATCTTACTGATCCTTCATGTGGAGTAAAAAATCTGCAAAGAAAATCTTGTTAAATCACAAGATTTGATCCCTTAAAGAACTTGGGACTTTTCATGTTAGATTTATCCTTGGAACCATCAAAATTTATTGGAATCCATTTAAAGATTCCTTTAGGAACACGAGATTTATGAAACTTGCAGAATCTAACTGAATAACCTCTCTTCATACAGTAAAAACATGTAAATACCGGTTGTTTCGTTCTTTTAATTGGTTGTTTTTCTGGAACTGATGAAAAAGGTTTTGAAATTCCATTATCTTTGCTTTGTGGATAAAATCCTAAGCCTGCTTTTCCAAAGACACAATTTTGAGAAGCAAGAACATTAACAAAGTTGGATTTTCCAATTGTAACCTTATCCACAGTTTTCAAAAGGTAGTGAATCTTTCTTTCAAGATTTTCACAATTTTCACAAAACTTTGAGTCACACATGCAAGTATAATTTTTGTAAATCAAATCTAGGTTTTCAAAATCAAGTTTAGATTTTTCCAACTCTTCTTCCAGTGTTTTGACTCTGCTTTCAAGCCAGTTGTTCAAACCTTTCAACTGGTTGTGAGAGAGAGCCAATCGATTAGCTTCTTCATGAGTTTCATTGAAAGCTTTAAGTAGTTGGTAGTAATTGTTACCTTTGACGGAAGAAGATGAACTCATGCTGCTTGATACATATGCTTTCACACACAGGTTTGCTTCTTCATCTTCTGAAGAGCTAGAGGAGGATACCTCATTATCATCCCATGCTTTATATGCCTTCTTGGTTTTTCCTCTTCTTTCACTTTTGAAATCAGATTTTTCCTTGCTCTCATTATTGGGGCACCCAGCTTTGATGTGACTATGTTCACCACAGCCATAACAAGTATATTTGTTAAGATTAAAGTCATTTGGCTTCTTAGAATTGTACCTCTTTGAAGCTTGGCCTTTATTCTTTTCAATAATTTGCTAAACTTTCTTGACAGCAAGCTCATGGTATCTTCATCACTGTCACTTGAGTCTTATTTCTTTTTTTGGTTGCCAGATTTAAGTGCAATACCCTTGCTGTGTTTGTTCTCACTTTCTTGGACAACAAACTTATTCATCTCAAGCTCATGCTCCGTTAGCTTACCAAACAAAGAAGCAACTGTCATGGATGTGAAGTCCTTTGACTCTGAAATGGCAGTGACCTTTGGCTGCCATGTCCTATCAAGACACTTCAAGATCTTGATGTTTAGCTCCTCTTTGTCAAAGTTCTTTCCAAGGCTCATCAAATGGTTCATAATGTGGGAAAACCTTTTCTGCACATCACATATTATCTCCCCTTTCTACATTTTGAAAAGCTCATACTCTTGGATGAGAGCACGCTTTCTTGTCCTCTTAACATCATTTGTTCCTTCATGTGTGACTTCAAGGATGTCCCACATATCCTTTGCTGAAGTGCACTATGATACCTTGAAAAACTTATCACAACTCAAAGCAGAGGTTATTATGTTTTTAGCAATCTGATCAAATTTTTCTTTCTTGCTTTCAGCCTCAATCCATTCAGATGAAGGCTTATTAATTAATACATTATCTCTTTTAACTTGAGGAATAAAGGAACCATTTTTAATTGTTTCCCATATACCTTTATCTATGGAATGCATAAAGATCTTCATCCTTACCTTCCAAAACTGGTAATTTACACCACAAAACAATGGTGATTTGTTTATGGAAGCACCTTCACCAAAAGGTAATTTGTCAGTCATTAAAACAGTTTTCAGAAAAAAAAATAGAACTTGAATATTTTTCAAGAACCAAACTTTTGATGCCAATTGTTAGAATTAATGGCTTAAACAAGAAGGGGGGGGGGGGTGAATTGTTTGTCAAAAGATTTTCGCAAAGATTGAATAAGAATGAAGCTTTATCAACAATCACATATTAAGCAATCAAGGAAGCCATTCAAACAATGTAAAAGAAACTGTTTGCAGAATTTCAATCGGTTGAAACTTCGTTTTAACCGGTTGTTTATGGCAGCAACAAAAACAGAATTAAATCAAACAATTTATAAGGAGTGAAAGAGAGAAAGAGAATATTCAGCCAATTTATTTTGGTTCACTCAACCTTGAGCTACATCCATTTCCCAACACAAACACTGTGTTCAACTAGTAACCAATCACATATTATAATACACGCAATCACAAAGAGGTGATCTTGATACCACAAGAACCACTCACCCTCTTTGCTACACACACCCTTTGATGGAAGAGGCCCAAGCACAAGCCCACATGCAAGCCCACCAAAGGGTAGATTTGGGCCAACCATAGAGTTATGGCCAAGAGGATCCAAGAAGACGTTCTTTTACATGTTCAAATGCCATAAACTCTAGTGTAGAGTAGACTTTAATTTTTTGTCAAAATTAGCATAGGAACTTTATTTGTAATTTTCTTAGAATTAATTTTGGCACCTAAAACACCAACCTAGGTAAACTTAGAGTTTCTAAAAAAACCTCTAAATTTACCAAGGCCGGTCTAGAAAGCCCATGGAGGGGGTGAGCATAAAAACTAGACACACCCCTCCCCATGTGCTCATTTGTGCACCCATGTGCCATGTGCACCCATGTGCTTCACATTTACATTTCATTTGGCTAGCATTAGGGTTGCATTATGGTCCTCCTTAGCCTATAAAAGGAGGAGCCTACACCTTGTATTTTCAAGTTTATTGTGAGTAAAGTTATGCTGCCATTTTGTGCCAAGCTTTGCTTCTCCTAGAATTCTAGGCTCTAAACTTCACTTCCTTCACATCTCCTTGGGCTGGCCGAACCTCCCTATCATCATACCTTTCATGCACCTTCAAGATCAACACCACTCTTAGGAGGATCTTGCTCACACACCTTCATAGCTTCCGCACCACTTTTTCTTACATGATTCAAGAAGACCTTCATGAAATGCCATCACCCTTAGTCAGAACACCCTTTGACTTTACAGGATTTCACACACTTCACAAGTTTATAAAAGAACAAATACAAGAATCATGAAAGGAATAGATTACACTTGAATTTATAGGAATCACAGAGCTCTTAAGACCAGCCCTTGAACCAGTGCACAACTATTTAGCAATCTTGCAAACCTTTGAAAAACTTTTCTCAAAATCAATCTCAAACTCATTGTATTTGATATCTTTCTTTTATATTTTGTTTTGAAAGAAAAGCCATATTTATAGCTCTCAAAACTAGTCGTTCTAGGCAACAATCATGAGCCAAAACAGTTTTGATTCAATTGCAAAACAGATTAATAGGTTTTTTGAAAAGCTGTTATGAAATGTGACAATCAACCGGTTTAAAAGATGTTTTAACCGGCTGAATTGGTTAGACAGTTATTTAACCAAATCAAAAACAGGTTGAAAACCTTCAAACAAGCTAAGTGACAAACAACTGATTATTTTGTGGTTTCAACCGGTTGTTTTTCTCTTTGCTTAGAAAAACACTTTTCTCTTTTAAAATAGATTGAGCTAGCTTGTGCAAAATAGATTGAGCTAGCTTGTGCAAGGGACTAGGAATGATTTTTACAAGTATTCTAAACAACCTAGACTAAGCTCAAACCAAAACCAGCACAACTTCAACCTTCATCATAGATTTGAAACATCAAAGCTCCCATGTTCTACAATCTCAACACTCGAACTAGAGAAATTCATTATTTCTAAGTGTCTTGGTAGGGTTCATGTAGCATCTCAATGTCAATATAGAAGAACTATGATCTTAAGGGACAAAGATGAGTATAGTCTCCAAGAAGAAGAAACTAGTAAAAGTGAAGAAAATAAGGATAAAATAAGTGAGAGAACATATCCTTGTGAGGCTGAATTGCTCATGATAAAGCGTAACCCAGACAATCAGTCTAGTCCTCTATTCGATTCACAAAGAGAGCACGTATTTCATACACGTTAGCGGGTCGTGCTGTAATTGTTGCAGTATTAGACTGGTTGAAAAGTTAAAGCTTCCTGTCATTCCCCATGCCAAACCTTATAAGCTTCAATGGCTAACCGATGAAGGGCAATTGATAGTTAATCAACAAGTGAAGGTCGAGTTATCTGTAGGCATCTATAAAGATAAAATTTTATGTAATGTAGTGCCTATGGAAACTTGTCATGTCTTATTGGGACGACCATGACAATTCGCTAAGAACTCCATACATAAAGGTCGTACCAACGAGATCACCTTCACACATGAAAAAAAGAAATATGTTTTTTTATCCTTTAACAACTTCTCAAGTGTTAGATGATAAAAAAAGATTAAAACTAAAAAACTACTAGCTCTTCTAGAACAAAAGGTAGTGTCTAAAGAGTCTAGTAATTAAAATCTGGAAAAAGAAAGGAAAAACTTGGAAAAGAAAATTATGTACCCCTCTTTAATGAAATATTTTGATAAGTTGCTAAAAATATCAGAAAAACAAGAGGAATAACAACTTAATAAGACTAATTGTTATACAACTGTTCATTTGATTTATTTGATAACTCCAACAAATGGTCATTTGATCCTAGAGGACGAGCATAGTTTTCAAAGGAATAATAAGGATGTTGTTCGAGATCAACCTTGTACATCAGAGGACAGATCCTCTCAAGAAGGAGGGGATGATGGTAGAGCCCCCAGCCACACAACCACATAATAAGGAGGATGAAGACCTAGAATATGTTTATTGACTTATTTGCAAATATGGGTCTAATTGGGATTTTGTTTATCTTTGTTGGCCCAATCAAGAGGAAAACTCTATGATGAAGGAATGTACAAAGCATATCCAAGAAGACCTCTAACTCATCAAAACATAAACTAGAGCTTTGGTCAGAAGAGCACAAGAAGATTGAGTTTCAGATGACTAGTCAACATTATTTTTGGGCTAAGCTTTGACTTAAATAAATTGTACAAAGTTGTTTAGGATTTCATGGGTCATGTATTAGGCCTAGTAGTATAAAATTATTGGACTAAATATTTGGGCTAAGTAGCATACACTTTCGGGCTTTTATTTGGGCAAATAGTAGAATATGTCCAATTAGGGTTAGAAGTGAATAGTTAGGGTAACAATTAGGCTTCTTTGAGCCCAATGTAACCCTTGAACGTCTAGGGTATAATAAAGAACGGAAATTAACTTGGCAAGGAGCACATGGACATCCACATGGCAGCCTAGGAGTGAAGAGGATTTAGCATGGAAGATGGCACATACTAATTGGAGAGTTTTATTTTGAATTTTCAAATTTTGGCTCCAAAATGTTCAGTCCTCTCTCCTATAAATTGAGGTGCTTGGATCATGACACTATGATGGAGGAGGGCCCAAGCTCACCACACGATGAAAGCCAAGCCTCCAAGACTAGACGGTCTAGCCTATGATGGGGAGCGTCTAGACTCAAAAAGGAGCGTCTAGCCCATGAAGAGGAGCGTCTAGGCCATGATGAGGAGCGGCTACATAAGGAGCGTCTACGCCATGATGAGGATTCCTTCTAGACCGTCTAGCTTCACATACACATGGGTCAAAGCTACGGTTTTGGGAAGAGAAGACCTTTGTAATTGTTACATAAAGGCCCATTAGGGGTGCTTAGTAATTAGAGTAGTGTAGAAAGCATATTTGTGTGAACATTCTAGAAAGACCATGGAGGGGGTGAGCATAAAAACTAGACACACCCCTCCCCATGTGCTCATTTGTGCACCCATGTGCCATGTGCACCCATGTGCTTCACATTTACATTTCATTTGGCTAGCATTAGGGTTGCATTATGGTCCGCCTTAGCCTATAAAAGGAGGAGCCTACACCTTGTATTTTCAAGTTTATTGTGAGTAAAGTTATGCTGCCAATTTGTGCTCAACTTTGCTTCTCCCTAGAATCCTAGGCTCTAAACTTCAATTCCTTCATCTTTTCCCTTGAGCTGGCCGAACCACTCAATACCCACACTTATCATGCACCTACAAGATCAACACCACTCTTAGGAGGATCTTGCTCACTCTCATTCATTGCTTCCGCCCATACTCTACATTGATTCAAGAAGAACTTCATGAAAATGCCATCACACTAGTACAACAATAAGAAAAGAGCGCTCCTTAATTAATGCGGTTCCGCGCTTAAACGCATTCGTAAAAAACGCGATGGCATTTTTTAAATTATTTTGATTTACAAATGCGGTTATTTAAATAACCGCATTTGTAAATCAAGCGCTTCGATTTACAAATGCGATTATTCAAATAGCCGCATTTGTAAATAAAAAAGCTTGATTTACAAATGGTTTTTACGTTTAGCCGCATTTGTAAATGGTTTTTACCCTAAAAATTTTACGCGCTCAACAGTTTCGTTCATTCTCTGTTTGCGCTCATATCTGTTCTTCGTTTTCTCTGGTTGCGAAGTTCTGCATTTTCGAAGGTTCGTAACTGCATTGCCCCTCATTCTCTTGTTTCCATTGCCCCTAACAACTGCATTGAACTCCAATGGCTTTCGCTTTCCATATTGCTTTCGTTTTTAATGGGTTTCGCTCTGCATTTTGAAGGTGTATTCATTGCTTCCGCCGCTGTCGCATTTCGCTCTCGCCGCTCCGCCACTGCTTCCGCCGCCGCACTCACCGCCGCTGTCGTGTTTCCTATTCTCCCCTTCCACTCACTACAAGAAAATAATTATTTAGTCATCGAATTTAGCGACCGAAAATGAGTGGTTGCAATTTGCGACTGAAATAGCCACTGAATACCCTCAATCTCAAATCTGCAACCGAAATAGCGACCGAATAAATTTTTAGTAATGTTAGCTAGTTTAGCGACCGAATCAGCGACTGAACATGAGAGTGACATAACCATCGGTCGCTAAAGTGATGGTTGTTTTGAATAAATTTGAAAAAATATATCTGCAACCGAATTAACGACCGAAAATGTTTAATTTTTAGCCACCGATTTTCTTTCAGTCGCTAAATGTAATTGCTTATTTTTGTCACCGAATTAGCGACCGAAAATGTTTATTTTTTAGCCACCGATTTTTTTTCGGCCGCTAAATGTAATTGTTTATTTCTGCCACCAAATCAGCCACCAAATATGTTAATTTTTTAGCCACTGATTTTCTTTCGGTCGCTAAATGTAATTACTTATTTATGTCACCAAATCAACCACCAAATATGTTTATTTTTTAGAAAATGTAATTCTGTAATAAAATAATAATAATAAATAAAAATAGAAATAATAAGAATAAGAATAAAATAATAATAAATAATAATGATAATAACAAAATAAAAAAAATAATAATAAGAAAATAAAAATATTGTAGTTACGCCTAGTTCTCCATCTCCTCCAATTCTCCTCATTACTCATCAACGACGATAAACCAAAGACCAATGATACAGTCCTACAGAGACATAGATTAAACATACTGCTCAACATTATTCGGTGGCTAAAAGATAGAGAATGAGAAGGTCTACAATCTGGTTGTGATTTTCTTCTACTGCTCAAATTAACCTTTACGCGCTCTTCCGCAATTAACCCAAACCGACCTATTGGACCTTCCCCTAATTTTTTTCTAACATTCGATCTCCGTGATCCGGTGTGCGATGACTCTCTCTGTTAGGGTTCAACCGCTTCATTCTCTCTCACTCAATTCCTTATTAGTAGGGTTTCTGTTCGCGACATGCTCCATTTCTCCCGATTCAACTCCACGGTTAGGGTTTTGTTGTTTCGTGGTTCGCCTCCGCGATGCCGCGTAGTTTGAAGCACAAATCGAGCAAGCACAGTTCTCGGATGCGAGGGAACACTCCGACTCTGAGCAAGATCCCGACGCGAAGGATCGGAGGAGCAAGGAGGAGAGAAGGCGTCGAAGGATTCAGATTCCGGGAAGAAGTGGAGGCTGGATTCGAAGAAGGTGCATGGAAATGGGGAGTACTTTGACGAGTACGTGTCATCGTCAAAGCGACACAAGGAAAGCAGCGAGGGAGACAGGTGGAATGGCGGCGAGGAGAGAACGAAGAAGTTGAAGGCAACGGGGGTAAGGTAATTAGTATTGAGAACCCACCAATAACACTAAGTTGTGAACCTTTCATAATTTTAATTTAGTGGTAATGTAGTTGGAGCGGGCCATGATTTTGTCCTCAGAGTTCAATCGATGATCCACTGTGAAGAATTGCTTAACACTTGATGCATCAACACAGGAAGAAGTGGATTCTCTAAGAGGGTGATAAATTCTCCTCCGTGCCTTTTTCTTTTGCATCTGCAATTTTTTTGCAACTTGGATGTTAAAGCATTTTAAGGCTATTTCTCTGTGAATGCATTCATGAATTTACTTCATTATTTCATAATTCTCTTTATTATTTAAATAAAAAAAGTAGGAAAGTGGTTTGCATAAAACGTATCACTTGTTGATATCTTTGTTTTAAATTTCTCTAGGTTCAGGTGGATGAATCATATGTACCTGCTCTTCAAGATGAAGTAATGGAAGTTGAGCTTTTGCTTGCAGAACCTAGAAACAATCTTGCTTCCCAGGATGGTATATTCTATTTTAATGAGTAGAGTATGAAGCAATGCTATGTTGCTGAAAATCTTTCCTCTAAATTTTGAATTTAGTTTTAAATCAAGTAGTGGTAATTCTTAAATGAATTGAAACTGTTATTTCTGATTCTATATTGTTTGATAGAGACTGCTTAGAAGTTTATTAGAATTGATGTTGCATTGTAAGAAAACCAAACTTTTTATATTTGATATATTATCATTGATTGGAATTTTTTTGGCTTTCTGTAACGGGTTTCTCCTAGTCCACTTGGCTCAATTAGATAAATTTAATGGTTGATAATGTTGTATTGACAGTGTCCTATATTCAGAGCATAAAAATAGCTTTTGCTTTTAAACTTTTTATTGGGGAGATATATCTAATAGTAGTAAAGTGTTTACATTCATCACGTAGTTTGGATTCTCATACAACTTTGAACAGAAAGGATGATTTGGAACTGGAGATATTTGTCTTCAATCTCTGTTGCTGTTGGGGTGATGTTTAAGTTAGATTTCATAGATTTTTTATATTTTATGGTGCTTGTTAATAATTTTTGACTTGAGTCTGTCATCTCAGGTTTATATCACCTTGTTTAACATCAATTCAAATTACATAACATTACTAATTAGTTACATAACATCACGTACTGTCAATTTGATGGATTCATTGATCATTGGGTAGAATATAAACAAAAGTTCTAATTTATGAAACAAAATATCTCCTTATTCTAAATTATAATCCCTTGTACTTTATTAAAATAATGTAGTGTATATTATCATAACGACTACCTATTGCACTAAGATGTGGTGGAATGAACTTAAAGATTAACAGAGCAATATAGAACCAAGAAAATGTTACTTAATTTTTTAAATTGAAATCTAGTTTTAGAGAAAAATTAAATGAAAAAAATATTGTGAGTGGTAGTAAGGGATTAAAAAATATATTGCAAGATGTCTAAAGATGCTCTTAATTACCTACGTGGGTATTTTGACGTAGATGATTGAAGTGATTTAATAATTATTTATTTGACATGTCTTCGTTTTCTTAGATTAGGTTGACAGTTGTCCTTTTTATTACATTAGCTAAAAATAATGGGGACAATTGGTTAAGGTCCTTCACTAAAAGAGGAGGTTGGGGTACATTATTTATGGGGAAAAATTTAGGTGGTTTCCTTAATGATTTGTTAATTTTTATTAGTCTGGTAACACCCATTCAGTATGGAAAAACCAAATTGTATCTTTTGTACACACTAAACATGTCACTAAATAATAATTTCAAATAAAATAAATTGACCAATTGACAATAATGAAAGTCATTTCACAAGGAGCAGACTCTTAAGTTTTGAAACACAAACCATAATAACTCTGATATTTTTTTTTTTAATATTTAAATTTCTTCATTCCTTTTTGCAGAATGGATTTTTTTATGGTGGCGGTGAGGACAAAAGTATCACAGCATGGGATATCAAGCCTGGAAAAGTTTCATTGCTTGGAAGATGCACATACTTCTCATTACCAATTTTCAATATTTCTATATCTTTCTTATTATTTGACACTTGGATATTTTAGTTTGTATTAGTATTTGTCACTTTAGAAAACCATAAAAAATTGATTATTTTTTTTAAGTAATACCTCTATTTTTTGGTTTCTCATCTAAATTAAATGAATAACAATTATAGCCATTTTATCACAATATAGAAAATATTTTATTATATAATTTGAAACTGCAAGAGACAATATTACATATAAAAAAATATCATTTATTAATAATAAATATAAAAACAACCACTGAAACTGATTTGGTGACTATATCTACAAAGCTGCTTTGTGACCGAAACATAATCGATCGCTCTAATTAAAAGAAATATTTAGCCACCGAAATAAAACTGGTCGCTATAAGGGTCTTCATTTAGTCACCGAACTTAAATCAGTCGTTATAAGGGTCTCCATTTAGTCACCGAATTAGCAACCACAAGTTTTTTTTTAATTAATTTTTTATTTATTTATTAGCGACCGAAAATGGTGGTCGCTATCACATTCGATTTCAGCCACCGATTTAGCCATCGAAAATAGTGGTCGCTAATTTGGTTACTACTTTTTGGTGACCAAATTTTCTGCGACTGATTTAGCCACCGAAATTTCGGTTGCAAATTTGCGACCACTTTATAATTCGGTCGCTAAATGTTTTGCGACTTGGGTTTTCGCTACCATCTTTATTTGGTAGTCGTTTCGGTCGCAGATATGTTTAGTGACCAATTATAGTGTTTTTAGCGACCGAATTTAGTGGTCGTTAAAAGTGATTTTTTTTGTAGTGACTCTTCACCAACAACGTGCCCCTAAAACCCCAGCTCATTCAGAAGAATATACAAATGCGACTATTTCAAATAACCGCATTCGTAAGCCACATTTGTATTTCTCTGATTTACAACTGCGTGCTGATCAAATACGGCTCTATAGCCGCATTTGTAAATGTAAAATAGCCGCATTTGATTAGCATTTCTGCGTGTGAAAAAATGGATCAAATAGTTTACCAAGTGTCCAACTTGTGAATCACAAACTTCTCAAAACTGGATAGTGGTTCACTTCTATCCCCTGGTGGTACATATGCAACCAGTGCATTCATTTCTGCTCCCAAGACATCTCAACAGTATTGCTTGTACTTGGGATATTCGCATTGTTTTCATTCTTGCTCACCCATATATTATTACTTTTCTGAAACCCCATTTTCATCAAGGTAGGGCAGTCTACCTCACTTCCAGTTTTAACAGATTTAGATAGTTCATCCTCCAAATCAATTTCAAATTGCTCTAGAACTTAGAAACCAAACTAGCAAAGGGAAACCTGTAGTTTGCAAGTCTCATGGATGTGTTCCTTCATCATATAAATCCAGCTTACCTTGATTTTGTTTACCAAGAAGTACATCAGAATAAGATCCTCCTCGGTCAACATGCAACAACATAGGCAAGGAACCTCTCTTCCAATTTGAGATGTCCCATATGAAATTGGTTGATGCAGAAACTTTTATCCTTGAGACAAGTGCGATAAAAATACATTTTATTTAACTCACTAATCTTAGCAGTGTTTCCTTTCCCTACGTTGCCACCATTGTTCTTAAGTCCAGTTACAGATTTCCAAACTGCAGGTGTGATCAGCATGTCCACTCCTTTCACCTTGGAATTCAAATTCTTCCCATCAAAAGTCATATTGGTGTAGAAAACCTTAACAAGATCTGGATAAATGGTTCCAGTTAGCTCCAGAAATGGTTGCAACTTTTGTATCTTCAGCAGATTCCTTCCTTCATCAAACTTTTGTTCCTTCATCCAAGAAAACTTAAGATTTTTGGGAATATTAATTTGTTTTTTGCTCATCTCGTACAAAAATGATGTCTTTGCTTCATCATTACTATCAAACCCGGTTTCTAGGTGACCAACACGAGAACTTGAGGTTGTTGTCTTTTATCTCTCCTTCTTCATTGGAGAAGCCATGCAGCTTTAGGTTATATAATGATGAAAATTTTTATGAGAAAAGATAGCAATTGATTTGTTTTTAAAGCATTCAAAATAATTTTTGTAGGAAAGAGAAATTTCAATCAATGTATTTTGAGAGTTGTAGTCGAAGATTTAGATCAACACGAAATCCCAAAAAACATATCACATGAGGTGTGCATCTGCAGAGTTAAACAAAAAAAAAACTTTACTTTTAACATAACATGTCACTGAACTTTAAATAAAAAACATAATCAGTTAAAAAAAATTAGTCAATTAAAATAGTAACAGATTCTGAAAAAGAATCAATTGATATTTATTTTAGCCTATTATTCTTTATTAGGAAACATGATTTAACCCAATTCAGTTCTAAGATAATTGAATCTATCCCGTGCAACTGTTCAGTAAACAAATCAACTAATTCATTTTCTGATCCAATGAATTTAATTTTAAAATTGCCATTTGAAATATGTTCATGAAAGAAATTATGTCTAATATCAATATGCTTATGCTTTGTGCGTGAATGTATGATAGAATTTTTTTTATTAAGTTTATAGCACTAATATTATCCTAGAATAAAGGAATTTTATTCAAGACTATCCCAAGATCACTTAGTTTTTGTTTTAACCATAAAGTTTATGCACAACAACTCCATGTAGCTGTGACTTAGCTTTTTCTATTGACAAAGCCACACATGCTTGCTTCTTATAGTGTCATAAGATTAAACTTGATCCAAGTATATGACACATTCCACTTGTACTTTTCCCATCTATCTTACATCCTGCTAAGTCAAATTCAGAATAGTCAATTAAATTTAAAGAAACATGACACGGATACCACAAACCAACTTCTTTAGTTCCTTGCCAGTACTTTAGAATCCTCTTGGCAACATTAAAATGTGATTTCTTTGGTGAAGATTGAAACCTTGCACACATGCATACAATAAACATAATGTTGTCACATCTTGATCTAGATGACAACTTGTTGACATCAGAGTGCTTACAACTTTGCATTTCTCCGTTTCAAATTTTCTCAGAAATCCTTACAATACCTTGTTTGATAGATAAACATGTCATCCTTTGATTGTTTTACTTGAAGTCATATGAAATAATTAACCTCACTCAATATAGTCATTTCAAATTCTCTTTTCATAGCCTTCACAAAAGCTTCACACAAAGCTTCGTTGATTGAACCAAAAATGATATCATCTACATATACTTGTACCAAAATAATGTTATCTTTCTTTTTTCTTAATAAAGAGTTTCTTGTTTGTCATGCCTCTTTCATACCATTGAGATAACAAAAAATTGCTTAACCTTTCATACCATTGCCTAGGTGCTTGTTTCAGTTCATACAAGGCTTTCTTTAATTTGTACACATGATCTGGAAGTTTATGATCCACAAACCCAGATGGTTGTGATACAAATACCTCTTCATTGATATAACCATTGAGAAAAACACATTTTACAACCATTTGGAATAATTTGAATCCACTCCTACAAGAAAAAGCTAATAGATGTATGACAGCTTCTTGTTATAATGGATGGCTTTAAACTAGAGGGGGGGGGGGGGTGAATGGTTTCAAGAGGGATTTCAAAAACTTTTAAGTCTAAACCTAGAGCTACATCCAGTCTTCTCAGAAACCACTGAGGAATTCCACTAAGCAATCAAACCTAGATCCCTTACAACACAACCAAGAAAGTGACCTTGATCCCCTCAAGACACACACTTCTCTTGGCCAACACACCAACACTAAGAATGCTGATCTTGATCTCCTCATGAACACACAACACTTCTCAGCAACAAGAAGTAACTAGAGGGTGCCTTACCTGTTGATTGCACTCCGACGATCTAGTTAGTACATGGTTTATAAGAAACAAGAAGTAACTAGTTTCAGTCTTAGAAACAGCCTACTTTTACTTAGGATGTCAAGTCCCTTTTATAGCCTACCTCTTGTAACAACTTTCTATCACGAGAGTCCTATCTCAACTGAAAGCCTATGTATTAGAAAGATATTTTATTTAGGGTACGCTCTCTTAGCGCCGCAACTGAACAAAATTTTTCCTTCACTGGAGTGCATCAAATCTTAATAGAATAACCACCAGGGTACCAACTCATGTACCAACATCAGGGGTTCAATCTGTTTCAAGTAGGCACCTTCGGCGAGGCGCTACGTATCATACATATCATACTCATTGTGCCCTAGCACACATAGGCTTAGGCTTATAGCGTATGTTTTGCTTGTACTAGACCCGAATGCATTAAACACACCCCTATACCCATTAACACTCTTCGCTGATCGACCAGGCCCGATACGCGAAGGATTACATTAAGTATATGAATGGGAGTCAATATACACATACCTGGTGTCGACTCATGTGGCCCATCAACTTGACCCGACGACCGAGTTAACCTGCTTAACATAGACACGGATGTTCGACCACCGAGCATTGAGCCAAATGTTCTGGTCCAGTACATTAGCCCCTAAGCTCAAGCTGAACTTGTTTTAGTGAAGAGACTAATTGCTCGCCCCGGGTGACCTATGCGTCCTGTGAGTAGCGCGGTGTGCATAGTGTCTTTAGGTGACATTTCACCACACTCCACTGCGAGCGTACATGTGGCCATCATCAACGGCTGGAAAGCGTTACCGTTTGCGCTTCCCTCATACATTAATACTTCGAAAACTCAAATCCTTCTTTACTCTTTCATTTTCCTTTCAAAGAATTCGCGCCTCTCTTCGAACGCTCTGCTCCTTCTCCTTCAACCCAGACACACCTCCTGTCCTCAGCTCATCAACTGAATCAAGGTGCGTCCTTTAACTCATGAATGCTCGACACCATCATTTTAACGCTTTTAGTCTGCTCATATCAACTGCGTTGGGACTGTTTACATTTCATGCGATTGTGATTGTTGTCTCTGTTTTTTGCTTCGTTGTTCCCTTTTTCGAATCACATGCACTTCTTTTATTTGAGCCTTTGAATGTGTCTATTTGTTTGCTTTTCTTGGTTTTAGATTCTCTGTATGATGGATTACAAAACCCTATATCCCTGGGCCCCGAGCAATCTGTTAGAAGAAACTTCTGAATACACCACCCGTGAGAAAATATTTTTGTATAGGAAGAGTGAACATCTTAAGAAGAAGTGCCTTTTTGGTAGAGAGGATGATAAGTATGTTAAGGTAGTGTCATGTAGGGTAGACGAGCCAATTTGCTGTGATGAATCGTCAGACCCAGAAGGTCTTTTCTGATACTTCTATTCCACCATTTTTAAGAAGGTTCTCCTCCGCCTATCCTTATACCACTTTGAGAGAGCCTTCCTCAACGAAATTAATACCGCCCCTGCCCAGCTACATCCAAATAGCTGAGTGTTTGTTCGGGGTTTCTTCATTCTTTGCAACCACTTTAGCCATCTGCCATCAGTGGAAGTCTTCCTATATTTTTTCGAAGCCAAACACCTGGGTCGCTAGTTGTGGGTGAGCTTCAATGGGGTTGCTGGGAGAGTTTTATTGTCCCTCTTCCAATAATCTTACAAAGGTTTCAAAGGCAAATTCTTCAAAACTCGCTGCAATGAAAGGGACCCAACTCTTCTGGATGGGTTTCCTCTATACTGGACTGAGGAACCCAAATTCCAAAAGTCCAGACGCTTAGAAGCCATGCCCCAACAAGAACAAGAGGTGTGCCTCTTCCTCTCCAACCTCAAGGTGGTTTTTGACACCATCGCCTTGATAAAGCATGAGTTCTCCCCAGTGGGACGCAAAGCATACATTGGTATCCTTCTTTCCTTTGCCCTTGCTAATGATATCTTGCATGTGTGTGTTACTAAATTCACTCTTGTTTTTCATGCAGAAAGTATGTTGGGTACATTGAATAAGAAAGACTTGGCTGCTAGAGCTAAGTTGTTAAAAGCTGGGGCTCAAGCTCCTCCTCCCGAGGACTTAAAATTGAAGGCAGTGGCTGAGGGGGCCCTCTCAGATGACGAGGATACATGCTCAAGGCCCATCTTCAAGAGTAGATGAAAGGCTGCCCCTGCGCCTATTGAGCATTCAACCTCAGATGGTCAGGCTCCCTCACCACAAGTCCCTCTACTCAGCCTTTCCCCTCGCGATATTATGGTGCAGGAGAGTAGGGGAGAGAACCTGCGAAAGGGAGGACTGTGGGATCCCTCCTTGGATGCCCCTTCCTTTCTTGAGAAGACCCTGCTTCCCACCGCGGTCAGAGAAGAACTGGACTGCTTGGAGGAAGACCAGTTGATGGGGCAAACAGTGAGGCAAGCCTTAGGTACAAACTGCCTTGGCCTCTCCAAGCATAGTAGATGGAAGGATTCGACTAAGGAGGGAGCTCTCAAAGTTGCTGAGCTCACCCAGCGTGTTGGGAAGCTTCAAATGATGCACCAAGAGACCAAGGTCCTCTTGACTGAGAAGTCCAAGGAGGCCTTGGAATTATCTGCAAAAAATGTCAAACTCCACGCTGAGGTGGATAGATTGAGGGAAGAGTAGGCCAAAAAAGGTGAGGAACTGGTGCAGAAGGATGAGCTCCTGAAGAAGACCAAGGAAGACCTTACAAATGATGCTTCCAACTCCTATATGGTAGGTTTTGACGATTTTGTCGCCTAGGCCACCTGCATCTACCCTGAGCTGGATTTCTCCCAACTTGGCTTGGGCAAGATTGTGGTAGATGGGCGATTAGTAGACGGAGAGTAGCAGAGTCAGATTTCCTTGTCATCATCCTCCTTTTGTAGCCTTGTGAACAATTTCTAGATTTTGTACATATATGAATGTTTTCTTTATGCAACGTGCCCTTTTTGCCATACTTCGACTAGTATAGTGACAATGCATGCCTCTAATTAATACGATTATCATAACTTAACCAACTAATGACAATGCTTTTGATCACCTCATGCTTCAGTAATGTGGCTATCATGACTTAATCAACTAATGATAAATCTTGCCACACCAACATAACAGGGTAACTCACAATGTACTTCAATTGATTGATGCAACTAACCATCTTAACAAGGTAACCTACCAATTAAGCATGGCGAACCGTGGTGCTCTTAGCAATCTTGGCAGAGCTATCTACAAGACGACCTATACCTCTTGGTCGCAGGGGTTGTCTCACTCCACCTTCATCTTGGTAGTGAAAGACTTATGCACTTTTCTTTCACACATCCCTCCTCAAGGCTAGGGATGACTCAGGTGGTTGACTTGGGAGTTGATTCTCTCTTCAAGTCTACTCTCAACACCTTCATGGTGCCTTGTTACCCTACACAGTTGATCTCGATTCCTCTCTATCGAGTACCTAGGCTCGGTGGGTTTCTCCCATGCCGAGGTGGGTTACTCCGTATACCCTTAACTGCGTGCTCTCAGAGCTATCTACAGGACGACCTATACCTCTTGGTCGTAGGGGTTGTCTCACTCCACCTTCACCTTGGTAGTGAAAGACTTATGCACTTTTCTTTCACACATCCCTCCTCAAGGCTAGGGATGACTCAGGTGGTTGACTTGGGAGTTGATTCTCTCCTCAAGTCTACTCTCAACACCTTCATGGTGCCTTGTTACCCTACACAGTTGATCTCGATTCCTCTCGATCGAGTACCTAGGCTCGGTGGGTTTCTCCTATGCCGAGGTGGGTTACTCCGTATACCCTTAACTGCGTGCTCTCTTTTACTGTTAATTGGGCTCAGTACCCCCCAGACTCAGAATCTTACTGAGAAGAAAGCGTACTTCCTTACAACACATACTCAGGACGTTTGAACTTTGAATCTTACCAAGACAGGGCGACTTCCCTGATTTAGGCCAAATAATCCTAGTTATGGAAGATAAAACTTTTTTTTTTATTAGCAATAAACTTTTTTTTTGTT
Organism: Phaseolus vulgaris; assembly: GCF_000499845.2. NCBI lineage: Eukaryota > Viridiplantae > Streptophyta > Magnoliopsida > Fabales > Fabaceae > Phaseolus > Phaseolus vulgaris. The sequence goes on from NC_023749.2 coordinate 14,348,094, forward strand.
TTAAAAGATAAAACTTTTAAAACACCTGATCTGAAAGTCTTACTGAGACAAAGGTCATCTTTCTTAGCTCAAACCAAATGATGGCAAGCTACGATTCAGGGTACCCGAGCTTAGTGTCTCACTGAGCAAAAGGTCCTCTTATCTTATATCTAGTTATAGATATTTCTTTCATAACTTGTTGGCCTTTAGAATATCTGACCTGGATGTCGTTTCACACCCCATGCCTATTCTATGAGGGTCCTTCGGTTGGAGTATCTGACTTGGCCTAAATGCCGAGTCTACCCTTTGAACAATTTTTATTACTTGGAGTATCTAACTCAGGTGTTGGTGTACACGCCAAGTCTACTCCTTGACCCCGAGGTAGGTCAGTCGACCTGCTCTTAGGTAGGTAATCTAAACCTTATTCAGCGTGCTGAGACTCACAGTCTTACTGGGAGGAGGCTTCCTATCTGAATAGTATGATCATCGAGTAACCTAAGCCCTACAGTCTAACCAGAGGAATAAGTGGCCTCGTTTAGTTGTCAATCATGCACACTTTTACGCTTACCCGGATAACTTATCGGTCAAGTCACCTTCTTGTGTGTTAACGAAGTATCTTGGCAAAACGTTTTTCCAAGAATAGTTTCATTGGGCGACCTCATAAAAAAAACCCATAAGGGAAAAAGAGTTGTTGCTTGAGCCATAAAATTTGTGCACAACAGCTACCAGCAGCTATATATTCAGCCTCAGCAGTAGAGAGAGCAACACATGCTTGCTTCTTGCTATGCCATGAGATTAGACTTGAGCCAAGAAGGTGACAAGTGCCACTTGTGCTCTTTCTATCTAGCTTACAACCTGCAAAGTCATAATCTGAATAAGCAATTAAATGTATTGGAGAGTGAGAAGGATACCATAATCCCACAGATGATGTTCCTTTGAGATATTTCAGAATTCTTTTAGCAACGTTGAAGTGTGACTCTTTAGGATTTGCTTGATATCTGGCACATAGACACACCGCAAACATGATGTCCGGCCTACTAGCTGTTAGATATAGCAAAGATCCAATCAAACCTCTGTATTTTGTTTGATCTACACTCTTTCCAGCAGCATCAGCATCCATGTAACAGCTTGATGGCATTGGAGTGCTTGCTTCTTTGCAATTCTCCATTTCAAATTTCTTGAGAATCTCCTTGCAATACTTTGATTGACTTAAGAAGATCTCATCCTTCGTTTGCTTAACCTATAATCCAAGAAAGAAAGATAGTTCTCTCATCATAGACATTTCAAACTCACCTTTCATTGCAGCCACAAATTCTTCACACAATCTATCTTGTGTAGCACCAAAGATGATATCATCAACATAGATTTGCACAAGAATTATTTCTGCATTTGACTTCTTGATGAAGAGAGTCTTGTCTACCATTCCTCTTTCATAACCATGAGATAGCAAAAAGTTGCTAAGCCTCTCATACCACTGCCTTGGAGCTTGTTTCAGTCCATACAAAGCTTTCTTCAACTTGAAGACATGGTTGGGATACTTATGATCTTCAAAGCCCGGTGGTTGATCTACATAGACTTCCTCATTGATGTAGCCATTCAAGAAGGCACTCTTGACATCCATTTGGAAGAGTTTAAAACCACTCATACATGCAAAGGCCAGTAGCAGCCTCACAGCCTCCAATCTAGCAACAGGAGCAAAGGTTTCACCATAGTCTATGCCCTCTTCTTGATTGTAGCCTTTGGCAACTAGCCTTGCTTTGTTCCTTGTGATCACACCATCCTCATCTAGCTTGTTCCTGAAAACCCATTTCGAACCAATAATATTCATTTCATTAGTTTTAGGGACAAGAAACCATACCTCATTCCTTTCAAACTGATTTAGCTCTTCATGCATAACTTCAACCCACTTCTCATCCTTGAGAGCTTCCTCAATTGACTTTGGTTCAATTTGAGAGACAAAAGTTGTGTGCCTGCAGAAGTTTGAGATGGAGCTACGTGTGGAGACACCTTCCTTTATCTGCCCTATGATGTTATCCACTAACAAATCTCTAGGAATCCTCCACTCTTTGGGAAGCTCACTCTGTTGAAGAATTTCAATCGGTTGTTTTTGCGAATCAACCGGTTGTTTTTCTGCACAGATTTCCAGCTTCTCCAAACTGATGCTCTGTTCATCTTCCTCAGCACTGGTCTTTGGGATCTGACTGATTCTGCGATCTACCTCATCAAAGACAACGTGAACTGATTCTTCTACAGTCATCAACCTCTTGTTGTAGACTCTATATGCATGACTTGTGAGTGAATAACCAATGAATATACCAAGGTCCGCTTTCTCATCAAACTTTCCCAAGCTTTCCTTTCCATTGTTGAGAACGAAATAGCTGCAGCCAAAGACTTTGAGGTGACTGATATTGGGCTTCCTTCCATTGAAAAGTTCATATGGAGTTTTCTTCAAAAAGGGCCTTATAAGCACCCTATTCATCACATAACAAGAGGTGCTCACTGCATCTACCCAAAAATACTTAGGAAGTGATGATTCACTAAGCATTGTTCTTGCAAGCTCTTCAAGAGACCTGCTCTTCCTCTCTACAACTCCATTTTGTTGTGGTGTTCTTGGAGCAGAGAAATTGTGCAGAATTCCCAACTTCTCACAGAATTTTCCAAACTTCTCATTCTGAAATTCTCCTCCATGATCACTCCTTATAGAACCTATGTTGCTGCTCTTTGTGTTTTGTAGTCTTCTTGCTAGCTTTTTGAATGCATCAAAGGCATCACTCTTTGATTCCAAGAACAAAGTCCAAGTGTACCTCTTTGGTGTTGGGTAGACAGATTTCACATGTGTTTGACTTGAACATCACTTGATATCCCTTGTCACAAAGTTGGCTAATGCTCAGCAAATTATGCTGTAGGCCTTCAACAAAGAGCACATCATGGATTACCAAGATGTTCTCATCTCCTATGGATCCTCTCCCAATAATTCTTCCTTTGTTGTTGTCTCTATAGGTGACATGACCCTCTTGCTTAAAGGATATTCTCAGGAACTTTGATTTGTCCCCTGTCATATGCTTGGAGCATACACTGTCCAAGTACCATAGTTGCTTGCTCTCCTCCAAGATTTCCTACTAAAGAGATTTTCAAGTACAAAGATTTGGTCCCCTTATGAATGTGGGTCCATCTGGTTTATACTTATCGATTAAAGCTTTATTTCCCTTAGGAATCCACTTCATAAGCCCTTTAGGAACAACATGTTTTCTGATTTTACAGAACCTCACAGAATGACCTCTTTTCATGAAATAGAAGCATGTAACAATCGGTTGTTTCGATGGTCCAATCGATTGTTTTTCTGGCATTTTCGAAAATGATTTTGAAAATCTATCTTGTTTGTTTTGTGGATTAAAACCCAATCCAGATATTCCAAAAACACAATTTTGAGAAGCTAGCACACTCTCAAAGTTGGATTGGCCTTTAGAAAGCTTATCCACTGTTTTAACAAGATAGTGGACCTTCTTTTCAAGATTTTCGCAATTTTCACAAACTACAGTATCACACTTGCAAGAGGAGTTTTTGTAAATGATTTCCAGATTTTCAAAATCCATTTTTGAATGTTCTAAATCCTCTTCCAGTGTCTTTACTCTGTTTTCTAGCCAGTTGTTCTTTTCTTTTAACCGATTGTTCAAGAGAGCCAATTGGTTGGCTTCTTCATGCGTTTCTTGAAAGGCTTGAAGCAATTGACCATAATTTTCAGAGTTTGATGAACTTACACTACTTGAGTCATCCTCCTTTCTGGCCATGAAGCAAAGATTGAGGCTTTTCTTATTTTGCCTTCTCTTCCTTCTTTTTTGACTTTTTGTCATTGCTTCCTTTGGTTCATGAGCAGCCTTGAGTGTCTCCCACATTTCCTTAGCAGTTTTGCACTTTGATATCCTAAAAAATTCATTAGTATCTAGTGCAAAAGCTATAATGTTTTGAGCAGACCGATCAAGCTGGGCCATCTTACATTCATCATTTGTCCATTTGGACAAAGGTTTTGCAATGAAAGAATTTATCCTTTTTGAACTTTGGAATGTAAGGACCATTCTCAATTGAATCCCAAATTCCTTGATCAATAGATTCAATAAAGATTTTCATTCTTGCTTCCCAAAACTTATAATTCAATCCACAGAGTAAAGGTGGTTTGTAGATTGTAGCACCTTCCTCAAAAGATAGTTTTCCAGCCATAAAAAAGGTTTTTGATCAACTTGAATAACTTTCAAGAACCAAGCTCTTGATGCCAATTGTTAGAATATATGGCCTTAAACGAGAGGGGGTTGAATTGTTTAAGAAAGATTTTAGTAAACTTTTAAGCTTAGAATGAAAAATACTTCAAGAAAACCTTGATTAAGAATTCAGTTTTTCAAAACATAAAGCAAAAGCACAATACTGGAAAAACAATCGGTTGTTTTACCGAAACAATCGGTTGTTTATACCAATTATTAATTGACAAAACTGAATTTAAAGAGATAGGGATAGAGAAATTGTACACAGTTGTTTATACTAGTTCACTCCAAATCTAGAGCTACATCCAGTCTTCTCAGAACCCTGAGGAAATCCACTAACCAATCACCACTTGATCACTTACACCACAACCAAGAGAATGACCTTGAACACCTCAAGAAACACACTCTCCTTGGCCAACACTAAGATTGCTGACCTTGAACACCTCAAGAACACAGCCAATCTCAGCAAACACAGGAAGAAAATTATTCAACAGAGTACAAGAATTACACTTGTTACAAAAGATAATCTGAAATCAATACAGGTAGAATCCTATTCCAACACTTTGATCAATCACAAACTCTTAGCAATCTCAGCACTTTGAAAAACTCTTTGGAAAAACTGTCAAAGATTCTTAATTTTCAAATCTATTTTTCTGAATTTATTCAAAGATGTAGTTTGTTATCAAATCTTAACAAACTCTTAAATTGCATTAAAAGATTGGTCAAAGCATTTAATGACTGGAGCGTAAGCAGTTAAAACATTTAAAGCTCAGTCAAAGAGAAAACAGTTTTTCTGTTATGGTCCCAAAACAAACAATCGGTTGTTTCCTCGAATCAATCGGCTGTTTTGGTACTTTAACAGTTCAACCATTCAAAACAGTTTTCAATGTTTTTCTCAAAACATCTAAGTATAAACAATCGGTTACTTCGACAAAACAATCGGTTGTTTTAACTTAGTTTGAAAACATTTTACTTTCACAAAGATTGAGAATGCTAATGCTTTAGATTTAATCACAGGATGGATTACAACATATAAACTACCCCAGAACAAAGCTTAAACCAGCACAGCAACATCAAGCATAGCAGAGGCTTCAACATCCTTCAAAGGATTTGGATTCTTCAAAACATGAACACCACTTGGTTCAACAGTAGCGAGTCGTTTTTCACCAACAAACTCCGAGCACCCAACTCCTTAGCCAACAACATCCCAGCTACCAATGCCTCATACTCAGCCTGGTTATTGCTGGATTTGAAGGCAAACCTGAGGGCCTGCTCGATCAACAATCTGTTTGGTCCCTCCAAGATTATACCAGCCCTACTACCGTGCTGGTTAGAAGAGCCATCCACAGAAAGAACCCATTGGAAATCCCCCCATCTACGTGAGGGGCTTCTGAGGAGAGTTCTACCACGAAGTCAGCATAAAATTGGCCTTTGATAGGTTCTTTAGGTTCATACTGCACATCAAAATCGGACAACTTGACTGCCTACCGTACCATCCGACCTGCTACATCAGGTTTCTGAAGGACCTTACGTATGGGAAGGTCGGTCATGACAACCACTGTGAAGCTTTGGGAATAGTGGCGAAGTCGCCGAGCTGCAAATACAACTGCTAGGGTTGCTTTCTCGATGGCTTGGTAGTGCACCTCGGGCCCCTGTAGCACCTTACTCACGAAGTATATCAGCTTCTAAACTTCATCTTGTTCCTGTACCAGGACCGAGTTGATCGTTAGATCTGTCACCGTGAAGTAGAGGCGAAGGGGAGTATCTGGCAACGGCTTGCAAAGAATCGGCAGGCTGGCCAGGTACACCTTCAGCTTGGGAAACACCTCCTCACACTCGCTAGTCCATACGAAGTGGTTATTCTTCCTTAGACATTGGAAATAAGGATACCCCTTATCTCCTCCTGCTGAAAAAAATCAGGACAGGGCAGCCATCCACTCAGTCAACTGTTGTACCTCTTTTATAGTGGCAGGGCTCCCCATCCCTATGATTGATGCGCACTTATCGAGGTTTTCTTCTATCCCCAATTTAGTGAGCAAGAACCCTAAGAATTTCCCTACCTCTACCCCAAATACACATTTTTCGGGATTCAACTTCAAGTCATACTTGGCTAACGTGGAAAAAACCTCCTCCAAATCAGCCACATGCTGATCCTTTTTTGGTGTGGTGACGACCATGTCGTCTACATATGCCTGCACATTTCACTCTATCATAGGGCGAGGATCTTATCCATCAACCTCTAGTAGGTCACCCCGGCGTTCTTCAACCCAAAGGGCATGACCTTGTAAAACTAACTGGAGAGGTAGGTCATGAACGCAGTCTTACGCTCGTCGCGAGGGTGCATACGGTTCTGGTTGTACCCCGAGAATGTGTCTAAAAAGATGAGGAGTCGGCAACCCGAGGCACTGTCCACTAAGGAGTCGATGCTAGGCAGCGGATACGAGTCCTTAGGGCAAGCCTTGTTTAGGTTGGTGAAGTCAACACACATCCTCCACTTCCCGTTGGCTTTCTTAACCAACACAACGTTTGCTAGCCACTCCGGGTACTAGATCTCCCTTATGTGGCCCTTACTGAGAAGCTTATGGGTCTCTTCTCGAATAACCATACGTCTCTCCTCGTTGAACTTCCTTCTCCTTTGAATCACGGGCCTGACCTTTGCGTCCATCGTGAGTCGGTGGCACAATAAGTCAGGGTCGATGCCAGGCATGTCAGAGGCGAACCACGCGAAAGCGTTTAAGTGCCTCGCTATTACCTCGGTGATCTGATCTTGTAGCTCTTGGCCCAGCGACGTGCCGAGCTTAAACTTTTTTCCCGCAATTTCTTTCTCCTGGACCTCACCTGCAGGCTCAGGTCGCCTCTTGCTGGCGATCTCTAAACGAGTGATCTCTTTCATGCCCCTGCGGCTAGTCGGCGACCACACATATTCCTCTCTTGTTCTTCAGGCTGTTCTCATAACACTTTCTCATTGCCTTCTGGTCAAACCTGATAACAATTACCTCTCCCTCAAGGGAGGGCAACTTCATCTTCATGTGCCTCGTTGAGGCCACCGTGCCTAACCTGTTCAAGGCAGGTCTACCCAAAAGTATGTTATAAGTTGAAGCTGTGTTAACAACTAAGTACCTGATATTGGTAGTACGAGATGAGGTGCCATCTGAAAAGGTCGTCCTTAACTCCACGTGGTCCCTTACTTCAATCTGGTCTCTAGTGAAACCAAACAGACAACCGTCGTAAGGTCTTAGCTTGTCGGGTGACAACTGTAGTTTGTTGAAGGTCCCCCAGAACATCATGTCGGTCGAGGTGCCCTGGTCAATAAGGACTCTGTGAACTTTTCTTCCCACTGTCACGACCGAGATCACCACTGGATCGTTCTCATGTGGGACTACATCTCTCAAGTCATCCTTGGTGAAGTAGAGGTCGGGCTCGACCGACTGATCAGGCTCTCGTGCCTCCACTATCATCACCTCCCTCGCATATCTCTTACACTGAGAGGCAGTACAACCTCCTCCCGAAAATCCTCCCGCGATTGTATTAATCTTGCCATGGACAAACACCTCGTGCCTCTGGTCCGCTGATTGCAGATTCTCCTTTGGTTGGTCCTGGTTCCCTTCAAGGTATTCCTTCAAGAAACCATCCTTCACCAGCCCTGCCAGCTGGTAACCGAGAGCTATGTAGTGCTTCAGATCATGCCCGAAGGCTTTGTGGAAATCGCACCAGATCTCCTTGTGTGGACCCAAATTCCTATCGAATTTCGAGGGAAACCTTAGTTGGTTTGCCATCCCTGGCATAGCCAGCAGCTCCTTATAAGACATTTTGAACTTGGGTCGAAAAGGCAAGTCATCCTTCGCCCTTGACCTAGTTTAGTTCTTTCTCGGCGCGTAAGGCGCTCACTGGGTGTCAAACCTATTGTTGATCGCAGCCTCATGCACTCTCATTGGTTGGATCGACCACTCTCTCTAGGTTTGGCCTGTCCTGTGTACGAGTTCCCACACTTAACTGTCACAGCTTCCTTTGCGGTGATGTGGGCAACAACTCGCCGCCTGATCTCCCAAAAAGTCTTTGCCCATCCTGATCAGTGAGTCGCTAAAGGGCCCTGACATGATCCCCTGCCCGAAGGCATGAACCATCAAAGCCTCATCCTGTGTTTGGAGTTTTACCACGAACACTCCAAACCTGTTCAGGAAGACTTTAAAGGTTCTCACTGCCTTTGTTTCACCCCGAAAAGGTCGAAAGGGATAGGCAGTCGAGCTCGGTTGACGATGAATTGTTCCTTGAACAAAGCATAAAACTGATCAAAGAAGGTGATGTGACCATCTGGGAGGCCAACGAAGCACTGCAGTGTTGTGCCTGTGAACGTGCTCATGAACAACTTACAGCGCATGGCGTCCATTCCTCCCGAGATCATCATCTGGGTGTTTAACACTGTGAGATGGGCCTCTTGGTCTTCTACACATGTGAAGACGATCTTGGGCATCATGAAGTTAATCAGCACGACAACGTCCATGATCATCTGTGAAAAAGGCACGGGGAGAGCCTTTTCTTGTGTCGTTGGACTCCGTTCTCCCATGGAGCGCTCTCCTAGTCGCTGTAGATCTCTACGCAATTCCTCGTTGCTTGCTCGTGACGCATATAGCTCCGCCCTGAACTGATCTTGCCTAAGCACCTGTTTAGCTTGAACCTCCGCCATGAGCCTGTCCTGGTCAGCCTTGGATGCCACCACTGTCTCTTGAAGGGCGTTAATTATCTCCATGAGCTGTTGCAGGGTGGGATTATCGTTTCCTTCTGGTCCTGTCGGACCTTGCCTCGTGTTCCTCATTTCGCTTGAGAGCTCTAACACAACTATGGATGGGACCTGGTTTTATCGTGCCCCACGGTGGGCGCCAAATGTTCTTGCCGGTTGACTTGGTCGTCGGGCAACTTCAATCCCAAGTTGTGGCTCCGTCTATCTCTGTTGGAATCTTCTATTCCCTTTGTCGTGTTGGAACGCGGCTTCGTTGAGATAGAGAGGGTCCTACCTATTGATTGCACTTTGACGATCAAGTCAATACAGGGCTTATAAGAAACAAGAAGTAACAAGTTTCAGTCTTAGAAACAACATATCTTTACTTGGGATCTCAAGTCCCTTTTATAGCATACCTCTTGTAGCAGCTTTCTATCACAAGAGTCTTATCTCAACTGAAAGCCTATGCATTAGAAAGATATTTTGTTTAGGGCACGCTCTCTTAGTGTCACAGCTGAACAGAATTTTTCCTTCACTGGAGTGCATCAAATCTTAATAGAATAATCACCAGGGTACCAACTCATGTACCAACATCAGGGGTCCAATTTGTTTTACGTAGGCATCTTTGGTGAGGCGCTACATATCATACATGCAGCCTACTCATTGGGCCCTAGCACACATGGGCTTAGGCTTATAGAGAATGCTTTACTTGTACTAGACCTGAATGCACTAAACGCACCCATAGGCCCATTAACATTCTTTGCTGACTGACCAGGCATTATACACGAAGGATTACATTAAGTATATGAATGAGAGTCAATACACACATACCTGGAGCTCACTCATGTGGCCCATCAACTCAACCCGACAACCGAGCTGACTTGTTTAACGCAGACGCTGATGTCCAACCACCAAATACTGAGCTTTACACGCTCTGGTCCAATACACTTTCTACTAGACCATTATGTTAAGGTGTTCATGCAAATGTCAAGTGCCTTGTATCATGTTTTGTACAATAATTGTTGAACATTTCTTAACAGAACTCTAGACCTTTATTAGTATGAAACATTTAACATATTTTCTAGTCTGATTTTCGACTAGACGCTTACAATTTTGTAAATTTTCAAACGTTTTTAATTCTTAGTTTTCTAAGGGTACAACCACAACTTCTTCAAAAAATAATCAACAAATTGATAGAAAATGTATAACTCTTGAATAGGATTTGACCCACTAACATAAATATAAATTTGTAAGATTTGTTAACAAAATCATTGAAATTTATGAGAGATTTAAAAAACTCTAACTACGAGCGTCATAATCTTTCTTGTAAAATTTCTGTTAAATTAAAATCTGTTGTGGTGTTAGCGGAAGTGTGTTTTAAAAAAGTTATGATGTTTTTTGAGAAAAGAATACAAATATGAAACTGAATAATGTATGTTTGATTATTATTTAATTATAAATTGTTATACAGTTACAGAAATTATTTTAATAATTATATCTAAATATTTTTTTATTAATTAATTGTTAGGGAAAACTAAAGTAATGTGGTTAAATCCTAACAAAACATTACATGATAAAGTTTAAGCATAGAAAATAAAATAAAAAGAAAAGAAAGTAACATATAGTGAACTTTGTAAGTGGTTGTCGGATTTAAATGGTCCACGATGTATGCCTTATCCATATCTCTTTGGATAAGTATGCCACTTGTTAATGTTTACATAATTTATTATCCTAATAAATGAAAAGATAACTGTACTTTTTCAATGATTAAATTTGGAATTATTAACTTAGCGTAAAACTAAAATATCTCACCACCTAATTTACTCATATATATTTAACCATCAATGTTGAGTTGATATCACTGTAAATAAATTCATTATTAACAAGGTTTCCATTGTTTCATTTAATTTAAATTATTTTTATTTTCTAAACTAATATAAAATTGTTTAGAATTATACTAAACACATGACACAATAATCTTAATATATATATATATATATATTTATTTATTTATTGAGTTATATATATATATATATATTATTTTGAATTAAATTGACATTTAATTTTCTACAAAGTTATTTTTTTTTTGCTAAAAAAAGTCTAATTATTCAATACATTTCAGAATTTGTGGTTATTTAGACTATATGAACTTATCTATATATTAAAGTAGAGTGGATGAAAATTATTATAATATTTTATATATTTTTATTATTATTTTTAATCTAAATTGTAATTTGATTTTAATAACTGGTGTCAAATTTATAATGTGACACATAAGTTACTAAATTGAAATTTAATTTTAAAATAATATAAAATTATTTATATTATACATTTATCCTATTATAATTTTTTATTATTTGTTGTTTGGGGGAGCTGTTTAATATTTTCAGATTGCATTAAAATATTTATAACTTTCTAATTTGGTATGATTTATTATTATTTTTTTTGGCTAATAATAAATATATAAAATATTTAAAAAATAAATTTAAATAAATTTAAATAAAAATACATTAAAAATATATAGTTATACAGAGGGAATCCTATTTAAGTGTCTTCTGTGTAAATGTTATACACGCCCTCGGTTTAATGGGTTTAATGTCAGAAGGTATTGAAAGAAAGACAAATATAAATAGGGAGGAAAACAGATTTCACTAACCATGACGGAGAGATATTTGTTTTTATCGAAAATAATGAATGAATAGTTAAAGGGATGGACGAAATCGTATAACATTAATCTGCACAAGAATGAACTGATAAACCTTCTTGTATTGTTTAACAGTAAATTTTTCATTTTAAATTTTTTTACTTTTCAATTATTTTATTTAGATTAAATAATTTAAGTTTATCAAATTTATTTTATGACAATTAAGTTGGATTAAATCAACAATATTTCACTCTTATCAATGAGAAATGTTTTTTAAAATTAAATAAATAAAAGAATAGAAAGGTAGAAATGTTAAAAATTCAAAAATATTTAAATAATTATTTTTTAAGTGAAATTTAAAATGATATAATTTTAAGTAATTCAATTGTTTTTATATAATTTCATATTTTTAATTTTTTTACTTTAAATAATGTATTTTACTATAACATATTTTTAATTTTCTATAAAAGTAATTATCCTCTTAAAATTGTTTACTAAAAAGCATTATAAGTGTCACTCATTAGTTATTTATGTTTTTCAGTGATTAAAATCTTCTGAAAAAAATTAATATGAAAATTTATTTTATTTTATTTTATTTGTAGCACTTTTTTTTATCATAAAAAGTGTTAAAATTTAGAATTGAATCATTCCCTATCCACTATTAACATAGTCTAGTAAAATTTTATAATCTATTGTATTTATTACTTAATGCTATATATATAATTTTTAAAAAAATAACCAAGCTAGTATTTTATTATAACATACTCATGTTTCTTATAGTTTTAATTTATTTTTATTTTAATAGTTAAATTTACTGTAGTAAGAGAAAATACTACTCCATCAGATATTGCAAACTGCAAACCAGAAACAATCTTTAACATCTCATACATGAAAAAATGCAATTATTATCTATTTAAATATGCAGTAATTATAAAAAAAATGTATAAAAATATTTTATTTAGTCATTTTTAATTTTTAATATATGTAAGAAAATATTAAAATATAAATAGAATAAAATAAGTTAATATTTGTTACATGGAATCTTTGGGTAAATTACAAAGAGAAAATACTCCATTCAATTTGGAAGTAACCGATCCAAATAAAGACAAGGTCTCACCGCAAGCAAAACCACTCTTAAGATTAAACTGCACAGTATTCCATCATCCAAAACCACCATACTCATACTCACATGTTTTACCCCTCTGCCCCTGTTTCCCCTATAAAGACACACACATATTACTTTCCTCGACCCAACAACATAAGACATGAGTTACTTGCTCCGTCTCTGTATATCCACCACTATGTCTGCGGCGGCAGTGGAGGGTTTCACCACCAAGAGTCGCAGAAGATTATTATCCGGTGGAGACTGCTCGGACACTGGCACCACCGGAAAGAGTGATGTGTCAGATCGACGAGATCAAGCAGATGAGTCTTTCCGGAAAGTTATGTACTTGAGTTGCTGGGGTCTGGGATAACATCCTCTGCTTTGCATTGCATCCACCAAATTTCAATTTGCATGTCTTTCTACTTTCTTTAATCATGTAATTTTTTAGTTGTACAGCAAGTTAATGGAATTCAGCTTTTCAATTAAACTATGTCAAAAGTTACTAAATTAAAATTGAAAATAATTTAAAAAATAAAAAATACATGCAACCAAAACAAGATTACGAGTCACTAATGCAACTCCAAGATACATGTCTTGAAAGAACTATATTAACTGGATTTTGTAGCATTAACTTTAGCATTATAATAATCTCAATCAGGAGGATTTTCTATAAATTAAATATGTGTGTGATCTTATTAATTAAGATAAAAGTTTTGTCTATCTTAGAAACATCTCAGATGATTTGATATGACTGTCAACATGTTGTTGGGATGGAGGAATAACTTTAATTATACTAGTTTGTTTATTTCAATCTTGTTGAGGTACATTGTTTTTTATGCATAGCTTAAACAATGTTTTTATCTTTCTTTGTCACATAATAAGTTTTAAATTTAAATACATGTTTATTCTTCAGAATATCAGGATATTTTTCTTTTTTTATAAAATTTCATTTATTTTTAATTCATAAATTAAAGAAACCGATGTTTTACAGAGTATGCATGCAAATGAAGAACTAAAAAAACAAAAATTACCAGATATTTTATATAAATATAAAATTTAAATGAATATTAAAAGAGAATATTTAAGAGTTTAGTTTTAATTTTTCTGCCTCACTCATGATTCAGGAGATTTGTTGTGCAGACAGATGGAATATTATATCTTTTTGTTTTAAATGGACAATCTAAATGTATTGTCTTGGGAAACTAATTTTGCTTAGTAAATAAAGGGAATTTTTTTATAGTGAAGAAGAGAAATTACAATTTAACTTTGTTTTTAAGTTGAATATTGAACGGTAAGCCTGTGATGTTATTGGGCCTGAATTGAAAGACAGAGTGAATTAAATTAAGGTTGTTGCTTCCTGCACTATACAATTTGTTACTTGCATTGTATATTTTTTTAAATGCTTAATATATGTTTGTAATTTTCATTTGAAAGAGGGCACATATGTGGTTAATTATAGTAAAGATGGAGGTTAATTGAGCTCCATAGAAGTGTATTGGAAGTCGTGATTGTGAATAAAATATAGATTTTGAATGAAAATATAGATTTTGAATGAAAATGACGAATGTAGTGTGTCTCCAAATTGGATTTTATAACATTTTGGAATATTTAATTTGAAAGATTTTTATGTATAATTTGTAGTTTGCAATTATGGAAGTGCATTTTGGAGGAGAGAAAAATTGCATTATGGAAAGTACATTCCAAAAGAGAAAAATTGCATTATGGAAGAAGTACATTCCAAAAGAGAAAAAATTGCATTATTACATTTCGGACAAGGGAAATTACATTATTGAAAGTATATTTCGGACAAAGAAAATTGCATTATGGAGAATGGAATCCGGAAGGGAAATTTTGGCTTATGGATTTTGGTTTCAAAATATGGATATTGGTTTCAGAAAAGACAAATTGCCTCTTCCAGAATAATTTTTTCGAAATTCATAATTAACTTTTAGGATTTTGTTTTAGGTTTGTTCTTTGATAAATTATTTTTTTCACAAGATATATGAATATACTATGCTCGTACAAGAGAATGTTATATGAGGTTGATATGCGGGAAGGACTGGATGATGTTGGTCTGGAGTAGTCAATATCTTATAATGCATTGTATAATGAATGTAGGGCACACAAGTGTTGAGGCCTTTACAACATATGAGGTAAAGGTAAAAAAACTATTTACATTTGTTTGTATATGTGAAGTGTGTTTTGAGAATCCTAGTTGAAGTTGACATATGTAATTGTAGGTTTTTCCTACCCAAGATGACCTGTTGAAGTGGTCGAGTAAGGTTGCACATGAATTTTGTTTTGTTATTGTTATGTTAAGTTCTTGTACATGGAATGTGCAACAATGAAGGATGACATATGTATTATTAGGTTGTGAAAGAGGATGTAAATACAGACGATATAAGAAGGACATACAAGTTACTGAAAGTGGAACTAGAAAATGTGTTTGTCCTTTTAGATTGTGAGGGAAACCAACAAAAGGTGGTGAATAATGGATGGTAAAATTAATTTATGGTTCTCATAATCATGATTTGACAAAGACATTGGTAGGTCATCCATATAATGGTAGATTAACCGCTGATGAGAAGACTATACTTGTGGATATGACAAAGAGTTCAATGAAGCCTATAAATATTTTTTCTGATTTCACCAATAGATATATTGTGGTCTAGCCATTGTTATCCAACCGCCCAAACATGTTCTTCATATTTGATGAGCATAATTCTATTAACACTTAATAACTTTAATCATATATTCTTGAACTTTAATCATGAATAAATCCATTGTTTTAATTAATATTCTTTTAATTGAGTTTCTTTGGGCCTTAATTATTATTTTTGTTAATTATGTGTTTTTAATCTAAGCTTTTTCTTTTGAATCAAAGTAGGAAACAAAATCTGAAATAAAGAATTAGAGAATTAAATTTGCAAATACCTCTGAAAAATAATTGAAAGCAAATCTTTTGCAGGGATATTCTCTCAAAATCTTGCAATTAAAATTCGTTTAAAAAACCCTTCAAAAATAGAGAAAATATACCTTGAATATATTATTCAAGAAAATCTTCTACAATATCTCTCACAACAGTGTTGGAATCAATTACAATCAATGGGCAAATCTAAAGAAAAATGAACACAATACATCTGGAAGAGAAGCAAGAATAAAACATGTGACTGATTGAGATGGAACCCTGAGTGATAGAGCAACCATTGAGCTAGCGCAACCTTCCAGAAGGATAACACAAGACCCAGGGCTAGGTTAGGTTCAACCCATATTCAGTGCTTCATAACCTATTATTCCTCAGATGATTACCAGGAGCACATAATTGGACCTGAGCACCAACTATTTCCCTGCTTTTGATTTCATTAGATTAGGGTGTACTTAGCATAAAATGGGCTTGTGCCAAGCCCACCTCAACTAGCTTCTAGAAACACCTCACATGACGGCCCCCTTACCTCATTTACCCTAGTTTCTAGAAGGTTTCCTCTAGCTTGGGAGGCACCTTAGGTTGCCTACCTTCTAGAAGGTTTCTCTTCATTTTCGCCCCCTACCCTTCACTTTTGTTCTCCAAGGAACTCCCACCTATAAATAGAGTGCCTTGACTCATTGTAATAGACATTGAAATTGAAGTAAAGAAACTCGGTTAGAGTGATTCCTTGTGTGGTTTCCAAATTCTCTTTGAGTCTTATCTTAAGCAAATATTGTTCAAGTGGTGACTCCCCCTCACTCATCTTAGAGCTCCCTCTCCCAAGTGGCGTGATTCACCTTCACTTTCCCCATATCCATAAGCTTTCCCAATAAAAAAAATCATTTGCGAAAATTGAAAAGTGATTAAAAAATATGCATGACAAGAATATGGAAATTTTGAATCCATAAACACAAAGACAAAAAAAAAATTAGTGACCTTTCAAATTGCTAAAGAGGATTCTAATTGTATGGCAAATTGTTTTCATAATTGTGGAATTTGATCCTTCTTGCTTTCACAATTTCTAAAAATATAAAAACTTCATAGTTAAAGTCTAAGTAAATTTCTTTGAGTCTTCAAACGTGTTTTTATTGTTTGTCTTGTGTAATGTTTTATCTTCATATTGATTCAACTTTGGTTTAGCTTTCTTTCTTTAATCTTTTCTTGATTGTCTTCAAAATTTTCTTAAGTTTTGTGGAGTCTTCTTTTTTTAGTGAGTTTTAAACTCTTTCACTTGAAGTTTTCTTGCTAATGTGGACCCTTGGAAATTCAGAACCTTTCTTTTGACTAAACTTAACTTTCTTTCATCTTTTTCTCAAACAAGCCGAGTGATACACGTGAGAAAGTGACTTAATTGTGTTTTGAAACTAATTGTTTGATTTTGTTTGTGCACAATTATGACTCATTTGTCATCAGGAAAATCTTCCAAACCACTTTTTGAGGTGAGTTGATTTTAGAATTGCACATTTTAGATGTTTTTAGTTGGATTATGATTTTGATTAGCAATTATAGGTGAAACTCAGTGAAGATTTCCAGTGGACACGAACTTAACCAAGTGGTTTAGTAAGTGTGAAGTTTCTCTTCAAAAGAGTAAAAGAAAAACAAAAATACTTGAAAATAAAGAAAGACAAAGAAAGGAAGATAAATTGCAGAATATTAAAGAGATAAAAGAACAAAAGAAATGAAGAGCAATGAAGAAAATGAAGAGTAAAGAGTGTGGAGTAGAGGAAGCTTAGGGAATGGAGAGGAATGAAGAGGAATCATGCCACTTGCGGGAGGAAGCTCCAAGATGAGTGAGGATGGAGTCTCCATTTACAGCTATCTCTGCCAAGATAAGACTCAAAGAAAATATAGGAACACTCTAGACTTACTCGAGCAGAGCTTCTTTACTTCAAAATTCAATGTGATTTACAAGAGAGGGGGCACACTATTTATAGATATGAGTGCCTTGGAGAGGAAGAGAGGAAGGGTAAGGGCTTAAATGACTACAAGCTTCTAGAAACTAGGTCAAATATGTGCACATGGGGGACTCTTCTAGAATCTAGGTCAAAGGTGAGCACATGGGTGATCTTCTAGAAACTAGGGTTTCTAGAAGCCTAAGCTAACTTATTCTTCTTCTAATTGAGACAATGTGAGCCTAATTGATTACAAATTAAACTTGTCTTAAAAAGACTAGAAGGAAAAATAATTGATACTCTGATTTATGCCCAATTGTTCTTTTCCTTAGGATCTTCTGATGGATGGTCAAGTGTCATGTTGTAAAGTTGGGCAATATCACCTTCTCCTCAAAGAGCACACCTTATGGTGGAGGTTAAAGAGACCAAGAGAAGCTTGGTTCAAAAAGAAGAGGACATAAGGCAATTGGTGAAAAGGATGCAAAGGCTTGAAGATACACAAGAAATGAAAAATCGGGAAAGGAGGTGAAAGCTTAGAAGAGCTACAAGATACAACATGCACTATGGAAGTCAAGATGAGGAAGAAGAAGAATGGAGAGTGCAAAACTATGAAGCTAAGGCCATCATCATCACCAACCAAAGACGTCCATTCCTAGTGTATAGTTACCTAGTTTAATGGGGATAGTGACCCAAATTTGTACCTAGGATGGGAAACTATAGTAGATCAAATTTTTTAATGTACATGATGTAGAGGAGGACCAAAAAGTTAAGTTAGCTTCCCTAGAGTTTGAGGATTATGCCATGCAATGGTTGCATCAACTTGTAATGGACATTGGGCTAAACAAGAGGCCACTCGTGGTCTCTTGGAATGAATTTAAATTATGCATGCATGTGCGGTTTGTTCCTCCTGATAATAGGAAGGAACTCTTTTTAAACTTCAACGGCTTCATCAAGGATTTAGGAGTGCAGACTATTATTTTAAATATTTAGAAACCACTTTGACTAAAATTAACATGCATGAAAATGAAGAGTCAAATATTGCTAGGTTTGTAAGTGGTTTAAGGCGAGAAATACAAGACATTGTAGAATTATATGAGTATACTTCATTGGAAAAGTTGGTTCACCTAGCCATCAAGTGGAATCACAACTTTTAAAGAAAACTTTTTTCAAAAATACTCATAATGATGGCTTCTATAAATCTTCTTGGAAGGACAAAAATAAAATTCAAACTAAATTTTTTTCTTCCAATTTCTCAAGGGAAACCACCTCACAAAATAAAGTTTCTAAAGATAAACATTCTACTCTTGAATCACCCACTAAAATATCAAGTAGAAAGTGTTTTAAATGTTTAGGTTTAAGGCACGAAGCTGTCAATTGTGTTGGGTTTAATAGTGCCAAGGTTCAAGAGGGGGGGTGAATTGACCTTTTAAAACTTTCTCGCAGAAACAGTGTTTAACACAGTTTACAGAAAATAAATCGATTTATGTGAAAATGAACAGATTTATTTCAGCACTGTTTTTGTTTGAAAAACGTTTATACAGCAAGGTTAATCACAAGATTATGCAGATAGATTTTCCAGATGCACACAACCTGATATTAGAACGAAAACCAGTGAAACACAAAACAACAAACTTCAATTTCAAGCAAGTGATTAAGGTTCAATTGATAGCATGCCAATTA
Source organism: Phaseolus vulgaris (assembly GCF_000499845.2). Lineage (NCBI taxonomy): Eukaryota > Viridiplantae > Streptophyta > Magnoliopsida > Fabales > Fabaceae > Phaseolus > Phaseolus vulgaris. The sequence goes on from NC_023749.2 coordinate 14,367,329, forward strand.
ATTGAGTAACCTTTACAAACAACCTGTTCCAGTGGCTTATAACAAACTATGAGTGTTCTTCTTGATATCAAACAGTTTTCCAGAAATTAAGAACAATGAATCACAGAACAGCAAGCTTCAATTTTAAGCAATTGTTTAAGGTTCAATTAATAGCTTTGACAATTTCTTGAGCAATCTATCACAGTCAATCTGTTCCAGTGGCTTTTAACAAATTTTATATGTTCTTATTAGAATCAAACAACTTTTTCAGAAATTAAGAACAGTATGAACTGAGCCCAAAAAGAACAGATTTATTATTGATTGAACAGATTTATTTCTTTGCTGTTTTAACAATTATGCAGAAACTTAATTGCAGAGATTGAGAGAGAATGAACACAGGGCAGTTATACTGGTTCACTCAACTGAGCTACATCCAGTCTTCACCTAAAACCAAGGTGAAATTCACTAAATCACAATACAAGAAAACTCAATTCCCACTGTTCTTGAAACCTACAAGAACTTAGGTACTCTTGCTGAATAAACCTATTTCAGCTCACACACACTCTTCAAGAAAACCTATCAAGAAGAGTGTTCAACCAAACTGTTACAAGAAATGAGAAGTGAAACGACTACACCTAATTGAGGATACAAAGATCTGCCTTAAACCAGTAGGCAAGATTGCTAGAACAGTAGCAGCACCTCACACCAAGCTTTTGGAACCAAACCAAGAACAAGCACTTTGTGATTTTTCGAAATCTTTGAAGAACAAATGCTAATCCTTTGTAAACTCTTAATTCTCTGCTGTCAAACTTGTTTTTGCAAATGTATGAACGATGTTTAAACTCAGAAACAAGTTTTCATTTTATAGAAAACCAACTTATAACAGAATTTTGAAAAACAGTTAAAGCTGTTATAAAATGAACAGATTGAAAATAAAATGAACAGATTTATTTTCAAAAGCAGTTAGAGAATTTGTTAAGTGAGGAGACTTAGTCAACCATTCTGGTGCTGAGATAAAACTGAAAATCGTTTAAGCTTGACATGGCACCAGAGACAAAAAGAATCTATTCATTTACAGATGAACAGATTTATTTTTCAAAATGAAAACAGAAAAGCTTAACTATTTAAACACAGTCGTTTTGAAAGGTAGAAGACTTAGTCAAAATACATGATGCACAAAATCTAATTTTCACAAGACTTAGCCAAGGCATCAGTGTAAAAATGAATCTGTTTATTTAGAAAAGAACAGATTTATTTTTATGCAGTAAACGAGTTTTTTGTAAAACATGTGAAAAAAAGTTTAAGAAAACTTATGCTTGTTCTTATCACATGGCCAGTGGTTATGAGGTGAGTTACTCAGCAAAAAGCCCACTCTTAGACAACCTCTAAGCACTACCTAAGACACTCTTAAAGCAAAGCAAAATACACATGAAATGTACATAGAAGTCTTCATCAAACACAATCTTGAAGGGGCAGCAACCATCTTCAACAATCTCCCGCTGTTTGATGGAGACAAATCCCCAGAGCTAACCTCATAGCATTGTTGCTTTAAGCACCTGCACTGCACCAGATTTTAAACCAGAAAAAAATAGTAACATTGCATAGCATGAGAAATGGTTTTAAGGTGCAGAATTAACTCCCTGTTTCAGCTAGCTTCACCTAGCATGGTGAGCTATTTTTCAGCAGCTATTTTTCTCCCCCTTTGGATTCATCAAACAGCATATAAGCATAGGGAAAACAAGTATGAAACAGAAACCATAACCATAATAGTCTAGAAAATAAAACCATATTGTTCACCATTACAGACATTTGAAAGCTGATAAAGAAAGCATTAAAAACAGATGACTACTGATCCTTGTAGTAAAGCTCTGCAAGTTGTGCTTGAACCCCTTCAATCTAATCATCAAGGTGTTGAAACCTTGCATGAGTAGTCTCAAAGTATGCCCTTTGTTCTGCAGACATTACATCAAGACGATACAATACTTGCCTTTCAAACATAGACATTGGTTCTCCTCGGTATTCTGGAGCTTGATAGGCAACTATGGCATTTGCAGCAACTTCCTCATGCACAGACTGGGTAGCAGGTGAGTCATCATCCATAGGAACAGCTTCATCCTCATCCTCATTGTGGAGGTTTGATGCCTCATGTTCTGCTTGAGGGTCCTTCCCTTTGAGAACCACCCACTTGTCCTCAATTTTGTGAAAACCTATTTTGGAGAGAGTTGAAGTATCAATCTCACTTACAGCCTTGATAGGGTCGTTTCTCTCATTTGTAACATCAATACCAAAGTAATCAATCAATTTGGAAACAATTATAGCATAGGGAAATCAGTAATCAGCCAACCTTTTTTATTTGAGCATGTGTTCATTGATAATGAAAACTCAGTTTACCTTAATCTGGTTCATGATGCAATATAGGAGAATTAGATCCTCTTCATGTAAGACAGCATGGTTTGTCCCTCTTGGAATAAGTTGCCATGCTATGATGTAGGCAACTAGACGTGGAGTGAGGTTCAAATGCCCTGCATGGAACCTGTTTATACTCTCTGTAGGATTCCTCATGCAACTCTTATAATATTGCAGCTTGTTGAATTCTGAAATTCCACTGGTATTTCCCTTTCCTACTTTCAATCCAGCATATTTTATTCCAGCCACAGAGTTCCACACCTCACTTGTGATCTTCATCTTAATTCCTTTCACATAAGAGACAACATTCTTCCCATCCAATGTGAGGTTAGTATAAAACACCTTAACCAAGTCAGGATATACATTACCCGTTAATTCCAGCAACTTTTTCAGTTTCTGGTGCTTCAACACAGCCCTTGTTTCTACCAGTTTTTCAGTTTTCAGCCAGTTGAAATCCAGCACCTTGGGTATGTTGATCTGCTTCCTGCTTGTCTCGTGAATGTAGGCATTGATGCCTTCTTCATTTCCAGCGAACCAACCTTCTAGTACACCTTGAGAGGTGGTTTGCTTTCCCTTGCTTTTCTGTTTTTGTCTTGAAGACGAAGCCATGGTTGAACCAGAAAATATCTCTTGTTTCTAATGGTGAGAATCAAAGAGAGGCAGCCAATGTGGGTAGCAAATATTCACACAGATTTATAGCAGAATAAATGGATTGATATGACAGTTATGAGTGGATATGCATGAAGATTTTATGCTCTGAATTTGTGCAGAGAATCTTTGAAAATATGCACCAAAAATTTAGGGTCACGATGCATACACTCAAACCTTTATTGAGCACCCAAACCATCAAATCGGTTACATAACCATGACCAAAACCGTCAAAGGTACAGAGGTTAATGCCCACTAGGTCAGTCAAGCAGTCAAAGATCAGAATTTCTCTTTCCTAGTCATCAATGCATATCAGTGCAGAAAATAAACACATTCAATTACGAATAAACAAATTTAATTTTTCACTGTTAGGCACAATTGACATTTATAATACCCAATTCATTAAGCAGAAAATTAAACCTATCTTTGGCTAATGGTTTTGTGAACAAATCAGCAAGTTGTAAATCAGTACCAATGAACTTAATATCACATGTTCCATTAGATATGTGTTCCCTTAGAAAATGATGCCTAATTTCAATGTGTTTGGTTCTTGAATGCATGACAGGATTTTTGGTTAAGTTGATTGCACTTGTATTATCACACAGCAGAGGTATATGGTTAAGTAAGATACCACAATTATTTAATTGTTGTCTTAGCCATATGGTTTGAGCACAGCAACTCCCTGCTGCAATGTATTCTGCTTCTGCAGTGGAGAGAGCTACACAAGCCTGCTTTTTGCATTGCTATGAGATCAAGCTTGATCCTAGCAAATGACAGGTTCCACTTGTGCTCTTCCTATCAATTTTGCAACCTGCAAAATCTGAATCAGAATATCCAGTTAAACTTAATGAAATATTACCTAGATACCACAAGCCAACTTCTTTAGTTCCTTGCAAATACTTCAAAATCCTTTTGACAGCATTATAGTGTGATTCTTTAGGAGCAGATTGAAACCTTCCACACATGCACACTGCAAACATTATGTCTGGCCTGCTGGCAGTGAGATACAGTAGTGATCCTATGAGTCCTCTGTATTTGGTTTCATCAACAGAAATTCCAGCTTCATCATGATCCAAATGACAGCTTGTTGAGAAGGGTGTGCTGATTGATTTACACTTGTCCATTTCAAATTTCTTCAGCAGATCCTTGCAATACTTAACTTGACTTAAGAAAATGCCATCTTTGAGTTGTTTGATCTGCAAGCCTAGAAAATAGTTCAACTCACCCATCATTGACATTTCAAACTCACTTTTCATGACTTTCACGAAAGCTTCACACAATTCTCCATTGTTTGATCCAAAAATGATATCATCCACATATACTTGTACTAGAATTGAGTCATCTCCTTTCTTCTTAATGAACAAGGTCTTATCTGATGTGCCTCTGTCATAGCCTTATGAGGTGAGAAAATCACTTAGCCTCTCATACCATTGCCTAGGAGCTTGCTTGAGTCCATAGAGAGCCTTTTGGAGTTTGAACACATATTCTGGATGTTGATGGTCTTCAAAACCTGGTGGTTGTGAAACAAATACCTCTTCATTTATATAACCATTTAGAAAGGCACTCTTCACATCCATTTGAAATAGCTTGAATCCTTTGATGCAGGAGAAGGCAAGCAGCAATCTAACTTCTTCTAACCGAGCCACTGGTGCATATGTCTCATCATAGTCTATCCCTTCTTCTTGATTGTACCCTTTAGCTATAAGCCTAGCCTTGTTTCTGGTGATCACTCCATGCTCATCCATCTTGTTTCTAAATACCCATTTTGTCCCAATTATATTCATCTCAGGTATTCTAGGTACAAGAGTCCAGACCTCATTAAGAGCAAATTGATTCAGTTCCTCTTGCATAGCTAAAATCCAGTTGCTGTCCTTGAGAGCTTCATTCAAATTCTTGGGTTCAACTTGAGATACAAAGGCCATTGCTTCACAGAAATTGTTCAAGGATTTTCTAGTTGACACTCCTTTCTCAATGTTCCCAATGACATTATCAAGGGTTAAATCTCTTGGGGTTTTCCACTCTTTTGGCAAACCTGCAGCTGCAGTAGATTCTTGTATAGCATGTGTATCAGCAGTATCAAAATGAATCGATTCATTTTGATTTAAAACAGATTTAAATTCATTACTGTCAAGGTCATCATCAGCAGTTTTAGATATGCTATGATCAGTTTCATAAAAAACAACATGCATTGATTCTTCTACTATAAGCAACCTTTTATTGAAGACTCTATATGCATGACCATTCAAAGCATAACCAATGTGCACACCTTCATCAGATTTAGCATCAAACTTACCAAGATTTTCTTTTCCATTATTCAAAACAAAATATTTACACCCAAATACCCTAAGGTGGCTCACACTAGGTTTTCTGCCCTTATACAATTCATATGGGGTTTCCTTGAGAATTGGTCTTATTAAGGTCCTATTTAACACATAATCTGCAGTATAAACTGCATCAGCCCAAAAATACTTAGGAAGCTTAGATTCATTTAACATAGTTCTAGCTAGTTCCTCTAATGATCTATTTTCCTTTCAACTACACCATTTTGTTGGGGTGTCCTAGGGGCTGAAAAGGTATGTGCTATCCCATGCTTCTCTCAGAACCTCTCAAACTTAGCATTTTGAAACTCTCCCCCATGATCACTTCGAATTGATTTTATGCAGCAACCATTTTCATTTTGCAGAATTTTTGCTAATCTCTTAAAGGCAGTGTAAGCATCATGTTTATGTGCAAGAAATAAAGTCCATGTAAATGTAGAGTAATCATCCACAACAACTAAAGCATACAAATTCCCAGCCAAGCTAGCAACTCTAGATGGACCAAATAAGTCCATATGTAACACATCCAATGGATTTTTTGTAGAGACAATATCCTTTAACTTGAAAGAGGATTTGATTTGTTTACCTTTCACACAAGCATCACAAAGCCTGTTGTCCTGAAATTTAATGTTAGGTAAACCAGAAACTAAATCTTTAGATTTCAATTTATTCAAGTGATTGTGTGTATGTGAGCTAACCTCCTGTGCCACAGCCAAGACTCATCACTTCTGGACAGCAAACACTCATTTGAAGAGTTAGTTTCCATGATATTCAGCAGATATATGTTATTCACTCTCTTACCAGTAAACAGTATCTTACTAGATGAATTACTTGAGATTGTGCAGCCTTTTGACCCAAAGTTCACCTTGTATCCTTTGTCACAAAGCTGACTTATGCTGAGAAGACTATGCTTGAGTCCTTCTACATACAGCACATTCTCAATGGTTGTTGAGTTCACTGTTCCAACAGTGCCTCTGCCTAAAATCCTCCCTCGGTTATTATCACCATAGGTTACATGTCCTTCTGCTTTGAGCTTTAAGCTAGTAAACTTTGTAAGATCTCCAGTCATATGCTTGGAACAGCCACTGTCCAAGTACCACTGATTTTTCTTGCTGCCAATCTGCAAAACAGAATAAAAATGATACAAAATGGTACCCTTTTCAGTATAGGGTCCAACACAAATTAAAACCTTCTCTTTGGTAGCCATTTTGCTAAGTTCTTAGGCACAAGATGCTTTCTAGCAATGCAAGACCTAGAGGTATGACCAGATTTCATGCAGTAAAAACAGGTTACATGAGATGCCTTTTTGCCACTATTAAAAGCTGAAAAAACTGATTTTGCTGGAACAAAAAAACTTGAAAGCTTTTTGACATTGGTTACATTTCTAGGGGTATAACCAAGTCCATTTTTATTGAAAACAGCATTCTGTGAGCCAAGGAGAGACTCAAGGTTTTCTCTTCCCTTGGTGAAATTGGAAAGGGTTTTCAGCAAATACTCCACTTGTTTTTCCAATTTTTTGCAGTTTTCACAGGTTTTAATAGAGGCATGCAAGCATGTTAGTTCAAGGCTTACCAAATTTGTTTTGGCTTTATGCAATTCTTCCTCAAGTGTTTTTACTTTAGGTGCAAGCACATTATTTACCTTTTGCAGCTTATTGCATATTACAGCTAGCCTATTTGCTTCATCATGAGTTTCCATGAAAGCAGCAAGCAATTGATCATAGTTATCTGAATCCACAGAGAAATCACTTACTGAATCAGAGATTGACTCCTCATCCTTCATCATGAAGCACAAATTGTTCTCCTCATCTTCTGTTGAAGAGCTGCTGGTTGAGGATACTTCATTTTCCTCCCATGAGATGTAAGCTCTTCTTCCCTTGTTCCTTTCAAATTTCTTACTGGCAGATTTGTCCTTTGTTTGATTGTCTGGACAATCTGTTTTGATATGCCCTGTTTTGCCATAGCCAAAGCAAGTATATTTAGAGGAATTTGAATCATAGGGTTTAGGATACCTTCTTTTCTGCTGGTTCCTATTTCTGCTTTTCTTCCTCAGGAATTTGCTGAATCTTTTTGTAAGAAGGCTGATTGTGTCATCATCTTCAGCATCTTCTTTTTCCTCCTTGATCTCATCCAGTTCAGTTGCTTTCAGTGCAAGACCTTTGGGTTTTTTCTCTGTTGTTTCCTGCTCTTTGAGTCTTTTGAGCTCTAGCTCATGCTCCATCAGCTTTCCAAACAGTGCAGCAGTTCCCAGCTTTGACAGATCACGGCTTTCAGATATGGCAGTCACCTTTGGTTGCCAGCTTCTGTCGAGGCACTTCAATATCTTTATGTTGAGTTCCTCTCTGTCAAATTCTTTTCCCAAACCAGTGAGGTGATTCACAATATGGGTGAACCTTTTCTGCACATCAGCAATGCTCTCCTCAGGTTGCATTCTGAACAGTTCATATTCTTGGATGAGAGCATGTTTTCTTGACCTCTTCACATCTTCAGTACCCTCATGAGTGACTTCTAAGACTTCCCACATCTCCTTAGCTGACTTACATTGGGATATCCTGAAGAACTCATCCATTGTCAATGCAGAGGTTATGATGTTCTTGGCCACAAGATCATGTTGAGCCTTCCTCCTTTCGGTCTCATTCCATTCTGATCTTGGCTTTACCACTTCTTCATCCTTGACAACCTGCATTGGCACATAAGGTCCATTGACCACAGCTTCCCAAATTAATGCATCAATAGATTCCATGAAAATTCTCATTCTAACTTTCCAAAATGCATAATTCATTCCATTGAACATAGGTGGTCTATTAACAGCAGATCCTTCAGCAAAAAGCACATTAAACTCAGACATTATTACAAACAAACTTGATTAAAATACAAGTCCTAGCTCTTGATACCAATAGTTGGGTTTAATAGTGCCAAAGTTCAAGAGGGGGAGTGAATTGACCTTTTAAAACTTTCTCGCAGAAACAGTGTTTAACACAGTTTACAGAAAATAAATCGATTTATGTGAAAATGAACAGATTTATTTCGGCACTGTTTTTGTTTGAAAAACGTTTATACAGCAAGGTTAATCACAAGATTATGCAGATAGATTTTCCAGATGCACACAACCTGATATTAGAACGAAAACCAGTGAAACACAAAACAACAAACTTCAATTTCAAGCAAGTGATTAAGGTTCAATTGATAGCATGCCAATTAATTGAGTAACCTTTACAAACAACCTGTTCGAGTGCCTTATAACAAACTATGAGTGTTCTTCTTGATATCAAACAGTTTTCCAGAAATTAAGAACAATGAATCACAGAACAGCAAGCTTCAATTTTAAGCAATTGTTTAAGGTTCAATTAATAGCTTTGACAATTTCTTGAGCAATCTATCACAGTCAATCTGTTCCAGTGGCTTTTAACAAATTTTATATGTTCTTATTAGAATCAAACAACTTTTTCAGAAATTAAGAACAGTATGAACTGAGCCCATAAAGAACAGATTTATTATTGATTGAACAGATTTATTTCTTTGCTGTTTTAACAATTATGCAGAAACTTAATTGCAGAGATTGAGAGAGAATGAACACAGGGCAGTTATACTGGTTCACTCAACTGAGCTACATCCAGTCTTCACCTAAAACCAAGGTGAAATTCACTAAATCACAATACAAGCAAACTCAATTCCCACTGTTCTTGAAACCTACAAGAACTTAGGTACTCTTGCTGAATAAACCTATTTCAGCTCACACACACTCTTCAAGAAAACCTATCAAGAAGAGTGTTCAACCAAACTGTTACAAGAAATGAGAAGTGAAACGACTACACCTGATTGAGGATACAAAGATCTGCCTTAAACCAGTAGGCAAGATTGCTAGAACAGTAGCAGCACCTCACACCAAGCTTTTGGAACCAAACCAAGAACAAGCACTTTGTGATTTTTCGAAATCTTTGAAGAACAAATGCTAATCCTTTGTAAACTCTTAATTCTCTGCTGTCAAACTTGTTTTTGCAAATGTATGAACGATGTTTAAACTCAGAAACAAGTTTTCATTTTATAGAAAACCAACTTATAACAGAATTTTGAAAAACAGTTAAAGCTGTTATAAAATGAACAGATTGAAAATAAAATGAACAGATTTATTTTCAAAAGCAGTTAGAGAATTTGTTAAGTGAGGAGACTTAGTCAACCATTCTGGTGCTGAGATAAAACTGAAAATCGTTTAAGCTTGACATGGCACCAGAGACAAAAAGAATCTATTCATTTACAGATGAACAGATTTATTTTTCAAAACGAAAACAGAAAAGCTTAACTATTTAAACACAGTCGTTTTGAAAGGTAGAAGACTTAGTCAAAATACATGATGCACAAAATCTAATTTTCACAAGACTTAGCCAAGGCATCAGTGTAAAAATGAATCTGTTTATTTAGAAAAGAACAGATTTATTTTTATGCAGTAAACGTGTTTTTTGTAAAACGTGTGAAAAACAGTTTAAGAAAATTTATGCTTGTTCTTATCACATGGCCAGTGGTTATGAGGTGAGTTACTCAGCAAAAAGCCCACACTTAGACAACCTCTAAGCACTACCTAAGACACTCTTAAAGCAAATCAAAATACACATGAAATGTACATAGAAGTCTTCATCAAACACAATCTTGAAGGGGCAGCAACCATCTTCAACAAATTGTCCTACAAAAAGAAATATGATGGTAAAAGGGGGGTTATTTTGAGTGATCATAGTTGCCAATCCTCTAGGACTAGCTACCCCACCGCTTCAAAATACCCAAGTGAGGAAGAATATGAATTACCGTGTGAAAGTGATTTTAGTGGCAAGGCGCATGGAGAGGAAACTTCAAAAACCTTTTGATGAAAGTCAAATGGAAAATATTTTTCATACCTGATGCCTTATCAATGACAATTTATGTTCCTTGACAGTTGATGGTGGTAGTTGTACAAATGTGGCAAGTACAAGAGTGGTGGAGAAACTAGCATTGCCCACCATCTCTCATATAAAGCCCCACAAATTACAATAGTTTAGTAAAGAGGGAGAATTGATTGTTGTACCGACCAATCTCTGGGCGTTGACTGACCACTGGTAATGTTGGTGCCACGTAAGCGGGTCCCACGAGCGGCGTGGGCAAGTATCTCGCAAAGCATGTGCGCCAAGGAGCCAAGAGTGGTCAGACATCGGTCATCAGGATGTACCGAGGTGCCACAAGACAGTGTAGAGAGATCGAACATCGGAAACCCAAACAGTAGAGCTGGGCCACGAGAGGTGGATCCCAAATCACACGCCAGTTATCAGTAAGGGAGAAGCCTAGATCACGAGGGTCCATGCGTGTAGAGTGGATGACGCATTCAGGCGTAACACAAAGTGTAGAGCCACTGGAAAGATATGACTTGTGAGGGTCGCATTCCAGGGGTGAGCTGCATGCATGGCACGTGAACAGCTAGGGCACTCCCAGAGGCAGGTGACCCCAAAGATCAGGTGCACTTGGAGGCACCCAGGTGATCACCCGCCAGAGGTTGCACTCCAGTTAGGGACCCCACGGGCTAGGTTATCCTAAGAGTAAGGTCACAACAGTGTTGGGCCCGCCCCATCAAAAAAACACATTTCGGATAAAGAGGAAACCCTAGTTTCAGTCTATAAATAGCAAGGTAACAAACTTGACAAGGGGCAATTCTCTTGCGCCGCTAAACACACACAGTAGCAAGCTTATATAGTTTCGGTGTTTCCTAGCTCTAGTACTGACTTGAGCGTCGGAGTGCAAACGGCCTCTAGGGCGCCCTTTGTCTTTGTGTTTTTAGGTGTTCATCACAGGAACGACACATGTTAATGCAAGGATTCTGGACGTGGGACGTAGGCACACGAAGGCGTTTCGAGTCAATCGGTAGGAACATTTGGCGCCCACCGTGGGGCACGATACAAAACACTGTCCCACCAGCAAGGACCAGGAAGATCCAAGAGATGAGAAGTACGAGGAAAGGACCTGTTGCACCAAACGGGGGTGAGGGTCTCACCTTGCAATAGGTTATGAAGATGATGTGAGCCCTTCAGGAAGAGATGGCCGCGTCGAGAGCAAACCAAGAACGCATCCAAGCTGACTTGGTAGCGTCGCAAGCTACGAGCGAAGAACTACGCCGTTCAAATGAGGAACTGTGCAGAGACCTGCAAACCACGCGGCTGAGCGTGAGGGTGCAGAACAGGAGCCTGTGACACCACCCAGAGAGTTCCCAACACCGTTCTCACAAAACATTGTGGAGGCAGCGATACTAGCCACGCTTGTGGGACCCAAGGTGACCTTCATTGGGATGGAAGACCCGGAGGCCCACCTTACGGCTTTCCATACACAGATGATGCTGGTTGGGGGCTCTGATGCGGTGCGGTGCAAGCTGTTCATGAGCACATTTGCAGGAACAACGATGGACTGGTTCATCAGCCTCCCTGATGGCCATGTAACGTAATTCCCACAACTCACAAGGCTGTTCAGGGCACAATACACGCGAATCGAGCTCCCCCGTCAGTCTCTTATGACCTCTTTGATGTGAGACAGTACAAGGAGAGTCTTTGAAGGAGTTCCTCCACAATTTTGGAGCACAAGTAGTGAGGTTGAACCTCACAGACGAAAAGATGATGGTGCACGCGTTCAGGAAGGGAATTGTGTCGGGACCCTTCTATGAGTCACTCATCCGAAACCATCCTAAGACCTTTGCCGAGATAAGGCGCCTCGCGGTGGCCCATATTGCGGCGGAGGAAGAAGTTAGTGAGAAACGCACATGTGTGGTTCCCACACGGCCGCGCGTGACAGGTCAACCTCAAACCCTAAGGGTACACGAGGCAACAACAGAGATGAAGACCCCCGTGAAGCAGCAACCCTATCAACCAAGAAAGCCAAATGCCAGGGGGCGCGGGAGAGATAACGTGCCGCCAAGGCACGACTTCGTGGTAGAATTGAAGGACCTAATCGCTATCCCAAATATAGCTGAGAGGTTGAAGGTACCTCCCAAGACCAACAAGAGGCTCGGGCCCAACAAGAACGCCTAGTGCGAGTTCCACCAAGCATTCGACCATCCCATACGCAATTGCTTAGCGCTGGGACACCAGCTAGACGAGTTGGTGAAGAATGGTCTCCTAAGGGATTATCTACAAGAAAAACAGGGGACGGAGGACATGGCGGAAACAGGGGTGGCCCGGGGCACGAAGTCCCCGTACACGGTGAGGTCTACACCATCGCAGGAGGGTTCTCGGGAGGAGGTTGTACCGCTTCTCAGCGAAGGAGATACGCGCGAACAGTGATGTCAGTAGAAGCACGGAGGACCGACGACGCCTTCGACGTCGACCTGGTCTTTACCAAGGTCGACCTTGAGGACGTTGTCCCCCATGACAACGATCTAGTGGTGATCTCAGCGATAACCGCAAGAAGGAAGGTGCACCGTGTACTGGTAGATCAGGGAAGCTCGGCTGGCGTGATGTTCTGGACGACTTTCAACAAACTGCAACTATCCCTCGACATGCTAGGGCCCTACGGCGACTGTCTCTACGGTTTCGCAGGAGATCAGGTAGAGGTGCGTGAATACTTGGAGTTGAGGACCACCTTCACGCATGGCACCGCGTTGCGTACGGAGAGCATTAGGTACCTTGTTGTCAACACCTCATCTGCTTATAATATGTTGTTGGGTAGACCAACGCTGAATAGGTTAGGGGCGGTGCCGTCGACAAGGCACATGAGGATGAAGCTACCGGACCTGACAGGAAAGGTGATTACCATCAAATCATATCAGAAGGAGGCCAATCGATGCTACGAGAACAACCTCAAAACAAGGCGAGGGGTTTCTATGGTCACCAATGGACCACCATACACTGAGGGGGTCCCCCTGCCTAAGGTCAGTCGCGCCAAACCCGACGGAACCATAGTAGAAATCGCCCGCTGGACCAAATTTGATCCTTTTGGCACTGGGGAAAGAGAGATTGGAGAGAAGGACTCCAACCTGAGCAACGTCCCCAGCCAAACAGCACATAACCCGGTCGAAGAGATAGTAGAATCCAGAACCGGGGTACCCAGTGATGATCGACTAGGCGATCGAGTCGGCCCTCAAACAGAAATAGGATCAGTTTCAAGGTCTTACACACAGGGGAAGTAGAGTATGCCAAGGGTCTGGAGAGAAATACCAGGGGCCAAGGGAGGCAACCCTGCTAATTTCACGTCTAGTCCCTCCCGTGTGGACCGATTCTCCAAGAAGGACAGAAACCCTCGAGACGAAGCATGCAGGCTTGAGGCGCTGAAGCACGACTCGGTTCCTTGCACATGGAATGCAGCCGACTTCAAGTTTTATTTCAGTTAAGCAGGAGTATTGTACATGGTATTAGAGGACACTCTTTTCCCTTACAAAGGTTATTTTAATGAGGTCACCAGATAAGTTTCAATTCAAATATTTTCCCGAGTTATGTACAATTCAGTTAAGAACTTGTTTCCGGTGCGTTAGAAGTCCCGTGAGCGGAGAGGTAGGTTCGAGAGAGAACACATCCCTCTCGAGTGAAAATGCCAAGGTTAAACAAAAAAGGTTCGTGAGATAAATTCTCTGCGCCTTTGAGCGAAGCCGAGGTCAGTTAAAAGCTTGTTCCCTTGGTGTTAGAAGTCTCGTGAGCGGAGAGGTAGGTTCGAGAGAGAACACCTCCCCTCTCGAGTGAAAACGCCAGGGTTAAACGAAATAGTACGCAAGTTAAATCCTCCTCGCCCTCGAGTGAAGCTGAGGTCAATTAATAATTCTTCAATTAAACCCTCCTCGCCCTCGAGCGAAGCTGAGGTCAGTTAATAGTTCTTTAGTTAAATCCTCCTCGCCTTTGAGCGAAGCCGAGGTCAGTCAAGAATTAGTTTCACTTGCGTTAGAAGTCTCGTGAGAGGAGAGGTAGGTTCGTAAGAGAACACCTCCCCTCTTGAGTGAAAACGCCAAGGTAAAACGAAATAATTCACTAGATAAATCCTCTGCGCCTTTGAGGCCCCGGAAGTAGAGAAGTAGGTTCATAAAGAACACCTCTCCTTTGAAGCAAGAGCACCAAGGAGGAATGACCTAGCACACAGTGAAAACCCCTCCTCATAATGAGGGGAACATACAATAGAACGCTAGAAGAAACGTCTTGGCACCAGGCACCATGACATAGCAGTTACGCAAGTCAAAAAGCAGCTCGCAATTTAGAAGTAAAAACAACCATTTGTTCGGGAAAGTAAAAGTTGCAGACAGATAATAAAGAGTTTGTTCGTCAACCAAATACAAATCAAGGAAGAACCCTGGGAACGATCTGCCCTTTTTCAACATGGTTCGATACAGTGAAGGGCGTAATATCCATTCTAGGGTGTGCGCAAGCAACTTGAGCAAGAGCGTCTATGAATCCCTCGACATAAGCATCGAGAACATCTCCGGTCAGTTCAGCCTCAGCTTCTTCAAACCTTTTAGCTTGCTGATGAAGTTCGGCCTCCACTCGACCCAGTTGCGCCTCGCGACTGATGGACCTTCGTTCAAGCTCTATAATCTTGGACTGGGACACCTCATCAGCCTCTTCTTGCTCGAAGGCTCGAATCCGCAGGGATAAAACTCTTGCCTCCAGTTCAGTAACCTCTCGGCACTTGGCATGAAGTAGTTTCGAGAAATGAACCAACTCCTCTCTAAGAGTAGCCTCGCGGGCAGCGAACGAGCGAGCTAGCGAGGAGTCCCCCAATTCCTCCCTGGATAGTAGAATGTTGGACTGAGCAAGAAGGGCCCCAAAGTTGAAGCCAAGTCTCTCCCTCGCAGCGGCCTCATCCAAGTCCGCAATCACCCCTAGTTGGAAGCCCTTGATGGCGTGCTGTAGAACAAGGGGAAGCTCAAGGACAGAAGGAGCAGAAGCACTAGTTCCACCAAGGTCAAGGAGTAGGGGAATGCCAGTCGTGCGACCCCGGGGTGAGACAGAGCGACTGGTAGAGGAAGAATGCGAAACCATCACTGACGTAGGCTTGGGTCTGATTGGCCCCTCGGAAGAATCCTCGTCTGATTCGATCACCACCGCTTTACCCTTGCAAGGGAGTGGTGTGGGAGACGATTGGACGGCGGCAGGAGGGACCGCGACCCTAGGATTGGAAAAAAATGGGCAAAGGCGCGGCGGTGGCAAAGGCGCGGGCGTGCTGGCGAGAGGTGCCCGCGTCCCTGGAAATCCCGCGGAGACGAGTGAGGATATCATTCAGTCTTGCCCGTTTTTCTTCGCTCAAAACCATACCTATGTACAAATTTCAGAAGAAATACAAAGATAAATCATGCGAATGTGCGGAAGTAGAACTCGCAAACGCGACGTTACAAGAGTCAGCTCCCCAGAGTTTCGAGTTTCTTGAACTCAAAGGGAACCCAGAAACAGAGGGTAATCGATGCAGTAAACAGCACGGAGTTATCCAGAATCAAAATCAATAAACGAGTGCGAATGAGAGTCAGGGTTCATACCTACGATCGATAGCGAGAGAACGCATAAATACGTAGAGGAAACACGAGAATGATTGAGGAAGAAGGCGAAACAATCAAAGAGTTTCAGAGGATGATGGAACAAGTGATTGGACGCGCGCGTTTTCAAGAGTTTAAAAGCAAACAAAGATGCGTAAGCAACATTTAGCCCTAGCCATTGATCAAAAACACGTGTGCACAGATAAGACGGGCTCAAAAAAACGTCACTTTGGCGCAGTATTTACGTCCTGTCACACAGAGCCACGTAGGTCACCCAGGGCAAGGACTTAGCCTCTTTGTTGAACGAGTTACCGCTCGAGACTGAGGGCTTGTGTACCGATCAATCCCTGGGCGTTGACTTACCACTGGTAATGTTGGTGCCACGTAAGCGGGTCCCACGAGCGGCGTGGGCTAGTAACTCGCAAAGCACATGCGCCAAGGAGCCAAGAGTGGTCAGACCTTGGTCATCAGGATGTACCAAGGTGCCACAAGACAGTGTGGAGAGATCGGACATCGGAAACCCAAACAGTAGAGCTGGGCCACGAGAGGTGGATCCCAGATCACACGCCAGTTATCAGTAAGGGAGAAGCCTAGATCACGAGGGTCCATGCGTGTAGAAGTGATGACACGTTCAGGCGTAACAAGAAGTGTAGAGCCACTGGAAACATATGACTCGTGAGGGTTGCGTTCCAGGGGTGAGCTGCATGCATGGCACGTGAACAACTAGGGCACTCCCAGAGGCGGGTGACCCCAGACCAGGTGATCACCCACCTGAGGTTGCACTCCAGTTAGGGACCCTACGTGCTAGGTTATCCTAAGAGTAAGGTAATAACAGTGTTGGGCCCGCCCCATCAGAAAAAGCCGATTTCGGGTAAAGAGGAAACCCTAGTTTCAGTCTATAATAGCAAGGTAACAAACTTGACAAGGGGCAATTCTCTTGCGCCGCTAAACACACACAGTAGCATGATTATACAGTTTCGGTGTTTCCTAGCCCTAGTACTGACTTGAGCGTCGGAGTGCAAACGGCCTCTAGGGCGCCCTTTGTCTTTGTGTTTTAAGGTGTTCATCACAGGAAAGGCACGTGTGAATGCAAGGATTCTGGACGCGGGAGTGATGCAGGCGCACGGAGGCGTTTCGAGTCAACCGACAGGAACAATTGTTAATAAACAAGTCCTCATAGCCTTTTCCATTGGAAAATATCAAGATGGGGTGTTATGTGATGTTGTGGCCATGGAAGCAACCCATATTCTCTTAGGAAGGCCATGGAAATATGATAGGAAAATTTTACATGATAGCCTTACTAATAAAATTTCTTTTCACTTCCAAGGGCATAGGGTCACACTACAATTTCTCTCTCCAAAATAGGTAAATGAAGACCAACTAAAAATGAAAGAAAAGAGAGAAAATGAAAAGAAAGAGAAAAAAATGTTAAAACGAGTCTTCTCATCTCCTCCAAGGAAGTAAAAAAGGTAATGATAGCTCGTAAGGAAATTTTTTATAGCTTATCCTAGAAAATGCGTAAAAATAGAATCTTCTCTAGATAGTTCTAAATGTTTGGATTCTTTGTTAAAGGAATTCCAGGATGTGTTCCAAGATCCTTCTAAAGGATTACCTCCTTTAAGAGGCATTGAACATCAAATTGATTTTATTCCTGAAGCTTCTTTATCAAATAGACCTGCATATAGAACCAATCCGGATGAGACTAAGGAGATTCAAAAACAAGTCAAAGGTTTATTAGAAAAGGGTTGGGTCAAAGACAACATGAGTCTTTGTGCTATGCCTGTCATTCTTGTCCTTAAAGAGGATGGGAATTGGAGACTATGTACGGATTGTTGTGCCATAAACAACATGACCATTAAGTACAAACATCTCATCCCTAGATTAGATGACATGTTGGATGAGTTACATGGGTCTTAAGTTTTCACCAAAATTGATCTTAAAAACAGGTATAATCAAATCCGGATTAAACTGGGAGATGAATGGAAAACCGCTTTCAAGACCAAATTTGGCTTATATGAGTGGTTAGTCATGCCTTTTGGCAACCAATGCTCCGAGCACCTTCATGCGACTTATGCATCTTGTCTTAAGACCTTTTATAGGCATGTTTGTAGTACTATATTTTGATGATATCCTAGAACTAACCACTCATACCTTCATACAAATTGAACATAGAAGACCATAAAATGCATGTTAGGAAAGAACTAGAAACCCTTAGAAAAGATTTGTTGTATGCTAATCCTAAAAATTATGTCTTTGCCATAGACCATGTTGAATTCTTAGTGTTTGTAGTTAGCTCTCAAGGGGTGCATGTTGATGAACAAAAGGAAGCAACAATTACGAATTGGCCTACACCCACAAATGTTAGTGAAGTACGAAGTTTTCATGGGTTAACTAGTTTCTATAGAAAATTCGTGAAATATTTAAGTACTATTGTTGAACCTCTCAATGAGATAGTAAAGAAAGATTTAGTGTTTAAATGGGGCCAAGAACAAGCTAACACTTTTGAAACTTTAAAAGACAAATTGACCAAAGCCCCAATCTTAACACTACCCACCTTTACTATGTCATTTGAGATTGAGTGTGATGCCTCTAATATAGGCATTGAGATTTTCCTCCTTCAAGAAGATCACCCTATAGCTTATTTTAGTGAGAAACTAAAAGGTAGTCACCTCAATTACTCCACCTATGACAAAAAGCTTTATGCTTTTGTTAAGGTTTGCAAAACTAGTAACATTATCTTTTTTCAAAAGAGTTTGTGATACACAATGATCACAAATCTCTTAAATATTTGAAAAGTCAGAGCAAACTTAACAAGAGATATGCCAAATGGGTAGAGTTTATTGAGCAATTTCCCTGAAGAGAATAAAAAATACATGAAGATGACCAATGATGCTATACTTGAAGGGTCATCTCAACAAGCAAACAAAGAGGCCATCAATAGGAGGAATGGTCAAGGACCACAACACTTGAAGTTCTTCTTATTAGTGTTCTTAATATGAAGGCCCAAACCCAAATCCCAAGCCCACACTAAGGCCCAAGCCCACACTGAGGCCCAAGCGAACACATGAACATCCATCATGCCTTAGAAGATAATAAGAGCAAGGGCACAAGTATTAAATAAATGAGCATCATTGGATGTCTCTAGTTGTAATTTCTTTTGTGTAGTTTTTAGTAGAACTTTAAAAAGGAGGTGTAGATATTAAATAAGGGGTGCTAATGTACAAAACAAAGTCACACATTCCATGTGACATAAAAGAGTAGGTGTAGGTGTAGTTTTTAGGAGGTGCCAAAGTAGATAAAGGTCACACCTCCCATGTGACTCAAGATTGGCTCCAAATTTGAATTAGAATTAGGAGGGAATTCTGAATTTGTTTCACTCTCATTTCAGCCCTCTAAAGCTATAAATAGATGTGCTTGGTCATTGTAAACACAAGTTGAAAGTTGAATTTTGAAGTAAAGAAACTATATTCAAATTTTGAGTGTTTGGTGTGAGACTTGTTCTCCTCTTCTTGGACTCATCTTGTGATGCATTGGGAGCATTCAAGTGGCGGCTTACCAACACTTATCTTGGAGCTTTCACCATCCAAGTGGCGTGTCCTTTTCCAATCCATGCTTCAACCACATAAGTTTCATCTTCTTTCATCTTCCATAGTCATTTCATTCGGTTCTTTTGTTTCAATTTGTGTTTCAATCGGTAGCTTTGGTTTTTCTTCCATTATGTTTGGTAATTGTGTTTTTTTTTTCAATTTTGTTTGGTGATTCTTGTTCTATTGGTTTTTCACAAGGAGATAGCACTCTTATAGAGTTTGGTTCATCATTTTGGAAGGCTATGTCTCCATTGATGATTCCTTAAGCTTCCTTGAGTTCAATTCTATTGTAGTTTTCTGTTTTGGTGATATAATTTCGGTTTGAGTGTTTTAGTATTCATTTGTACCTCTAATTGTTGTCTTCCTTCACATATAATGTTGTGTTCAAGTGTATTAAAGTGTCTATGCATGATTCAACTTACATCATTCCCTATGTGATCAAACATAAGCAAGGCAAGTCAAATGTAGTTGTTGATGCTCTTTTTAGAAGACATAACTTGCTTAATTTCTTAAACACTCAATATTTGGGTTTTGATCACATGAAGGAAATTTAGAAGGATGACCTTGATTTATCTCATATCTTGCAAGAGTGCTAAAATTGAGGCTATAAAGACTTTTTCATCCATGATGGTTTTCTCTTTAAAGGAAAAAGACTTTGTTTGCCCCAAGGATCTTTGAGATAATCTCTTGTTAAGGAGGCACATGAGGGAGGTTTAATGGGACATTTTGGGTAGCAAAAACCTTAGATACCTTGCATGAACATTTCTTTTGACCCAACATGCGAAAATTTGTACACACCTTTTGTGATAAATGCATAGCATGTAGGAAAGCTAAGTCTAAGGTTCAACCCCATGGATTATATACCCCTTTTCTCATCCTAGACATGCCTTGAGTAGACATTTCTATGGGTTTTATTATAGGGCTTCCCAAGACATCTAACGGTATGGATTCTATCTTAGTGGTAGTGGATCGTTTTTCTAAAATGACCCATTTTATTCCATGCCACAAAGTAGATGATGCTAGTAATATTGTCAATCTCAGGAAGTTAGAAGTATGATATCTGACAAAGACTCTAATTTCTTGAGTCACTTTTGGAAAAAGTTATGGGACAAACTTGGCACTAAACTAATGTTTTCTACTACTTGTCATCCCTAAACAGACGGCCAAACAGAAGTGGTCAATAGAACTTTATCACAAATGTTAAGATGCCTTATTTTTGGGAATCCTAGGTGTGGGAGGACTTACTCACTCATATTGAATTTGCTTATAATAGAGTAGTTAATTTTACTACTTCTCACACCCCTTTTTAGGTTGTGTATGGGTGCAATCCCCTTACACCTCTTGACCTACTTTCTATCCATGTACTTGATGAAGTGTTGTGCAAAAATAGTTTTGAAAAAGCTACATTGATTAAAAACTTGCACCAACACGTGATGTGATTCCAATAACATGATAGAGATATGATATGAACATCTTATGGATTCAATAAGAGTTGGAATATGATTAGGCACTTTTTAAGAATTGGATCAATGTTCTTAATCATTCAAGAACTCGCCAAAACACAAGTAACCAAGCCAAACTCACATAGAAACCCATTTTTTGGACATTTGAACCGTTTGAAACAAGGAAGAACACAAAAGCACCGATTGAAACTCCAAGAAACACAATTAAAACCACAAGAACAGAAAACTAAAGCAAACTACCGAATATAAACACAAACTAAACAAGTCCTACCGATTGAATCAACAAGAAACAACAAAGACATGTTTTAGAGTTTGTTTTGGAATGGAAATGGAAGGAGAAGATGAAAAGGACAAGGAAACTTATGTGGTTGGAGCTCTTGGAAATGTGCACGCCACTTGAAGGATGGTTGGCTTCAAGATGAATGTTGTTTTAGCCACTTGAGAGACCAAGAATTAACTCAAGATAAGACTAGAAGAGAAGAACACACAAGTCTCTCTCAATCACTCACCAATTTGGTAGAGGTTCAATACTCACAAAATCAATCTTATTATTTCAAAGACCTAAGCCTTCCTTTTATAATGAGGAGGAGCGGTCACAAGTACAAGGGAAGCTTACAAGAGAAGCTTTGAAAGGTTGCCTTCTAACTCTTCCTATTCTAGCACCTAAAGGAGAGTGAAGAGGCACATTTCTAGATCTTTCCTAAAAACTAGCGCCTTAAGGTGCTATACAATGGAGGTGTCTTAGGTTTCCCTCTTTAGAACCTTCCTAAACACTACTCTATATGTTTTACAATTTTATACAAAAGAAACTATAAAAAGAGAAAACATTTGAAGCCTACTACCTAACTCCTTAGCTTTGCTCCTTGTAATCCTTTGAGGTATAAAGGATGATGAGCTAATGTGTCTTCTTGATCTCCATCAACACGTCAAGTGACAAATAAAAAGGAAAGTAGGCAAGTATGCTCAACATGCAAATTAGGGGCGCAAAGAAATGATCTTTGAACATGCGGACTGGATATGGCTTCACTTGAGAAAGGATCGTTTTCCTACTCAAAGGAAATCCAAACTCCTTCCCAGTGGTGATGGTTCCTTTAGATCATCAAGAGGATCAATGATAGTTCTTATGAGTTAGATTTGCCTGACACATATTTAGGGAGTAATTCTTTTAATGGTAGTGATCTAACTCCTTTCTCTGTAAGTGTTTCAAATTCGAGGACGAATTCTTTCCAACCCGAGGAACATGATGGAACCCTTAGTGATAGGGCAACCACTGAGCTAGCTCAACCTTCCAGAAGGATGACACAGAACCCAGGGCTAGGTCAGGTTCAACCCATAGCCAGTGCTTCATAACCTATTATTCCTCAGATGATTACCAGGAGCAGATAATTGGACCTGAACACTAACTATTTCCCTACTTTTGATTTCGGTAGATTAGGGTGTACATAGCATAAATTGGGATTGTGCCAAGCCCACCTCAACTAGCTTCTAGAAACACCTCACATGACCGCCCCTTACCTCATTTACCCTAGTTTCTAAAAGGTTTCCTCTAGCTTGGGCGGCACCCTAGGTTGCCTACCTTTCTAGAAGGTTTATCTTCATTTTCGCCCCATACCCTTCACTCTTTCTCTCCAAGGCATTCCCACCTATAAATAGAGTGCCTTGACTCATTGTAATAGAAATTGAAATTGAAGTAAAGAAACTCTATTAGAGTGATTCCTTGTGTGGTTTCCAAATTCTCTTTGAGTCTTATCTTGAGAAATGATTGCTTCAAGTGGCAACTCCTCCTCACTCATTTTGGAGCTCCCTCCCCCAAGTGGCGTGATTCACCTCCAGTATCACCATATCCATAAACTTCCTCTCATCTTAATTATTCCTTTATTCTTCCTTCCATTTTCTTATATTTCATTCCATTATTTGGTTATGTCTTTAAATTCCACGCTTTCTTATCTTTTCTTTAATTCCTTCACGTCATCATCATCATCATCATATTACTTGTGTTTTTCCCTTTGCTCTTTTGAAGAGAACTTCTACACTTACTTAACCACTTGGTTAAGTTCGTCTCCAGTGACAATCTTCATTGAGTTTCACCATATTTTGTTAATAAAAAATCATAATCCAAGTGAAAATACTAAAAATAGTGCAATTCTAAAATTAACCCACATGAGATTGGTAATGAAGATATATGCTTAATAATTTGAAACAAAGAAAGAAAACATTTAATAACTGTAAAACAATATCATGAGGTAGATTTTGAATCTAATTTGGTGCAAGGAAAAGAATATTATAAAAGAGACATCAAAGGAAGAAAAGAGCATTTGGATTGTGTTTCAAGTAGCATACACATTCTAGACTTAGTTTTTTTTTTTTGTATTATTCTTATTGTTTGCCTTCATCACTACAAAAAAAAGTGTATATTGTGGCGGTTATTTTCGTATAAACTGGCATTTATAACCGCCACAATATACACTTGTGGCGGTTTCCCAAACCGCCATAGAACTGGCCGCCACAAAGTTTAATGTGGCGGTTTTACGCTACCAGCAGCAACACCCGCCACTTTAAACATAGTGCAAGTAGTGACGGTTTTTATATGTAAGTAGTGTCAGTTATAACTGTCGCAATTTACATTCATTGAAGAAGATTCTGGCGCCATAATATACGTAAGTAGTGACATTTTTAACTGACGTAATTTTAATTCTGAATAAATAAAATTTAACCACTTTTTTTATAATCTGTTTTATACAATTATAAAATTTAACCACCACTTTTTCATAATAAAATAAAATAATGTATAAAGTTATAATCATCCATGAAAATTAAAGCACACATAATAATGTTCAAAAGTTTATATGTAATTGAAATTAAAACGCATAAAAAGTTCATACATCCGTAATCAAGTTTAAAGTTACAACACATAATTGTTCAAAAGTTCATACATCCCTAATCAAGTTTAAAATTAAAACACACATCCCTAATCAATTTTGCTTCCAGCACTTGATCTTATTACTTGATTAGGTGATGGAGCACCACTTCCATAATCTGATGTCTGAAATAAATAAGTTTAAGTTAATGAATTTGTATGTTTATAATTATAAAATAAAAGACATCAATAAATATTTAAATATATTAATACCTCATTGGTGGATGCATAAACCAAATTAGCTGTCATTGTCATTGTTATGTGAAACTAGAAAAACATTTGTGACCGAATGAAGTGAGAAGAATCCATTTGATGCCTCCTGAGTCTGAAACATGGACCATTTATCTGATGATTCCCATTAACTTATAGCATAAATACGTTGAGAAATTCAGATCCTGTTAAATATTGTAAAGATCTAATCGAAGTATACAAAATCCTCTGTCAAATAGTCCAATTCTATGAAAAATGTCCATGTGCAGATGAGAATTACAAAATGAAAACCATCTCAGACTCATTCATTTCTCTGATTTCAACTTTTGCTCTTCTCTGATCAAATTAACAGTACAAAAAGAGTTTCATTGTTTTTCACTCTAAACCTACTTATACTCAATTGATTATGATATAAACTTAACTGATATCTGCTGCTATTTTATTTTAGCAATAAATAAAATGAATTAAAAGGGACTAGGGATGTTGCAATGCTTATAGAACAACTAAAAGATCTTCTTTAGTAATACCCAATCTTAACATTCCAGCACCTCATTAATCATCTATAAAATTGCTGCTCTGTTATTTACATTATTAGGTTATTTATATATTGTTGTTCTATTATCAGTCTTAATCCTATGAAATTCTCTTTTTAAATATTTAATACAGTGACATATATATACTTACAACTCCGATTCAAGAATTCTATAATCATACTTAAACAACTCTATAACAATTAGTTTACGAGTTCACTGATAAACTAAATCTAACAAGTACATAGATACATACATGTATGAAAAATAGAATGGATAAACACCATAAAATGAGGGGATGAAGATAAATGATAAACTTAGTTTACATTATAGAGGTGGCAAATACTGAAATAAGAAAGAGAAGAGCACGTGATTAGATGAGGGTACTGGCGGAGGAAGAATGGGATACAACTAATGATATGTTGCAAACTTACACTTCTCAAGCTAGGAGTTTGCACCAAGGCTATTGAGCAAATTATCCAAAGTATTCCTTTTCAGCAAATTAAGCTCCCATTGAGCTCGTACTTCTTCCCTTGCAACCCCAATCAACAAATTATCAACTCTATAGCAATATGCTTCCAGTTTCCAGATCAGCTCCATAAAGCACCTGGAAATGATAGAAAATTAAATGTAAGCAGAACAACATATAATAAGGGCAACAAATAGTGCCATTATTCACCCCCATTCTGGAGCATCTTCCTCTTCATATTACTTTGAACCCTTGACATTTTTCTCATTGAATCATGATTCTGAAGTTTGTTAATCCTCTGTACACGTGTAGAAAATTTAGAACCCTCCCATGTACTTTTTCCTGGAGAGGACAAGGGGGTTTCCAAGATGGTGGAACAATGCGGCAAATTCCATATGGCTCAGCCCTGGACCGAATTCTTGATATATATTTCAAAGTATCTTGAAACTCCTGCATAAAAATGAGAAGTTAGAGGTGTGATTTTCTGATAAAGCCAACTGAACTAAGCAGAACAGTGGTATGGACAGAAGTGAATTCAAATGTGCCATAGGAACTGCACAAGACCTCTTTAGTAGGGTAGAAATCAGGAGCATCCTCAATATTTGGCCTTTGAGCCTCTTCTGGTCACCAGCTGGCAATAACTTGTCGGAAACTTCAATTGTCAATTACTCTTCACGCAAGAGAGATCCCCAATAACACCTATTTTATAATGAAGCAACTCATATAATATATGATAAAATTACCAACTCAAGTCCATTGTTGTTATTGCAATAACCAGCTCAATTATGAGCAGGTAGATCAAGCCACTTCTATTTTAAAATTCAATAAAGGACCATCCCAATTCATAAAACTTGGCAATACATTTTCTCTTAATAAATCCATCTTTCAAAGAAATTAAGGTATGTTTATACTAAGTTATTAACATAATAGCAAGAATAAAAGAAACGATAGTAATAGAGGAGAATGGAGGCAATTATAGTTAATTCATGAATAATGAGGCTAATAATAATTTCTAACAGAAATAAATCATGTATATTTTATAAATAGACCTTTTGGAAATTACTGCAATCTAGACATCCATGGATGACTCTCAGAGGAAGACAAGCTCTTGAGGAAAAATTCTGCATTAACATTCATATGTAAGATACTAACCAGAATACAATGCACTAAAATATTTAAGAAATGTTGAGCATTGTATTCAAAATCAAGATATAAAACAATATGAGACAGACTTGATCAAGCCGCTCACAGTCAGAGTCTTCATCTGAATGGTTCTCATATTGTCCATAATTAATCCATGGTCTTCAGCCAAGGGATCTAGGAACCTTTGCAGTTTCACGAACTTGAACATCATTTTCCACCCGAGTTGATAGTGATTCAGAAGCACTCGTAGAGGTTGAACAATTGGTCATGTTTTTATCTAAAAAAGGAATTTAAAATATCTTTGCCTTAAAAAAAATTACAATATTAGTTCATGCTAACCTGGTAAGGCGATAAAGGCATCTGAATGCTTGGCCATCTCTGCCTTCCTTTGATGCATTGTATTCTCCCAAAATCATAGCTCCAAATCTCAGCAACCAACTTAATATCATCTATAACCTTTACTTCTCCGAATGTTTCACCAGTTAGCTGCAAAAGGAACCAGTGCACAGGGGATGGAACAGATAATAAGATCAACAAAGTAAAGAGAAAAGGAGCAGCTAAACAATTATGAGAGTTGAAGGGTTGTTTATTTCATGCTTTACCTAGCTATACAGACATCAATAATTTATAATCCAAGGGATTGAAACTAAAAACCAAAAACAAAACCAACAGAAAAAAATTTCGAGCCAATGAAAGAAAACCTGCAGAGGGAAAAGATGCTGAACTTAAAAAGATATCACTAGCAAACTAGTCTCTAAAATATCTAGTTATCCTGATATATTTACCATTGATTTATTTCCACAATCAAGTCACATATAAACATTAAGGATTTTCTAGAACAAAAAGTATGACTCTTAATAGCCATAAAATTATACTTACGCAAAAACAACAAGAATATGCATATCAGGTAAAGGATTACAGGAAACACAAGCTTCATCAATGTCCCACCGCCTAAGACATCTGCCAGTTTCAACCTCCCAAATATGGATAGTTTCATCACTTGAATTATCCCTCCTTAATTAAGAGACCCATATCCATCCCTTAATTGAGACAACAATATATATAATTAACATTCATACCTGAAGTCATCCATTGACCTGAAGCTTAAACAGAAATTGAAACCAACCAAGCAATGCTCCACCAGTGGCACACCAACATGTTCAAAAATATCGATCTGAAAAACAGGATCCCAAAGCGCATCAAACACCGAAATCAATAATTCTGAAGAAGATAAAACCATGGTTTTAAACTGTGGTTTCATCACAGTCCTTGTGGCCAAAATCGCGTTAAGGGAACATTTCTTTCAAGCCAAGGATAAAACAAAAGAACGATATTGATCATAACTAAAAATAGAAACCCTACCTGAAACCCTGCCTGAGTAGCATAAGTGTCAGCAACGAAATCGAAGGTGAAGTTGTGTCCATTGCTGGACAACGAATCATTGGAAACCTTCTGAACAGTGGGATCTCCTTCGTCCTTGTCGGGACAGAGCGGCCTCATCCTCACAATAACCTACGACAAAGGCAAAGCCATAGACAATATTTGCTTCACAAATTAAGAACAACGATAGATTGTACACGGTTTTGAACAATAGATTTCGAATATAGAGTTTAGGGCGCGCGAGCACAAACCTGAACAAACGATTGATTGTGTTGAATCCTTGCGCGAAGGTGGCGATGGCGAACCCGAGAGTGAGCGTTAGTTTCGTGACGAACAGAGGGTTTCGTGAGAGGACAGAGGCGTTAGGGTTTCGTGTGGAGCAGCCTGATAGAAGAGGCGTTAGGGTTTCGTATGGAGCAGCCTGATAGAAGAGGTGTTAGGGTTTCGTACGGAGCAACCTGATGGAAGAGGCGTTAGGGTGTGAAGCAGAGAAAGGGAAGAGGCGTTAGGAGTGTGGAGGAGAGAGAGAAGAGGTGTTAGGCAAAGCAAATTTTCAAAAAAAAAAAAAAATTCTAAGGGAAAGTAAGTTTTCAAAAAAAAAATCCAATTTCCATGTGAAAGCAAGTTTAAAAAAAAAAGAATAATGAAAAATGGTGTGTGGAGGGAAAAAGCTGGGGAACTTTTTTTTTAAGGATAATTGCGACAGTTAAAAATGACATATTATACTGAAATGACGTATTATGCAAAGATAATTGTGGCGGTTAGTCAAATAACGTATTATACTGAAATTTGTGGCGGTTATTAATAACCGCCATAATAAAACCGTCATTTTTTATACTGTTTTTTGTAGTGCATGTAGAAGGGTAAACCTTTTTGGTTGATTTATTTTTAATTCCCCATTGAGTATGAGGTTTTGATCAATAAAAGTTTCGTTTTTTTTTAATGATCTGTAGGAGATGTTTTAATCTTCTAATCTCTTGGAAAACTAGTTTTTCTGAGAGGTAGTACTTGAATGCACGATTGAGAGTATTCATTGTCTTAAACTTGGGTTTCTTAGTTAGTTCGCATTGTTCTAATTAATTTCTTGGACACATGAT
Source organism: Phaseolus vulgaris (assembly GCF_000499845.2). Taxonomy (NCBI): domain Eukaryota; kingdom Viridiplantae; phylum Streptophyta; class Magnoliopsida; order Fabales; family Fabaceae; genus Phaseolus; species Phaseolus vulgaris. The sequence continues at coordinate 14,395,928 of NC_023749.2, forward strand.
TCAAGAGAGATGAGATAAGCATTCCCATAAAGTATACGAATGGAACAAAGTGGATACTGATTAAACTAGTAGGCACAGGCTTTATTGGTAAGTTTCACTTTGAATCAAATTGATGCATGTTCAATTTGGTTTAACTCTGTTTGAGGATTGAGAAAAGAATAATCTTTAGAGAACCTATGAAGAATTCAATGGTGGAAAAATTGGGGATCAACTATTTTTTATTTGTTGTTTTAATAATTAATTTGATATTCACTGTTAAACAAATTAAAAAACCTTTTTTTTATCTTTATTGTTATTGTTATCTTTTCTTACTTGAAGATAGATTTTGAACATTGATTTACTAATTTTACGATTCGATTTGTAGGGAGACGACTTGGGGTCATTTGACCACAATTGTATTATCATCTTTTTGGCGTTTTATGGACTATCACTGCATTAGATGGACTCCGTTGGAATAATTTTAATTTGATTGTCAAACGTCAACTATCAATATTACACAACAAGGATGCAAGTTTTTACGCGATAATGTCCATTAGACGACATCTGTAAGCGTTGTATTCCAAGGTATAATCAATGCAATGTAAACATTCATTTCACTTATGATATACACCATTGCTTGAATGTACCAATTAATTTAATTGTCAACTCTTTTTAATTTAAATAGTAAACAAACAATAAATTCCATTATAGTGAAACTAATACCATTTTCATTCAAGACAACGACGTATTGCCAATTATAAAAAGGATTACCAAAATAACGTAAAAAAACTACATATGGTGTTGATGCCTTCTGACGCTTTCCTTGGTGGCTCCTCGAGCTAGCATCAAGGTTGTGTGTCCTTTCCCATGCACGACCTTCAACCTTCATCCAGCATGAGTTGCAACATCTTTGCAATCCTTTGACATATACTCTTCAACAATAAATGGAATTATATTAAACTGAAATCAACATATATAAACCATAAATAATTTTAAGCACCAAATTCATACCATAACAGGATGGCTAGTCTGAGTCTTAGAGGACCCACTGATGGAAGAGGGCCAAGCACCAACCCAAAGGAGAGCCAAACATCAAGACATATTGGGCCAACTACAAGGGCCATGGCTAAGAGGCTTGAAGAGGATTGGAACACTGCTACTGATGGCAGAGAGACTTACCTCTACATGTTCCAAGTTGTCCAAATTCAAGCGTAGCATAGTCTTTAAATTCTTGTCAAAGTAGCATAGGAATTTTCTTTGTAAAATTGTTTAATTGTAATTAGGTTGAATGTAGGCATCTAAAAACCAACCTAAGTTAGATTAGGGTTTCTAGAAACACCTAATCTAACTAAGGTAGATCATTTAAACCTAATTGAAGCACACTTAGTCATAGTTACCATGTGAGCTACAATTAGGCGCCAACTTTCAAACCTTTAGGTTTTGAATTTCCCACCATTTGCCTTGGCCATTTCCGTTCCTCCTTGGCTATAAAAGGAGGAGCCTACCTCATGTATTTTGAAGATTAATTCATTAGTGAAATGCTGCCAATTTTGTGCCATTCTCACTCTTTGCCTAAAACCTCTTAGGATTAGGCTCTTAATCTTCTTACCGTCACCTTCCAAGTGAGATGGCCTCACCACTCACTCTTCATACTTAGCATGCACCTTCAAGGAGTCCAGCTCTCTACGTGAGATCCTTGTTCCAGCTTCAATCCATGGAGCTTCTGCAAATCACCTTCAAAACCGCAAAGAAGAAGACACAAATCCATCATTTGGTATCAGAGCTATGGTTCTAAAAGAGCTAAGTGTCTTCTTTCATTTTTATGTTTGTGTTCTTCTTATTTCCGTGTTGTTCTTCAAATCTTCATGTTGTCTTGCTGTTTTTTGCATTTTAATTTGATTTAGGTGCTGTTTGAAGAAATTCAATCGGTGCATTGTGTTCAAATTGTTCTTGAGCTTCTAATTTTCACATTTGTGTAGGAATCCATATAGAATTGTGTTGCTGTTTTGTTTTTAGTTTGTTTGAGTCTTGTTTGCAATTCTATTCGGTTCATTATATGTTTCTTGAGTCATTTTAATTTCTAAATCCAATTATGTTTTGTCTAAGTCATGTTTCTCCTAATTTGTCATCAATTCCATGTAGTGTTGATTTTGTTGATGATTTTGGTTTCTTGATTTGATTTGAGTCCAGATTTATAATTTTGTGTTTATTGATCCTTTGGTGCATTTTTCTTATAGTTTGAGTTCATATTTGTATGTTAGATCCATACAAATTCATATACATTCACTTCATTGTGTTTTTGAAGTTCTTCATTCTATTTTTTTTAAATTCCAGAATTAGGATTACTCTATTTTTTTCAAATTCTGTGCTGGCTGTTTTTTTGTTATGAATTTTGAAATATGTTGAAGAAAAATTATGAAAATCTGGATCTATACAGTTTGATGTGTTAGAAAATCAAGAAAAAAAGAATCAGATCAAAAGACAAAATAGAGAAAAAATGATAAATAAAACAAAAAAAGTGTTCATCATGGCACCAAAATATACAGTAGTTGGACAATAATTTTGAAAGATTTATCACAATTATTTGGTGCATGATTTTGGTGTGATTCCAGCGCCAAAAGTTTGCCAAGACCTTGAATCGTTTGTGGTTAAAATTTCAGAATCAAATTAAAAATAGCCAGCTCAGCATATATTTCCAGTAGTGCTGTTTTGGTTTTTCTAATCAATTCTAGTGCCTTTCTTTAGGTTCCTTTTGTGTGTCATCCTTTGTTGAGTGCCTATTTTTATTGCTTGTCCAATAGTATTCAAAACTCTTTCTAAGTTGTGTCATATAATTCAAATCCATTTGCTGTTGTCCTGTTTTAAAGTTTGAATTGTTTCTTACTTTCATTTCTTGACCTCTAAATTGATGGTGGATAAAATTCAATTGGTGCTTGTTAAGTGGAATTGACCTTGTGGTGAGTTTATCCCTACTTAGTAGGTACTGTTTTAAAGATTTCTATTGGCTAACCATAAGAGGTTAAGGCAAGGAGCTGCAGCAAATACAAATACAAATACAAACACATACACTTTCTAGAACACAACAAGGAAGATCAACCACAAGCTAAGGAGTGCATAGTATAGGAAATCTGAATTTTATTTTGTGTAATTCAATTTCTTTGTATTTCTTTGAGTTGTAATTACATTTAACCTTGATTAACTAGTGGATTAATCACGTGTAGACGGTGAGTGTGTCTTCAATGGCTCCAACTATCAAGAAGCCTCACCTTAGGAATCGTCTAGTTTAAAGCTTTGTAGTTAGCAATCTTTAATTTGTGCTTAGTTAATTGCTTTACGTTAATTACTTGTTTGCATTGTTTAATTGCTTTGCATTGTTTTCCTTTGCATAAAAATTGACTTTTCATTCCTAATTGTGATCTAAGTAATTTACTTAGAAAAAGAATTGTGTGAAGTTTTGAGGGATAGGTTTTGGCAAGGAAAGACTTGGTACTTAAGAAGTCCTAGTGACTCATCTCTCTTTCCTGGAAAGCTACCTTCACTACTTTCCTTTCTTTCTTGAGGTAAAATACTTTTAAACACAAAGCTTTAGTCATGTCAACTCACTCTTCTAAATCTAATGAAAGTGATATAAAGTCCATCCAATCTCTTATAAAACAATTAGCCAAGGAGTTTCAATCACTTTCATATAGACAATTAGAACATGAGGCACAAATCAAAGAGTTGAAAATGGCTAAAGAAAAGGGTGAAAGCTCTCAAAAAAAAAAAAATATGTTCACATGCATCTAGTTCTCACAATCATGATTCTTTTGGGGAAGAAAATCTTAGGATAAATGAATATTATCAACCACCCCCTAGGAGAACTAGAAGAGATAGAAGAGAACAAGAGAGCCCAAGAGAGGTTAGGGTAGATCTACCCCATTTCCATGGAAAAGAAAACGTAGAAGTCTAATTAGATTGGGAAATGAAGGTAGAACAATTATTTGCTTGCCATAAAGTAAGTTGATGGAAACCAAGTAGAGGATGCTCAAGGCCATGAAGCCCAAGCCCAACAAGGGGCCCAAGCCCATCAAGGGGTCCAAGCCCAACAAGGGGCCCAAGCCCAACGAATTACTAGGAGCATGGCAAGAGCTTTGGGACAAGAGTATAATAAAATGGCTCTTCTTATTTCTTTTGTAGAATAGGGGTGTGAATGTAATAAAAAGGTGTAAGTAGTAAGGGAGTATAGGGGGGAGTGTAGATAGGAGCCTAGGGGGTGCCAATCTAGGAAGGAAAGTCACACTTCCTTCATTGTCTAGATTGGCGCCGAATTTCATTGCATTTGTGTGCCATTTGGCTTGCATTTTCAGCACCTCTAGGCTATAAATAAAGGTGCCTAGCTTGTACAATTCAGATTGGAATTTTATAGTAGAGAGACTATACTCAATTTTGGAGAGAATTTGTGAGTTTTGAGTCTTCCTCTTCTTTGCCTTATCTTGTGAGCTATGGTGAGCTTCAAGTGGTGGCACTCCATCACTTATCTTGGTTCAAGGTTCCAAGTGGCGTGAATGGCTTCTTCCAATTCTCAAAATCCAGCAAGCATCTTCTTCTATAAGTGTTCTTCTTTCCTTTTCTTCACTTTTCCATTCGGTATTTTTGATTCCTAGAGTTTACTTCTTTTTCTACCGTTTATTTTTGTGTTTCCAGCATTGTGTTCTTAATTCTGTTTTGGTTCAGTAGCTAGCTTTAATTTCTGTCCAGTTTTAATTCTTGTTCTTCATTCCTTGTGTTTTGATTCAATTTGACAAAACATGTTCTTCCATATGAGTCTTGGTTGGTGCTAAGTTTTGGTGAGTTCTTGAATTAGAACATTGATCCAATTCTAAAGTAAAGTGCCTTTCAAATCCAGCTCAAGTTGATCCTAAGAATGTCAAGAATCATGTGTTCTTGTAGTTACATTCACATCATGTGGTATCTACCCTTAGCCACTCTTAGTTTCCAAGGGAATGCTATGTATTGGTGGACGACTTTAGAAAGAGATAGGCGTCTTCATAGGGAACCTCCCATAGAATATTGGAATGACCTTAGGGGAGCCCTAAGACGCCGCCATATTCCCTCCTACTATAATAGGGAGTTAATGGACAAGCTCCAAAGACTCCAACAAAGAACCATGAGCGTAGAGGAGTATAGGAAAAAGATGGAACTATATATGATGAGAACCTCCATTAGGGAGAATGAGTCCACCACCATAGCTAGATTCTTAAGTGGGCTAAATCTTGAGATAAGAGATAGAGTTGAACTTCTACCTTACCAAGACTTGAATGACTTGGTTCAACTTTGTATCAAAGTTGAACAACAAAATTTAAGGAAAACTTCAAGTCGTAGGGAAGGTTCATACTCTAACTCCTATCCAAAAAGAGATTTTAAGAGGGAGAATACATCTAAAGAAAAACCAAAAGAGACTCCCAAACCCATAGGAAAAGATATGCTCACTCCACCCATTCGCACTAAGGATGTTAAATGCTTTAAATGCTTTGGAAGAGGACATGTGCAAGCTCAATGTCCAAACCAAAGAACCTTGTTTTTAAAGGGAATATATGAGTATACTAGTGGTGATGAAGAACCTAGTGAGAAAGAAGAAGGGGGAGAAGATGAAAGAGTGTATCCTTTAGAGGGGGAATTATTGATGATTAGAAGGACCCTCAACAACCAAACTAGTGTAACCATAGAAACACAAAGAGAGAACATCTTTCACACAAGATGCAAAGTTTTAGAAAACATATGTTCTCTCATTGTGGATAGTGGTTCATGTTGCAATTGTTGTAGCACTAGGTTGGTTGAAAAGTTAAATCTACAAGTAGTCCCTCATCCTAAACCTTACAAGCTTCAATGGATAAATGAAGATGGGGAACTAACTGTAGATAAACAAGTGAAAGTCGAGTTTTCTATAGGTAACTACCAAGACAATGTTTTATGTGATGTAGTTCCTATGGAAGCTTGCCACATCTTATTGGGTAGACCATGGCAATTTGACAAGAAAACCTTGCACAATGGTCTAACCAACAAGATTACCTTCACCCACAAGAAAAAGAAGTTTGTACTTAATCCTTTACCACATTCCCAAGTGGTAAGAGATCAAATACAAATGAAACAAAAGAGGGATGAGGAGAAAAAAAAACAAAATTAGAAAAAGAGCAAATCCTTAGGGAACAAAAGGCGTGGGAGAAGAGTGTTCCTTCCCACAAGGTCATTCAACAAGACAAAACAATTGAAAATACCTTTGAAAATATGCTTCTTGTTGAACAACCTAGCCTTATCTTTTGTAAAGAACACTTATATGCACTGCCACAAATCTTGAGACTATGACTCTACCTTCTCAAGTCAAAGATCTTTTAAACGAATTTGATGATATATTCTCTAAAGAAGGACCCATAGGACTTCCTCCTTTTAGAGGTATAGAACATCAAATTGATTTGGTTCCGGGGCTAGTCTACCAAATAGAGCAGCCTATAGAACTAATCCTGAGGAAACAAAGGAGATAGAATATCAAGTACAAGATTTGTTGGAGAAGGGTTGGGTGCAAAAGAGCCTAAGCCCTTGTGTTGTACCTGTCTTGTTGGTGCCCAAAAAGGATGGCAAATGGAGAATGTGTTGTGATTGTAGAGCCATCAACAACATCACCATCAAGTATAGGCATCCAATCCCAAGACTTGATGATATGTTTGATGAACTACATGGGTCAATCATATTTTCCAAAATTGATCTTAAAAGTGGATATCACCAAATTAGAATCAAGGAGGGTGATGAGTAGAAAACCGCTTTTAAAACCAAAGTTGGACTATATGAATGGTTGGTGATGCCCTTTGGTCTCACTAACGCACCTAGTACCTTCATGAGGCTCATGAATCATGTCTTGAGAGATTGCATAGGTAAATATGTAGTAGTTTATTTTGATGATATCTTAGTTTATAGTCAAAACCTAGATGACCACCTAAGACACCTTAGGGAAGTTTTTCTAGTGCTTAGAAATAATAGTTTGTTTGCAAATAGTGATAAGTGTACTTTTTGTGTTGATAACATAGTTTTTCTAGGTTTTGTAGTAAACAAAAAGGGGGTACATGTTGACCCCGAAAAAATCAAAGCCATCCAAGAATAGCCCACTCTACAAAATGTAGGAGATGTTAGGAGTTTTCATGGTTTGGCTAGCTTCTATATACGTTTTATGCCTAACTTCTCAAGTCTAGCTTCACCACTAAATGAGTTAGTGAAGAAAGACACTACATTTTGTTGAAATGAAAGGCATGAACAAGCCTTCAATAGGCTAAAAGCTCAACTCACTAATGCACCCATTCTAGCTTTACCAAATTTTGCTAAAACTTTTGAGCTAGAGTGTGATGCATCGGGGGTTGGCATAGGTGCGGTTTTGTTACAAGGAGGGCATCCGATTGCTTATTTTAGTGAAAAACTTCAAGGAGCCACCCTTAATTACCCCACCTATGACAAAAGCTCTATGCACTTGTGAGGGCCTTAAAGACTTGGGAACACTATCTTGTTTTTAAAGAATTTGTCATACATAGTGATCATGAGTCTTTAAAATATTTGAAAGGCCAACACAAGCTCAATAAACGCCATGCAAAATGGATGGAATTTCTTGAACAATTTCCTTATGTCATCAAATACAAGAAGGGAAGCACAAATATAGTGGTGGATGCTCTCTCAAGGAGACATGTGCTCTTTTCAAAACTTGGTGCTCAAATTCTTGGATTTGACAACATAAGAGAAATTTATCAAAAAGACCAAGACTTTGCATTCATCTTTGCTAAATGTGAACGTAGAGCACAAGAAGGTTACTATGTATCTGAGGGGTATTTTTTTAAAGAAGGAAAACTTTGTATTCCGCAAGGCACACATAGAAAACTTCTTGTAAAGGAATCACATGAAGGGGGTCTCATGGGCCATTTTGGAGTTGACAAAACTCTTGATCTTTTAAAAGGAAACTTCTTTTGGCCACACATGAGAAGAGATGTCCAAAGACATTGTTTTAGGTGTATTTCATGTTTAAAAGCTAAGGCTAAAACAATGCCTCATGGACTCTATACCCCTCTACCGATTGCAAATGCTCCAAGGGAAGATATTAGCATGGATTTCATCTTAGGACTTCCTAGGACTGCAAGAGGTTATGACTCCATTTTTGTGGTAGTGGATCGTTTTAGTAAAATGGCACATTTTATTCCTTGTCACAAAGTGGATGATGCTCAAATATTTCTAAACTCTTCTTTAGAGAAGTGGTAAGACTTCATGGTTTACCAAAGAGTATAGTATCGGATAGAGATCCAAAGTTTATAAGCCATTTTTGGAAAACACTTTGGGAAAAAATTGGCACTAGACTACAATTTTCCACATCATGTCATCCTCAAATGGATGGACAAACCGAGGTAGTCAATAGATCTCTTGATACTATGCTTAGGGCAATCATGAAGGGGAGCCACAAATCTTGGGATGAGTACCTTCCCCATATTGAATTTGTCTACAATAGAGTAATTCACAAAACTACTAATGCTTCTCCTTTTAAAGTTGTATATGGTTTTAACCCTCTTACTCCTTTAGATTTGCTACCCCTTCCTAATCCACAAGATTTTGTGCATAAGCAAGGAGCTATCAAAGATGAATTTGTTAAGAAAATGCATGAGAAGGTTAAAATGCAAATACAACAACAAACTGAGAAATATGTCAAATACAACAATAAAGGGAAGAGAGAAATCATTTTTTAGGAAGGATACTTAGTTTGGCTTCATCTTAGGAAGGATAGGTTTCCAACTAAGAGAAAGTCCAAACTTAGTCCCCGTGGTGATGGACCCTTCCAAATCCTCAAGAAAGTCAATAATAATGCTTACAAATTAGACTTACCTGTTGAATATGGAGTACATGATACTTTTAATGTCATTGACTTGTCTCCTTTCGTAGGTACCAATGAAGAAGATGACGCCTTGGATTTGAGGACAAATCCTTTATAAGGGGGAGGGGATGATGGAAGAGGACCAAGCACCAACCCAAAGGAGAGCCAAACATCAAGACATATTGGGCCAACTACAAGGGCTAAGAGGTTTGAAGAGGATTGGAACACTGCTACTGATGGCAGAGAGACTTACCTCTACATGTTCCAAGTTGTCCAAATTCAAGCATAGCATAGTCTTTAAATTCTTGTCAAAGTAGCATAGGAATTTTCTTTGTAAAATTGTTTAATTGTAATTAGGTTGAATGTAGGCATCTAAAAACCAACCTAAGTTAGATTAGGGTTTCTAGAAACACCTAATCTAACTAAGGCCGGACATTTAGACCTAATTGAAGCACATGAAGCACACCTAGTCACACTTACCATGTGAGCTACAATTAGGCGCCAACTTTCAAACCTTTAGGTTTTGAATTTCCCACCATTTGCCTTGGCCATTTTCGGTCCTCCTTGGCTATAAAAGGAGGAGCCTACCTCATGTATTTCGAAGATTAATTCATTAGTGAAATGTTGCCAATTTTGTGTCATTCTCACTCTTTGCCTAAAACCTCTTAGGATTAGGCTCTTAATCTTCCTACCGTCACCTTCCAAGTGAGATGGCCTCACCACTCACTCTTCATAGTTAGCATGCACCTTCAAGGAGTCCAGCTCTCTACGTGAGATCCTTGTTCAACCTTCAATCCATGGAGCTTCCGCAAATCACCTTCAAAACCGCAAAGAAGAAGACACAAATCCATCACCCACTAACTTCAACATATGCATATACATTAAGGGTCTTTATTCATAACGATCATCCTCACCCATTTAGGTTATATATGGATGTGATGCATGTTCCGGGATGCGGTGCAATAATGACATCATGGATAACATAGTCCTTAAAATGAAACCATCACCAATCAACTTCAACTTTAGACCGATTCCCATTTATAACTATAGATGGGTGGCGAGGGCAGAATACACATAGTCGTACTGAAGGAGGACACGTTCAGGCAAGTGCAACTGTCTGCAGGTGCCTAAGCGATTGTACCTCAAAAATAAGGATATCCAATCAAAAGAATGAGCTGCCATATGGTCATTGTAAGGGTTAAATCTAACTTCATGCAATTTGATCTTGTCTAACTGCAATCGAACAAATCAAGTGATGAGAGTCTGCCAACATCTTATCGCATGCATTGAGGATTATCCTCCGCAAACGTGTGACGCCTGTTCTCGCCAGTTGACTTAGCCGTCGTTGACTTCAAAGGCAGATGGTGGCTCCTCCTATCTCCTCGTGGTTTCTACTCTCTCCTAGGATAGCTAAGAGTGGCTTCGTTGAAACAGAGGGGGCCCTACCTGCTTTATCCCCAACTCTGTGCACAGTTTTCCCAACTGTTGGCTTGCAAACTGGGTGTCGTTATCAAACACCAAGCGTTTTGGGATTCTAAAACGACATACTATATTCTTCCATACGAAGTGCTGGATCTTATGAGCTGTGATTTGCGCCACTGGCTCGGCCTCTATTCACTCCGTAAAGTACTCGATGGCAACCATAAGGTACTTCATTTGACGCACCGCTAAAGGGAATGGTCCCAAAATATCGATTCCCCAAGTATGAAACGACCATGGGCTGTGGACCGATCACAACTCCTCTTGGGGCGCATTGTTCCAGTCAGCGTGTCTTTGGCACTGCTCACATCGTTGTGTGTGCCTCGTGCAATCTTCCCTCATGGTTGGCCAGTAGTACCCTGCACAAATGACTTTCGAAGAGAGAGATCGATCGCCGATGTGACTCCCACATATCCCCTCGTGGAGTTCTATCATGATGCGTGTGCATTGTTCGCCACTTACGCAGGCCAAGATAGGATGGGTATACCCATGTCTGAACAAATTCCCATCCACCAGGGTATACCTACTCGAATTTTTCTTGATTATTTGGCCTCTGTGGGCTCCAGCAGGAGTATCCCGTCCGCCAAGTAGCGTCTATAGGGTGTCATCCAGGTTTCTCCTACTTCAACTAAGAAAACGTGCAATGACTCTCCCCCCACTAAGGTGTATACGCTTATTCTAGGGGTCTTCAATGTCTCTTCGGTCAACGACCGATGACTCCTCTTAACGCCCTTCAAGGTGCTTATCTGCTGGACTTCTGCTGTGAGGGTTGTAGTTGTTCGAGGCGTCCTCAGGGTCTCCTGTATGACTGTCCTCTACCTGCCCCCTTGCCTGAACTGACGAGCTTTGCTAGCAAGTCAACTTGGGTATTCTGTTCTCTGGGAACATGGACTAACTCGAACATCGCAAAAGTCTCCTTTAGAGTTTTTACGTACTCTAGGTTATCTGGGGGTCATTGGCTTGGTATTCTCCCGTAACCTGCCCTGTCACTAACAGGGAGTCGCTCTTTGCCAACAAACTTTTGGCACCCATCTCTTTGGCTACTAACATCCCCGCGATCAAGGCCTCATACTCAGCCTGGTTGTTACTAGCTTTGAAAGCGAATCGAAGCGCCTGCTCGATCAGTAACCCATTGGGTCCTTCCAGAATGACGCCAACCCCACTACCTTGTTGGTTGGAGACCCGTCTACGGAGAGGACCCATCTCAAATCTACTTCCTTCTGCTGCGTGGCTTCCGAGGAGAGCTCCACTACGACGTCAACATAAACCTGGTCCTTGATAGGCCCTCTTGGTTCGTACTGAACATCGAACTCTGATAGCTCAACTGCCCATCGCACCATCCGAACTGCCACATCGGGCTTCTGGAGGACCTTGCGGATGGGGAGGCCTGTCATCACCATTACGGTGAAACTCTGGAAGTAATAGCGCAGCCTCCTTGCTGAAAATACTACCACCAGGGCCGTTTTCTCTATGGCCTGGTATCTCACCTCTGGCTCTTGCAAAACCTTACTTACGAAATATATCGGCTTCTGCACATGGTCTTGCTCCTAGACGAGGACTGAACTGATCGCCCGCTTTGTGATGGCGAAGTACAAACAGAGTGGAGTGCCCAATTGTGGCTTGCACAACACTGGTGGGCTGGCTAAATATTCCTTTAACTTGAGAAACGATTCTTCACACTCTATGGTCCATACAAACCTATTGTTTCTCTTTAAGCACTGAAAGTAAGGGTGCCCCTTGTCCCCCCTCCTGACACAAATCGAGACAGAGCGGCCATCCGCCCTGTCAACTCCTGCACTTCCTTCATAGAGATCGGACTCCTCATGGCGATCATTGCGGTGCACTTCTCAGGGTTTGCCTCTATGCCACACTCAGTGAGCAGAAACCCTAAGAGCTTGCCTGCCTCTACCCCAAACACACATTTTTCGGGGTTCAGCTTCAGTCTGTACTTAACTATTGTGGTAAATAGCTCCTCTAAATCAGCAACGTGTTGATTCTTTACCTGGGAGGTGACCACCATGTCGTCCACATAAGCCTGGACGTTTCACCCTATCATAGGGGCAAGCACTCTATTCATTAACCTTTGATAGGTTGCGCCTGCGTTTTTCAACCCAAAGGGCATTACCTTGTAGCAGTAACAGGAGAGCTCTGTCATGAACGTCGTTTTGCACTCGTCCCTGGGGTGCATCCGGATCTGGTTATATCCAAAGAATGCATCCAAGAAGCTAAGAAGTTTGCATCCTGATGCGCTGTCCACCAGGGCGTCAATACTGGGCAGTGGGTACGAGTCCTTCGGGCATGCTTTATTCAAATCTGTGAAGTCGACGCACATTCTCCACTTGCCATTGGCTTTCTTGACCAATACTACATTTGCCAGCCGTTCAGGATATTGGATGTGGCCAGCGTCTAGCAACTTCTTAGTCTCCTGCCTGATGACCAATCGCCTTTCTTCGTTGAACTTTCTTCTCCTCTGGCGCACTGGTCGAACCTGGGGGTCCATGGTGAGGTGGTGGCACAGGAAATCTGGGTCGATGTCGGACATGTCTGAGGCAGTCCACGTGAAGGCATCCAAGTGTCGTGCTATCACCTCGACAATTTGTTCCTGTACCTCCTAGCTCAGGGACTTGCCAAGCTTGAATTTTCTTCCCCCAATCTCTCTTTCCAGCACTTCCTTTGTTGGTTCAGGCTGATCTTCTCGGGTATCCCCTTCTCCCCCTGGGGGTTGACGAGTTACGGTGCACACCCCTCTCTTCGTTTTTAGGCTATTCTCATAACACTTCTTTGTCGCCTTTTGGTCAGACTTGATCGTTATTACTGTGCACTCGAGGGAGGGCAATTTCATCTTCATATGCCTCATGGAAGCTACCACCCTTGTCTCTGTTTAGGGAAGGTCTGCCCAAAAGGATGTTATAAGCTGAAGGGGCGTTGACAACAATATACCTTATGTTTACTATGCGGGACGCATCACCATCTATGAAAGTGGTCCTTAGCTCAAGGTGCCCTCGCACCTCCACCTGGTCCCCAACAAAGCCATATAGGCAAGCGTTGTAGGGTCTCAACTGGTGGGTTGACAGTTGTAGCTTGTTGAAGGTCGACCAGAACATCACGTCTACCGAAATTCCCTGGTCGATGAGGACTCGATGCACCTTCCTCCCTGTTGTTACTACTGAGATCACCACAGGATCGTTGTCATGTGGGATGACGTCCTGCAGATCTGACTTCGTGAAGAAGAGGTCGGGCTCTGGGGACTGGTCGACCTCTCTCGCTTCCACTGTCATCACTTCTCTGGCATACTTCTTTTGTTGGGAGGCGGTCCATCCTCCTACTGAGAATCCACCGACGATGGTGTTAATTTCTCCATGGACAGGTATTTCATGTCCCTGATCTCCCATAGAGGCTACTGTCGTTGGGGCCCCTTGGGTCTCTTGCAGGTATTCCTTCAGGAAGCCCTTCCTCACCAGTTCGTCTAACTGGAATCCTAACGCCAAGCAATTGCGCAGGTTGTGACCAAAGGCTTGGTGGAACTCGCACCAAGCGTTTTTGCTGGGCCCTAACCTCTTGTCGGTTTTCGGTGGGGCATTTAGTCTGTCAGGCACGTGAGGGATGGTGATCAGCTCCTTAAGGTTCATCCGAAAATTGTGTCTGGTGGGGGCGTTTTCCTTTGTGCGTGCCCTGGTCTAAGGCTTCCTTGCTTCATACGGTGGTTGCTTCCCCGAGCCTTTCTTCTCTGTCGTGGCCTCGTACACCCTCATAGGCTAAGGGCTAGTTCCCCGGGGTCGGACTGGGCCGATGCTACCGCGTTTTTCTGTGACCTCTCCTTCTACGACGATGTGTGCCACTACTCGACGCCTGATTCCACAAAACATCTTGGGGCGACACCTTATTAGTGAATGGCTGAAGGGTCCTGACAGTACTCCTTTCCTGAAGGCATGCACCTTCATGTCTTCGTCCTTGGTGTGCAACTTCACCACTTGTGCTCCAAATCTGTTCAAGAACTCTTTCAATGACTCTCCCTGGTATTGTTTTACGTCAAAAAGATCGTAAGAGATTGCAGGGGGAGCTCGGTTGACAATGTACTATTCTCTTAACAATGTCGAGAATTGATCGAACGAGGTAATGTGTCCATCAGGAAGACGGACGAACCAGTCCAACGTTGTGCCTGAAAGCGTACTGATGAACAACTTACAGTGCATGGGGTCAAAGCCTCTTGAAAGCATCATTTAGGTGTGGAAAGCTGTGATATGGGCCTCTGGGTCCTCTACACCTGTGAAGGTGACCTTTGGGCCCATGAAGGTGGTCGGTATCACGGTGTCCATGATCGCGTGAGGGAACAGCATGGGGCGAGCCCTAACCGGTATGGGCGGAGCTCGCTCATCCATCATGCGTTCCCCCACATGCTGCAAACTCCTGCACAGTTCCTCGTTGGTTTTGCGTAACTCTTTGTTGCTTGCTTGTGACGCGGCCAGGTCGACCTGGAAATGGTCCTGATCAACTATGGATGCTACTACCGCCTGTTGAAGGGCACGTATGGTCTCCATGAGTTGCTGCATGGTGACGTTGTCCCCTCCTTCTGGCACAGCTGATCCTTGCCTCGTGTTTCTCATGTTGTTGGGTGGCTCTCAACACGATTATGAGTGGGACCTGGTTTTATCGGGCCCCACGGTGGACGCCAAATGTTCTTGCCGGTTGACTCAGCCGCCGTTGACTTCAAAGGCAGATGGTGGCTCCTCCTATCTCCTAGTGGTTTCCACCCTCTCATTGAGTAGCTGAGAGTGGCTCTGTTGAAACAGAGGGGGCCCTACCTGTTGATTGCACTCCGACGATCAAGTCAATACTGGCTAAGAAACAGTAAGTATGTAAAGCAATTCCAGTCTTAGAAACGACGTACCTTTCTAGGGTTCTTACCACCCTTTATATTGGCTGTAATTAGGTCAACTTCCCTATCCCTCAAGGATCTTTCCTTAAGTGGAATTAAGATTTACTGGTGAGGGATCTTGTGACGCGTTGCATAAGCTTAGCGCAGCCACGACACAAGACTTGCCTCTTCTGGAGTGCAATCTTTCTAACAGCATGGCCGCCAGGGTACCAACTCATGTACCAACACTACGGCGCCATTTGTTCTGTGGGTGCCCTAATTATTCATGTGTCATGCATGTATTCTTTTCCTGGAAACCTTAACCCATACGGGCTTAGCGCTTCCAAGGAACACTTGTATGTGTCGTACCCGAATGTACTATACACACCCCATGCATGATCCTCTCGTGATTTAGAAAACGTGTGGGTCAATGTCGCTGTCTACATAAACCTCCCTCAACCAACATAGACGAACATAACCAACCTAGCAATGCCTAGTCTCATTAGCAGTTGTTCCACGATTAACACGGAGTGAGTCAACCAACAAATTTGTCGCCATAATTACATCTAAGGTTAGGTACGTATAGAATTGTTCGAACACTAGGAGGTTCAACAAATTAGACACATTATCCAATATGATGGTCAACTCCCCAATAGGAAAATGAAAGGTGTTTGAATCTGCATGCTTCCTCTCTATAAAGACGAGTCCTTTCTTTGTTGTATCATAACTAACACCAATTAGACTACCTAAGCTAAAAACACTCTCCTGTAGCAATTACGTGCTCATGTGATGTCCCCAACTTAATCATCTTTCTTCATGAAAACCACTTTAAGTTCACCACGATCCTACAATACCCAATGAATATCATTTTAAAATTCAATTAAATAATAGACAATTTTTACAACATCACCATTCCATAATTATCTAGTCATATGGTCATTATGTAACATGTAAAGACTTATCCACTGTCCTCCAAGATAGCTTTCATCTTCCACATGTGGTTTGGTAGGTGCTTCGGCATGCACGTCCTCAAACTGAGCATTTTCTTCATCCGAAATCACCTTCTACAATATTAATCGGTCCACCACAATGTCTTCTTCTAACATAAGCAATTGTTCGTACTTGGTCCAAACTTCACCCTTTGTTTTGGTCATTTCACTCATGTTATCTCAAAACTTAGTTCAAAAAGCAAAACCAATATGCTTATGGAAAACCAATTCCAGAATGGTCTTACGGAAAATCAAATGCTGAATTGCCTTAAGAAACAAATGCAGAATGGCCTTATGAAAAATTGGATACATAATGGCTTTATGGAAAATCAAATGCGGAACTAATCGTGAAAATACATTCAAATTGGATTATGGAATCAAAAACCCAAAATTTTTATGGAAATTAGAAATCGGAATAAAAAAAAAAAACTCTGAACCTTTTTTCTCCCCAACGAACTGGAGAACCATCGGAAAACACCTCCAAAAACGCCGACGAACCACCGACAACACTGACGAACCACCAACCACACTCACAATGCCCAGAATTTTAACGCGCACGGCTGCCGGAGAATACTTCTTCAATGCACAGCAGTAAAAATCCAAAAACCCTTAGACATTTAAAATTACTAAGGAGGCTATTTTGGTCAATTCACTAGTCTGATACAGTGCACGTTTCAATTTTGATATAGTGCAGGAAGCAACAACCTTAAATTAACCATGATTTTGAAATAAAGTGGTGTACATTGAAATTTGTCTTTTTTTAAAAAAATAAGAATCAAATATGCATTTCATGTATGGGTCGATAAAGCATCATTCTTCATAGTTGACATATGTTTATGTGTTTTAAGCCTTTTAAAGTCCTCTCAATTTGGATGCACTGTAATTTACCCTTAGATGTAAGTTTATGTCATCAAATATAATTTTTAGGAGAAGAAAATAAGATAAATTAAACTAAGGTTCTCATATCAATTAGAATCACACTTCAAGTTTTGGATACACTCTGCTTTAAAATCTCTGAATAAAATACACATTTGATTCTTATAAAGAACAGCAATCTAGGAATTTGTACTGCATTTCATGATGATTCAATAATGCAAATAATTGGTTTAGTTGTAATGAGAAATTCCTTATTTAAATTTGTGGATAGAGTTCCAGTATCTCCGGCAAACTTACAGCAAATAAGGTTTTCAGAAGTCCAAATTGATTTATTGCATGTCAATGTGGTCTTTTTCCTTGACAACCAAAGCGACTTTAAAAAATAAAATTGTTTATCAATACAATTAATATACCATTAGATAACGACAGGAAACTAATTTCATGAAATTAAAATCCTTTTTTTCCTATATTTTTTAGTCTTCTGTGGTAAGGTATTGTGCCAAGAAATGCATATGAAGTAGGCCTTTGCTTTGAATGAGATCTTAGATTTGACTTGAATCCCTACCAAACATGAATCGCCTTCCCCAGTCACCAACCACCAAAAACCTTGTCCTCCAGCTCACTTGTTTGCTGCATGTTTTGGGAATAGTTAGAGGATGAAAGCATACTAATTCAAGTCTCTGTGATAAACTTGTGTCGGATAAAGGTTGAATACATCAGAATGTTTCTTAACTTTTTTGAAAATTTTAAGTAAGCTTCTAAATGAAAGAAAATTGTAATTGAGTCTTTGATTTTCTGCAATATTTGTAATTATGTCCATGAATGTGGTGGTTTCAAGCTATTATAAACTAAGTCTGGAATTATAAAAATTTGACAACACCAAAAATCAAATACAATTTCTTTTAGTTTAAACCTCGAATAAATTACCTTGTATACACTGAATACCAGAGCCACTGGGTGCTCTGACCAATTGAAATCCAATCTCCTGGAAGCTGAGCTGCAGTTTGCTCTCCTCCTAGTGGAGCAAATTGTCCCAAATGCTTGTACCTTTCAGTAAATAAGTTATGGGAAATGAAGAATTAGGCCTTTAGTTGCTGGTCAATACTATTTCAGTTACATTACACATGCACCATTTTGGTTACACATAACTGATTAACCATTTCGTTTATTTTGTGGTAGAATTACAGACACATCATCCATATTTATTTAACTAAATTAACTGTACTTTATGTCACATGCATTAGCATAGTTGATTTCAGAATCCTCTATTAGTTATGTTCTTTATTCTAAGATAACCCGGTAGCTAGTTGGTTTTCTTAACAGTACCCTTTATATTATACAGTATCTGGCTTCATTGGAAGATTACATTGGATAATGTAAAACTTCTTCATGTGTGGATAAATTGTTACATGATAACCATGTTTTTAATATCTCGATTAATTTTTATGTGATACATAATCTGATTTTTTGAAATTACCAGAAAGAGTTCATGAAAGTCAGTTGCATGCATTTAGATATTGGTAGAAACCATAATGATCTTAAACCATATAATAATTTCTTCCATACCTGAAGGGACGGAATCGATGGCGACCAACTCCTCTGAACCTGATAGGGCCTTCAGGATACCTCTCACACAACTCCATGCGATTGAAACAGTCTGCAAGATACACTCCTTGCTGTGCAGCTACCTATAGTGATTCAAAGTTGGAAAGGCATCACAAAGCACTAGTAAGATGACCCTTTTGAAAACGAAAA
The DNA here is from genome assembly GCF_000499845.2 of Phaseolus vulgaris. Classification (NCBI taxonomy): domain Eukaryota; kingdom Viridiplantae; phylum Streptophyta; class Magnoliopsida; order Fabales; family Fabaceae; genus Phaseolus; species Phaseolus vulgaris. Next base: position 14,414,733 of record NC_023749.2, read on the forward strand.
GTTTCAAGTTATCAAGTATTATTGAGAAGTAGTATGTGCTGTACTTGTACCTGAGCTGTGGCAGGAAGATTTTTCATCTGAGAGTCTACTTTGGAAAGGGCTTGTTTGAAATATTCAATGTCCACTGTAATGCCGCTTTCTTGAGATTTCTTTAGCAAGCTGGCCATGTCTTTCATTTGGTTCTTCTTTAAATAAATGTCCACTTGAGGGTACCTTTCAATAATGTCACCAACAACGTTTTTGAATTCTTGAAGAACTAATTTTCCAGAACTTTCCTTGTCAGCCTTGCTAAATATCACGGCTATATCTTCCTGGTAAAACCATGGCACGCAAAAATGTTATGTTAGAACTTAAAGAAGTAACAGATCACTGCAGCACCATAATGTGTTGTTAAAATGTCAATGGTTTCTAGCAAAAGTAGTCAGGAATGGTTAATAGAACTAATAGTGTTAGGAATTATGAGGGGGTAACAAACCAAACAAAATTAAGAAAATTGATCACATCAATCATCAAGTGAATTTAATATCACGTCTATTTCATAACGTTAAACTTTTAGACATGTAAGTTCTAATTACTTAAGTCATTCAACTTGTTCATCTCTATCTGATATGAAACATTTTTACTTGCACTTGCACACAAGAAACAAAATGTGGTAGCTACTATAATCACACCATATTATAGGAATGAAAGAGCACAGATTACACCTACCATAACTTTACGCTGATTTATAGTGGCACAATCACCAAGAGCATAGATGTTGTCAGATCCTTCAACCCTTAGCCATTCATCAGTGACCAATGCACGTCTGTTAATCTGTCACAGCAATAATTCAAAGCTAGCAAAAATTGAACAGTGGCAAATTTTGTCCATGGATTGTGAGAAACAAAGAAACAAACCTGGCCAAGCTGTTTCATAAATTCAACTAGTTCAGGGCGAGCACCGATACCAGTTGACCAAACTACCATTCCGTGAGGTATGGAAACAACTCGACCAGTTGACCTTTCTTTGGCAGTGATTTCGTTTTCACCAACGTTCACAACCATAGATCCCAACTTCACATTAATGCCATCTCTGGCAAACTTTAATTCAGCAAATTCAGTAATTCTCTTATCAAACCTGCAACGAACCAAGAAATTATATCACAGACTCTGATATCAAAAGATGATGCTTTATTAGAGAGAAAATGTTAACCATTCAAAAATATTTTTTAAATTTTTAAATGGTCATTGTCATTATGCTCATGCAATAAAGAACAGAATCTTTGCTTCAAACAAAGAACAAAACTGAAATACAGTGTCATAAGTGATTTTAATCTTATTCTTAAAAATAGAATTGAAGTTGCACTTCGATCATTTACCTAATGAATGTTAACATGAAAGTTCAACAGACTACTAAGGCAAAATTCTGATTCTGATAGAAGAAAAACTCTAGAAGCACATGTAAAATTGCACCTAGTCTTTATATGCTAATAAAGAAAAAATACATTACATGTTTAAGATATGATCGCCTGCCTCCAAGAGAGTAATCTTCACGTATTCTTTAAGTTCCGGATATAAAAGAGCCATATCCTCATGTACAAAGTCATGAAGCTCAGCAGAAAATTCTACCCCAGTTGGACCACCACCAACAACTACAAAACTCAGAAGCCTTTTCTTCTCTTCCACAGGTAAAGAAGGAATGCTAGCTCTTTCAAAAAGTTCAACCACTTTCCGGCGGATTTTTAGAGCTTCATCCACTTCCTTCAAAGAGAATCCAGAGTAGTTCAGTTCGCATGTCTTCTAATTAAAAGGACCTTTCTTTTCATACGAATGCACACATGCACCATTCCAAAAGAAAAAAAAAACTACTACATAATTCGGATTACTATGATCCTGATCAATCTTCAAGCTACACATGCTTGAATGTTATTAACTCCGTCATGTAATTAACAACCTCGATTGATCGGGACTATGAACACGAAAGTCTTAGACCATGCAATAATTTCTCATAGGACAGAAATTTATATACAAAGATTACCTTGGTGAAACATCTACTTGGAGATTGGAGAATTATAACAAAAGCAATTGGATGTTTAAAAGATATATATACCTTCAGGAAATGGGCATGTTCCTCAACACCAGGTGTGTTGAAGGTATTAGAACGGCCTCCCATACCTATTACCAGGTAATCATAATCAATTGAAAATTCTTCTTGGACACCAGACTTTTTGTCCTTAATACCAACAGCACGACAAAACACTTTGTTGTTCTTTTGGTCGATCTTGTAGCATTCAGCTTCACTGAAATGAATATTTACACCGCTCTGTAGAACAGTGTTTTCCTTGTACGTTAATTAATGAAAACATCACCCATGTAATAACTATTACATAGCAGCGTGGATAGTTATAATAACATGTAAATTTTGTTCTTGTTTAAATAAGAGAGAAGATAACTGATGGAAAAGTTACCTTGCGGGTGATACTGCGAATGGGTTCAACGACGCTCCTTGCTTCCACTGTACCACATGTTACACTTGGTAGCAATGGAGTGAAAGCAAAATAGTTACGTGGTGAAACCACATGAATATCGTAGGAGGTACTTTTCATATTTTTCAGAAAACTGGTTCCAGCCCAACCAGTTCCAAGCACCACCACCTTCTTTTTTGGACTTTCATTGCCAGATTCTGGTTTCACATCGCAAAATGCCACTGCTCCTCCTCCACTGCAACCCAATACAAAAGTGATTAACATAAAAATTAATAATTAAAATACCAAACTACGTAAAATTAAGTGATTAGTAAACTGATACAATTCTTATATTTTTCTTTTTAGAATGTTTATGAAGAATAAATCTGTATATATATAGATAACATGAATGAATCTAACTATATATTAAGTTTCATGAAGAAGGGTTGGTGTAGCAGCTGGACTGTAACGGAACATATAGAAAATAAGCAAGAACGTAAGGTATGATATTTTGTAAGTTATACCTGATGACAGTGCAAACAAGAACAGACTTGGACCATGATGGATACTCATTGAAAACCCTAGAGGCTGTGTGAAAGAAGCTGGAAGACCAACGCATTGTGAAATTCCTAGCTAGATAGCTAATTTGGCTTCTCTTATAAGTGCTTGTTTCTATATGTTACTTTTGCTTTCCCTTTATGGTTCCTTCTTTGTAAGAAAAAGGAAAAAACATGGAGGGCTAGAAAAACGGAAGAGTCACAGATTTTTCAGGTACAGTTTTAAACACTAGGCCACGGTCAAAGTTGCTATTGCATGAAAATGCATTTTTTGTATGTTGACTCGTTAAATCAAGGTAAATAATAAGGTTAAACCTACACTGTTGTTCCAGGAATAGATCTCCACGTTGAAAAAAAATGCATGGCCAATCATTATCGTTGAATTAATGATCCGAGAATTATGCAGTCAAACCACAACTTTGTTCAAAGCTCTCATAATCTCATTGGTTTAATTTTGAAATGAAAACATTTGACTTCTAAATTATTTTAAATAAAAACCAATTTATGTAAACCGAATGGATCCTACCTGAAATTTGTTATTCAATTAATTCTTTGTAACATTTTCACACTTACATTTATTTAAAATGTCGCTATATATAAATTTAAATTACAATAGTAAAATATTACAATAAATAAATTTAAACTAGTATCATCTTTTAAATAGTAACTCTTTTAATTTAATAAATTTTTCAAATACTAAACACAACTATTCACTCTCCTTATTCTCCTTATTCTCACTCTCTCAGTCTCCTTTCACTCTATTATTCATACTCCATCTCGGTCTTACTCATTCCCTCGTTTTTACTCTCATTGTTATTGTTACATCATTGATCATTCTCAGTGTCTCATTCTCTCTCGCTCAAACGCATGTAAGCTTTTCTCGCTCTCTCATATGCTCCATATTCCATGCTTGCATCTCGTATTTTTGTGAGTGATGATGTTGAAACGCAGGTATCACATACTTCAATTTGTTCTTACAATTAGGTAGAGTTCTTTGTCTTTGATTCTATTTGGTTTTTGTTTTCATTTTCACTTTGTTTTTATTTCCTTAAGCTTATAGACATTGCTTAGAGCAAAGAAGTGGTGATCTGTTTTGGAATTGTGGTGGGGAAATCCTATGAATTGGTTGATTTTGTTTATTTTAATTAATCTCCAGCTCTAACTATTAGATTTTGCACCTTTGCAATTTTATAGTTTTTCTATGCTTCTCCATTGTTTGATTCAATAGTTTTACCCAACAATTTTAGAGTATTTTCTTTTTATCCTTTTTATGGTAATTTAATTTTAGTTTTTGTTTAAAAACACCATTGAAGAATGCCTTTAATAAATGTGTTTGTGTTAGGAATATCACACAGTTAAAAGAGATTGTATTGGCCAAACAAATTTATTTATAGTGTTGAATAAACTTTAAATGTTAGTTTGTGGGTTTTAAAATTAGAAGTTACTAGAAAATAAAAGAATGAGAGTTTTGATAGATGAAAAGTCAAAAGTTGTGAGTGAGATTTTATTATGTTGTTAGTGAGGTTTTAAGGCCATAATGAAGATTTTTCTAAAAGAGCTTCCTAAAGCCTATAAATAGGATGTTCTCTCAGTTGTAAGATACACCATAGAAAGAAATACAATAGAGAGAAATACAAGAAGAAGAGTGTTTCTTTAGAGAAAATCCAAGTGTGAGTGTTTTTTTTTTACAATTTGGTATGAGAGCCAATGACGAATGTGATGACAGCTCTTCTCGGTTCTCAAGCTGCATGGGAGGTGGTCGAAGAAGGTTTCGAAGAACCAACAGATACCACGGGTTATACGGCGGCTCAAACCAAGGCGTTGAAAGAGATGCGATCAAAGGTGACACTATACATGTTGTTCCGAGAGGTTGATGAGTCGGAGAGAAGATTGTTAATGCAACTACTTCAAAAGAAGAGTGAGACATCTTTAAAAAGGTGTTCAAAGGAGTCGACCAAGTTAAGCAAGTGTGTCTACAAACTCTTCGTGGAGAGTTGGAGAGCATGAAGATGATGGAGTCAGAAAGTGTATCTGACTACATCATGCGTGTACAAGCTATGGTGAATCAACTCAATCAAAACGATGAAACGTTGACCGATGCATGAATTATGGAGAAGATTTTGAGAACATTAACCGACAATTTTGAGAGTATTGACCTAACGACACTCACAATTGACGAGCTCGCTGGTTCTCTTGAGGCACACCAACAACTGAAGAAGAAAAAGAAGGAGAAAACACTCGAGCAAGCACTTCAAACCAAGGCATCAATCAAAGACGAAAATGTACTCTATGAACAAAATTCTCGAAGTAGAGGGCATGGCCGTGGAAGTCGTGGAAATGGTCGCGGTGGTAAAGGCAACAGTCATGAAAGATACTATAAGGAGAAGGAACAGTCGAGCCAACTAAATTGGCATGGAAGAGGACGTGGTCGAGGAAGAGGCAGCCGATCAAATTACTCCAACATCGAGTGCTACAAATGAAACAAATATGGTCATTATGCGAAGGATTGCAACTCTGAAAATGTTATAATTGTGGTAAAGTGGGGCATTTTGCAAAAGATTATTGAGCCAATATAAAGATAGAAGTACAACCAACCTAGCCTTGGAAGACGAATGAAGGTGTTCTCTTGATGGCTCAAAATGAAGTCAACATTAACAATGACACTCTGTGGTACCTCGACTCGGGGGCAAGCAACCATATGTGCGGTCACGAGTACCTATTCAAAGAGATGCAAAAGATTGAAGATGGTCATGCGTCATTTGGAGATGCATCAAAGGTGGAGGTCAAAGGCCGAGGTACGGTTTTCTACTTACAAAAAAATAGCTTAATTGGGTCACTCCAAGATGTTTATTACATACCAGACCTCAAAACCAACATTTTGAGTATGGGGAAACTCACAAAGAAAGGTTACTTGATATTTTTGAAAGATCGGCTACTACATTAAAGAACAAACAAGGGCGTTTGGTTGCTCGAATCGAGATGGCAAGAAATTGGATGTACAAGCTGAATTTAAGAAGCATACGAGAAAAATGTTTGCAAGTCAACATTGAAGATAAGGAATCGTTGTGGCATCTCCGTTTTGGTCACCTACATCATGGTGGCCTAAAAAGGTTAGCAAAGAAGAATATGGTGCATGGGCTACTCAACATGGACTATGAGGGAAAATTTTGTGAAGAATGTGTGCTCAGCAAACATGCGAGAACCTCGTTTCCAAAGAAGGCTCAATATTGGGCTAAGTAACCTCTCAAATTGATTCATACCGACCTATGTGGACCAATTACTCTATAATCCTTCAGCGGTAAAAGGTATTTCATTACCTTTATCGATGATTTGTCACGAAAAACTTGGGTTTATTTTTTGAAAGAAAAATCTGAGGCTTTCGAGGTGTTCAAAAAGTTCAAAGTGATGGCTGAGAAGGCAACTGATAGACATATCAAAGTTGTATGATCTGATAGAGGTGGTGAGTATACTTCAATGACTTTCATGGAGTATTGCAAGGAACAATACATAAGGTGATTTTTAACCGCACCGTACACTCTTCAACAAAATGGTGTGGTCGAGAGGAAGAACTGGAACATTCTCGACATGGTTCAATCAATGCTTAAGAGCAAATGGATGCCAAAGGAATTTTGGTGAAAGTTGTGCAATGCGCCATCTATGTGCAAAACCGATGTCCACATGTGAAGTTAGATTATCAAACACCATAAGAGGCATGGAGCGGACAAAAGCCGACATTTTTTATAAGTGCCTAATTTCAGTAATGTTTTATATTAAAATATAGGCACTTATGAGGATTTATTCCTAATTTACATATAAAATAATCTCTAATTTATGAATTTATACCTTTTTACATTTTTGTGAGCTTTATTTGAATAAGAGCATTTTATTCCCAAATTTGGTGTTAATTGCAAATTTCTAGGGAAGATTGAAGATTTGAAATAAAGGAGAATAATTTGAGCTAAAAAGATAAAGCCGGAAGGTCCCAGAATGGAAAAAGATGCAAAGAAAGATTAGGCCTTTTTTATGTTTTATCATTTAGCCCATTAGCGCGACAGAAGAAGCAACCTTAGAAAACTAGGATAAATAGAGGGCTAGAGGCTCAACCTTAGTGTGCCAGATTGAGAGGAAAACACCATAGAGTGAATTGTAACCAAATTGGGAGAATGAAAGGTGCTAGAAGTATGCGTGGCTAATTCTATCCTTTGGGATTGGGAGTAATCTGCTCAAACTCTTATGTATTGAGGTGATATCTTATATATTAATATTTAGTTCTTGATTGATGATTTGTATTGTTGTTTTACTTTTAATTTTCCGTGACAAATTGAGAATCTTAAATCTGACCAGGAGGTATTTTTAGGGTTCGGACCTAAACAACAATACTTAACATATTTGAGTGCTAGGAATAGAATTGAAATGTTAATTGCTATTAAATGTCTGAGCTTCGTTCTAAGTTGTTCTTATAATTATGCGAGGAATCGATAGTTAGGGGACATTCTTAAGGATTTTATATGCGAGGAATCGATATAAATGATTTTTATACGGGCATCAATTTCAATCAAAGAACTTAATATTGACATGCTAATCAAAATACTTGAGAGTGAGAGAGATGAAACTAATCCTTATTTTTCCAATGGAAACAACTAATTCTTTTTCTGTTTTCTTATTGATCAATGCCAACACAATTAATTCAAAACTCTTTTAATTGTTCTGTTTTTATATTTAGCGATTATTGTACTCGATAATTCACTGTTCCTTGTGGGATCGATATTCGTCCTTAGGGACAATTATTACTTCTGACAAAAGCAAAAGGTACATTTTTATTGGGTATGATGAAAAGACAAAAGGATACAAGCTCCTTGACGCGATAAGAAAGAAGGTGATGGTGAGTCATGATGTGCGAATAAATGAAGTGAGCGAGTGGGATTGGAACAATTTTTCAGAGGTTATGATTGAAGTTGGAGAATCATCAGTCGTTGCACCAACAAGTATAAATTCCAAAATTACCGATGATGAAGATGGACCACGAAAACCTAAAATGTGAAGTTTGTAAGATTTGTATGATTCGAAAAATGAGATACACCTTGTATGTCTCTTGGCAGATGCGGGAAATATTAGCTTTGAAGAGGCAGTGCGAGACAAGAAGTGGCAAACTGCAATGGATGATGAGATTAAAGTGATTGACCGCAACAACACATGGGAGTTAACAGAATTGCCAGAGGGAAGTCAACCCATTGGTGTGAAGTGGGTATTCAAGAAAAAGATGAATGTTCAAGGTGAGACATAGATGTACAAGACACAACTCATTGCAAAAGGATACAAACAAAAGAAGGAATCGACTATGATGAGGTGTTTGCTCCCGTTGTAAGAATGGAGACAATTTGATTACTCATTTCCTAAGCGACACAATTTAAATGGTCGATATTTCAAATGGATGTCATGGCGGCATTCTTGAATGGTGTGCTTGAAGAAGAGGTCTACATCGAACAAACACTCGGGTACATGAAAATCGAAGAAGAGAAGAAGGTGCTAAAATTGAAGAAGGCACTTTACGGGTTGAAGCAAGCACTGCGGGCATGGAATACTCGTATCGATACATACTTCAAGGAGAACGGGTACAAGCAATTTTCTTACGAGCATGCTCTTTATGCAAAGAACAGTGGAGGTAACATGATATTTGTTGCTCTTTATGTTGATGATCTCATTTTTATGGGTAACAATAATGAGATTATTGAAGAGTTTAAGGGAACAATGAAACGAGAATTTGAAATGACAAATTTGGGATTGATGAATTTTTTCCTTGGTTTGGAGGTTATACAAAAAAAGACAGGTATTGTATCACAGGAGACATATGTAAAAGAGATTTTAAAGATGTACAAGATGGAAAATTGCAACCCAGTATCAATACCAATGGAACTAGGTGCAAAACTCTCAAAGTTCGATGGAGGAGAACGTGTCAATGCAAGTAGATACAGGAGTTTGGTAGGAAGCCTTTGTTATCTCACATGCACGAGGCCGAATCTTTCATTAAGTGTCGACATCATAAGTCGATTCATGGAGGAACTGATTTACTCACATTGGAAGGCGTTAAAGCGAGTCCTACATGTTCTTGTCGGTTGACTCGCTTGCCGGAGGATTCTAACGATGATCACACGCTAGCTTCTCTCTGCCTTGGTTCGTGCTTTCCTGGATCGAAACACTCCGTACCTGCAAAGACAAAGGGGCGCCCTAGAGGTCGTTTGCACTCCGACGCTTAACTCAATCTTAGGGCTAAGAAACAGTATGTGAGTGTAATAGTTCTAGTCTCAGAAATTGCGTACCTTGTGGGTTTTCTTACTACCCTTTATATAGTCTAGGGTTCCTCTATTTCCGTTACCCGCATTTAGGATTTATGGGGGAATGCCCTTGCGCCGCTATTACCCAGTCTTAGTGTAATCTAGCGTGTAAGGCTCCCTTAGTGGAGTGCAACCTCTAACGGAATGGTCCCCTAGGTACCAACTTGTGCACCAAATCTCTAAGGTCATCCGTTCTGGGGGTGCCCTAACTATCACGTGCCATGCATGCAGCTTCCCTTGGAAACCCTAACCCTAACGGGCATTCGCGGCTTCCAATACTCTTTACTCGTGTCGCGCCCAATGGCGCAATCCACACAACATGCATGGGCACCCTATGACTTAGGCTTCCCCCTACTAATGACTAGTGTGTTGTATGGGACCCACCTTTCGTGGACCAGTTCTGCTGTTTGAATGGTCACCTGGGTACCAACTTGTGCACCAAATCTCTAAGGTCATCCGTTCTGGGGGTGCCCTAACTATCACGTGCCATGCATGCAGCTTCCCTTGGAAACCCTAAGGTGGCCCCGCCAGGTAGTCCTTAAGAAAACCAGACTTCACCAACTCGTCCAGCTGATGCCCCAGCGCTAGGCAGTTGTTGATGGTGTGCCCAAACGCCTGGTGGAACTCACACCATGCGTCCTTGTGAGGCCCCAACACCTTATCAGTCTTTCCTGGTGCTCTCAACCTATCCGCTATGTTTGGGATAGCGATTAGGTCCCTCAACTCTATGACAAAGTTGTGTCGTGCCGGCCTATTCTCCCTGACACGCTCTTTGTCCTGAGGCTTCCTCGGCTCATAAGGCCGCTTCCTCCCCTGGTTCTTTTTGCTCGTCGTGGCCTCGTGCACCCTCAGAGGCGGGGCACGCGATGGTGCTCACGGGTGTGCAGGGTGAAGCGCTGGCACGCTTCTCATTCACCTCCCCCTCAACTGCGATGTGCGCCACTGCACGACGCCTAATCTCTGCGAACGTCTTGGGGTGGCTCCTTATGAGCGATTCACTAAAAGGTCCAGGACTGATCCTCTTCTTGAATGCATGCACTATCATTGACTCATCAGTGGTGTTAACCCTCACCACCTGTGCTCCAAACCTGTTAACAAAATCCTTCAGCGTCTCCCTTTGGTATTGCTTTACGTCGAAAAGATCGTAAGAGTTGGGAGGAGGGGCACGGTTTGCTATATACTGTTCCCTGAACATCTTGGTCAACTGTGCAAATGAAGTGATGTGGCCATCAGGGAGACTGATGAACCACTCCATTGTTGTTCCCATCAAGGTACTCATGAACAGTTTGCACTTAACGGCATCAGTACCACCTACTAGCATCATCTGCGTGTGAAACGCAGTGAGGTGAGCTTTAGGATCCTCCGAGCCCGTGAAAACCACCTTCGGGCCCACGAACGTAGTTGGTATGGCTATGTCCATGATCTCCTGTGAGAATGGAATGGGAAACTCCCTGGGAGGCGTAAAGCACTCGCGCTCCCCTGCCTCGCGATACTCAGCCTGACTGCGCAACTCGCGGCGCAGTTCCTCATTCGTTCGGTGCAGTTCTTCGTTCATTGACTGCGAGGCTGCCAAATCCATCTGGATTCGCTCCTGCTCAGCTCTAGATGCAACCACAGATTCTTGGAGGCTTTGCATCATCTCCATAACCTGCTGCAAGGTCAAGTTCCCCTCTCCCTCATTTGCAGTTGAACTCTGTCTGGTATTCCTCATCTTCGTCGTTTCTTGAAGAATCTTGGACGGTTTTTGGCAGATTCTAGAACCTTCTTGATGAAAACTCAACTAACCTTCTAGATTTTCGGTGAAAACCGAACGAAACCCCAAGATCTTCGGTGAAACCTGTTAAGATCTTGATAAACCTTCGCAATCCTTACTCCCAGCAACTTCGAAACTCAGACTTCTTGAGGTGGGACAATCGTTTTAGACGGTCCCACGGTGGGCGCCAAATGTTCCTGCCGGAACTCGAACACCTTCGTGCGTCTCTTTGAACGGTGGAACATGAGCCTTCGGACTTGCTCCTTCTCCCGTGATGATTTCCTACAACACAGAGACAAATGGCGTGCTCGCGGCCGTTTGCACTCTGACGCTCATGTCAGTAAACGAGGCAGAAAACACCGTGCACCTTCGTACCAGAACAGGGCAAACACCGTGTTCTTGGAAGTGCGTAACTGAATTCTCTCCTATTCTCTCTCAAATTCACAAGTGCGTGCAGTTTGCCAAATGATAGAGTATATGGAAAACGTACCTTGTGCTGTTTCTCTTTGTGCCTTATATACCTTTGCTTGCGCTTCTGCCACGTGGCTTCTCTGACTTAAGCTTACTAGCGAGCGCACCTCACGACGCTGTATCCCAGATTTAGGAATATCCCAGCGCGCGGGGTAGCCCCGTTGGAGTGCTGGCGCGCTCAGGGGTGACTACATGGGAGCCAACTGATGCACCAGTCTCGGAGTCACTTCCCCTGGGAGTCCCCGTAGTTACTCGCGTACCCTGCATGTAGACGCCCCTCTGGGGCGTGGCCTCTTACAGGTCGTATCTGCTCCAGAGGGCATCAGCGGTGGTACGTTCTGTCGCATTCCTACACCTCATGCGCGGATAAGTCGTGGATTGGGGCTCTTCCTACTGGTACTGAAGGTGTGGCTTTAAATCCACCTTTCTCAGCTATGTTCACTTTCCGACATACCGAGGCCCGAAGCCTCTAGGCCCCTACCATACCGCCTCCTTCCATGCCGCCCCCTCCACGGTCCCTCCTACCTGTGGGTATCGGGGGTGGCACTATCTAGGTCGAAGCACGTTCTTAGGGCAACTGGCTACGCCCTCCAGGCGGGCGATGCCGATGGCAGTCGAGACCCAACTATGGGCGACGCCCGATCTTGGCGACGCCCAAGGCCTGTAGACACCCGAAGCGGTCAGCACGTTGACTTTCACCTTGGAGCCCCTGATGGGTCCTACCACATGTTGACTTTGGTCAACGCCCGAGGACGGGTCGGTACAATTTTATATCATAATTATAGTTATTCTCGTATGTTCAGTTAATTAGATGTCAACAAACATGTATGCAATCTCTATTTTGTCTTTATATCCACTTTTATCTTTTATAGCTCTTGATGAACATTCCTAAACATTCGAGTAAAGGTCCAACAATTTGACATAATTTGTCACGAAATACAAGTAAATATTTGTGTTTAGGTTTACTTTTTTCATTCATTATTTCTATTCTTATATAAAGTTTTTGGGTTTTGTATGCTTTTGTGGACACTTATGATATGAGCTGTTAGCTATTTTCTATGGTCTCACCTTGGCATGAAAATAAACTGTTTAGTGAATTTTTATCAGTAATTATCATATTTTTCAGGATAAGCATGGGTTTGTAATCTATTATAACATCATATTTTTATTCATAAGAATTCTTTGGTTATTGTTGATTTTAATAAGTATTTTGTTTCTTTTATTTTATTTTATTATTTTAATTGTTTGTTAATGAAATTCATCTAACAAGTAGAGAAACCACTTATGTTCAAATTAAACAAAGAGGAAAATGACACGTACACCAAAAAGTTCATTTTAATGGGAGTATATGTAATAAATAGCGGACGAATTTCAGCTGATTAGGTAACCAGATCTTTTTATATTTTTTGATGATCACTGTATATGTTTTATTTGTTTAATTGTTATATGTGCTAAAGTTAAATTAGAATAACTCTGGAAATCTTTGGGTTTCTGTTTTAGCTTTCCATTCTTTAGGAAATCTTGTTTATTTTCTAATTTGTTTTCTTCATCTACTTGTCGCTATTAATTCAAGTCCACAAGGAATACCTTGGATACTGATGGTTAGTGCTTTTATTTTGTAAAAATGCACTCCGCCAGATGGTTTTGTTGTCATGCCATTTTTATTTTCGCAAGGCAACGGTCTATTGCGGTTTTTTCTAAATTTCTCAGCACATATGCAATTAAAGTTATAATTTACTCTATATAATTGATATAATTGAGATAGGGGTGTCCTTCTTTCCCACATTTCTTCTTTAATGCCATTTTATTTGTCACATTGTACGTAATAATTGCAATTTGTAATGCCAATAGTTCTACTGTTGCTTTGTATTGACAAAAGTATTTCTGTTGAGTTTTTTCATGGAATTATTTGAATCCATGGTTTAGTTTAATGTCAGATTTTGTTTATATCAGAACATTCTTACAGTGTTGATTAGTGGGTAACAACTTTCAAGTTATTTAGTTCTTCTGTTGATAATTTAAATGCAATTGTTACCAGTCATGTGCATGAAACAGTGTAGCTTTGTTTCTTGTGGTAGTATGTTACACCAGGGTCTAACAACATCAACAGGCCCAAACATCAGATTAATAAACCTAGATGGATGAAAGACTTCTTGGTTTAATGGGCCTAAAAGATGTTCAATTTAATTGTTTTCAGTTTTAATGTAATGTGACTTAAAGGGAAGGCCCATTGTGACCCTTCCCAAGCCCTATTTTAATATGAGTGCAATGAATGAATGGGAGTTTTTCCCTTTTCTTAGAATCCTATCTCTCATAGTTTTTAGGTCTTAGTGTTACTGTAGCAAAAACCTAACATTGGTGCTTTCATTGACCTTCTCATGGCTCCCAAACCCTAAACAAAAGAACTAGAAGACACACTCAATTCCATCCAAGAACGTCTCTCTGCCCTTCAATTCCAACTAGATGAACAACAAACCCGTCAAAGCACCATGGAAGCCAGAAACGACTCCATCCAGACCACTCTCACCCTCCTCTCAGATCATCGATACCTCAACCAAACCACCAAAGTTCCTCATCTGGAGAAACCCCTTTTATACCAGCAACCGCAGCTACAACACCCCTCACTACCAACCCTCAGATCCCTGCTCAACAAGCCATACCGAACCCTAACAATCATCAACAATACCTTCCACCAACCCCTCCCAATACTAGACCACCTAAGTTGCAGTTGGCTTTCTTTGAGGGCTCTGATCCCTTGGACTGGCTATTTCAAGTTGAACAATATTTTTCATTTTATCAGATTCCCCCTGCATAAAGGCTATCAATGGTCGCTTTTCACATGAAAGGTGAAACACTCAACTGGTTTAAATGGTTACACCAGAACAACCTTGTCACCGACTGGGTATCATTCACCCGTGCCCTAGAACTCCGCTTTGGGCCTTCAACATACACCAACCCTCAAGCATCACTCTTCAAACTACAACAGCTAACCACGGTAACAGAATACCAATCACGGTTTGAAAAACTTTGTAACTTCACGGTAGGTCTCACCCCAGATATTACTCTCAACTGCTTTATCTCGGGTCTCCCCCCAGATATTCGTAAAGAATTGTCCATTCTTAATAAATATTCCATCTCTCAAGCCATTGGTCTCGCTAAACTCATTGAAGATAAATATCATGATTCCAAACCCAGAATCCCACACCCTTTTCAAGTTCACAACTACAACCCCACCAATAATTCTTCCTAATCATAACCTACAAGAGCCAATCCAAACCACCAATCACAGAATTCCCTAACCATTAAACGTCTCACCCCAACTCAACCATTAAATGTTTTTCAAACTAAGTTGAAACAACCGATTGTTTTGTCGAAACAACCGATTGTTTACACTTAGGTGTTTTGAGAAAGTTTGAAAACTGTTTTTGAAATGGTGTTTTTGTTAAGTAACAAAACAACCGATTGATTCGAGGAAACAATCGATTGTTTGTTTTAAAACCATAACAGAAAAACTGTTTTCTTTGACTGAGCTTTAAATGCTTTAACAGAATACGCTCCAGTCATTAAATGCTTTGACCAATCAACTTTAAATGCAATTAAGAGTTTGTTAAGATTTGATTACAAACCATATTCTTAGATATATTCTGAAAAACTGTTTTAATGTTTTAAGAATCTTGAAACATAGTTTTGATAAAAAGAGTTTTTTCAAAGAGTTCTGAGATTGCTAAAGAGTTGAGAGATTGATCAAGGTGCTGAATAGGATTCTGCTTGTATTGATTTCAGATTTTCATCTGTAACAAGTGTAATCTTTGTAAACTGTTGAACAATTCGTTTGTGTGTGTTGCTGAGATTGGTTGTGTGTTCTTGAGGTGTTCAAGATCAGCAATCTTAGTGTTAGCCAAGGAGAGTGTGTTTCTTGAGGTGTTCAAGGTCATTCTCTTGGTTGTGGTGTAAGTGATCAAGTGGTGATTGCTTAGTGGATATCCTCAGGGTTTCTGAGAAGACTGGATGTAGCTCTAGTTTTGAGTGAACCAGTATAAACAACTGTGTACAATCTCTCTATCCCTATCTCTTTAAATTCAGTTTGTTTGTTGTTTGCTGGTATAAACAACCGATTGTTTCGAAGAAACAACCGATTGTTTTTCTGGTATTACAGTTTTGCTTGCTGTTTTGGCTAACTGAATTGCTGAATCAATTGGTTTCTGAAATAAGTTCATTCTAGCTTTGAAAAGTTTGCGAAAACCACTTTAAACCATTCACCCCCCTCTAGTTTAAAGCCATCTTTTCTAACACCATCCACCACTATGGAGTACCCATAGACCATACATTTTAATTTATCACCACTGGCCCTATCTGGTAATACATCTCCCCAAACTCTGAAATTCACTGGAATAATTCCTATAACCGTTCTGGTTGACTCTGGCAGCTCCCATAATATATTACAACCATGTATTGCTCACCACCTTCACCTACCCATTCAACCTAGCCCACCCCTGTCATTGATGGTCGGCAATGGTGCCTTTATCCAATGCCAAGGGATTTGTCCTTCCGTTGACATTTCACTACAAACTTCGACTTTTAGAATTCCTTTTTATCTCTTACCCATTGAAGGAGTTGATGTAGTGTTGGGTATTGACTGGTTGCATACCTTAGGACCTATTAAGGAAGATTTTTCCATCCCTAACATCGTTTTCACCTACCACAACCAACCCATCACTCTACAAGTCGCAACCACTTCTACAACCACTCAAACAACCTACCACCAGTTTTGTCAATATCTCTCTACTAACTCCATTGCATCCCTCCACCTCTTGTCAATTGATAGCCCATCATCATCCCCAAGCCAGTTAGAAAGCAACCTACAAGGCCCATCTTCCCCATTATATTCCTTACCTTTTCCCATCCAAGTCATTCTCCTCCAACATCACACAATTTTTCAAATACCCCATAGGCTACCCCCACCTAGACCACATGACCACCACATACCCCTCCTCCCACACACACCTCCGGTCAATGTTAAACCATATCGCTACCCACACTCCCATAAGGAAACTATCACTAACCTCATTCAGGAAATGCTGCAAGATGGTTTCATCAAACCCAACAACAACCCTTTTTCCTCCCCTGTCCTCCTTATCAAAAAGAAAGATGGTACCTGGCGTTTTTGTGTTAACTACAGAGCCTTAAATGCAACCACCATCTGTGACCGCTTTCCAATACCAACCATTGATGAATTGCTAGATGAATTAGGTTCAGCTACAGTTTTCACTGATTTATACTCAGGGTATCACCAAATTCGAGTCACCCCAAACGACACCCACAAGACAGCTTTTCGGACCATTAATGGACATTAGGAATTTTTAGTCATGCCATTGGGCTTGACTAATGCACCCTGTACATTCCAAGCCGCTATGAATAATCTTCTTCGACCCTATTTAAGACAGTTTGTCCTAGTCTTTTTTTATGATATTTTAATTTACAGTCCTATATTGCAAGATCATATTACTCACTTACAGATTATTCTGGATCTCTTAGAAACTAAGCAATTATTTGTGAAGTTAACTAAGTGCAGTTTTGCAACCAATCACGTTAATTACTTAGGTCATATCATTTCGCTTAGTGGTGTTGCCCCTGACCCAGAAAAAGTCATTGCTATACATAACTGGCCACAACCACAATCACTCGTGGAACTAAGGGGCTTTCTCAGTCTCACCGGCTTTTATAGGAAATTTGTTCATCACTATGCCACTCTCGTCGCTCCTCTCACCGACTTATTACATAACCAGAAATTTATGTGGCATGTGACAGCTGATACAGCTTTCACCGAATTCAAATTACAAATTGCAAAGGTTCCTACACTACACCTTCCAGATTTCAGTCAGCCCTTTGTAGTGGAGAAAAATGCGTCTACAATGGTCGTGGGGGCAGTGCTCAGCCAGAACAATCACCCACTTTCGTTCTTCAGCAAGAAGATGTGTCCACGACTCCAAGCGTCATTCGTGTACGTAAGAGAGACGTATGCAATAACAGAAGCAGTAAAGAAATGGCGTCAGAACTTACTAGGCCAACACTTCAAAATTTTCACAGATCAACAAAGTTTGCATACATTACTGTCACAGACAATTCAAACGCCAGAACAAGAGAAATGGACAACAAAATTACAAGGGTATGATTTTCAAATTTTATACCGACCTGGAAAACAAAATGTAGTTGTCGAGGCTCTGTCCCGCCATGGAACACCAACACCTTCATTGTTGTTCACTTCGTCTTCGCCGATCCCCCTCTTATTTCAAGAGTTACAACAGTTCTTCAAAACCTCGGAAGGTGCCCAGTTAATCCAATCTTGCACTCACGATCAACAACAACCCAATTTGTTCTCGGTCCGCAATGGGATGTTGTTTTTTCGACACCAACTATTCCTACTAGTGTCCAATAAATTTAGAGAAAAGATCCTCCACGAAATGCATGAGTCCCCAACAAATGGTCATTCCAGCCTCAAGCCTACCCTCGCCCAAATAGCTGCCTCGTTTTATTGGTCGGGATGGAAGCGGGATGTGAAACAATTTCTCCAGCAGTGCGTCACTTGTCAAAGAAATGAATACATGCCCTAAAAAAGTCAAGGGTTACTTCAACCTCTACCAACACCAGCACAAGTATGGGAAGATTTGTCTATGGATTTCATAGCTCACTTACCTTCCTCTGCGGGTCACACAGTGGTTTGGGTCATCTGTGACCGCCTCACCAAGTACGCCCATTTTCTGGCTCTTCCCACGCACTTCACGGCACAACAACTCGCAAGGCGCTTTGCTGTGGAGATCTTCCGCCTTCATGGAATGCCAAAAACCATCGTCTCAGATCGCGATCCACTCTTTGTTAGCACGTTTTGGAGACAATTATTCAAAGCCCAGGGTACAACATTAAAGTTTAGCTCCACCTATCACCCACAAACGGATGGGCAAACAGAGGTTTTATATAGAGGGCTCGAAGCTTACCTGCGATGTTTCACGGAGGACCACCCGCACACATGGTACCAATACCTCCACCTCGCAGAGTTATGGCACAATACGACGCATCACTCGGCTATTGGCACCTCCCCCTTCCATGCTCTATACGGTCGTCCACCTCCCACCATTCTTGATTTGTTGCACACGCCTCGTGCCGACACCACCATCTCGGATCTGCTACACCAGCATACCTTAGTGTTGCATGCTCTCAAACATAACCTCCGCAGAACTTGCCAACGCATGTGCAACCAGGAAAATCGGCATCATTCGGACCGCACGTTCAACGTAGATGATTGGGTCTGGGTTCGCCTCCAGCCATACCGCCAACAATCTGTGGAACGTCGTCCCTGTCAAAAATTATCTCCTCACTACTCGGGACCATACCAAATAAGTCGTCGCATAGGCACCGTTGCATATGAGCTCAAGTTACCTCCCTCATCTCGCATCCACCCAGTGTTTCACGTCTCACTTCTTCGCCTTTTCAGAGGACCAACACCATATCCTTCCCCACACCCAAACTCCATCACGAACATTAACTCGACTACCCCCTTAAGTTCCCCAATACAAACCGCACATGACCCTCTGACTACACCGTCCTTACTGCCCAATCAAAATACGCCAACACATCTAATCCCAGCTTTTTCAAAAAATCCAAGTCTTGAGCCCTACACTTCCCCTAATCTTCATAAAGCCCCAACTACACGTAACCTCATTCATAACTCTTGCACGCATGCCAGTACACCTAATCTATTAAATCCCACTGGCCCACCCCTAGAAACCCATGCCTCACCCACTCCTCATAATATTCCATTATCTCATGTCCTCAAACCAAATACCGTAAACCATAATAGTTCACCCATCGAGCCCCATGCCTCACCCACTCCCCTTAATACCCCAAACGTAGAAAACCCTAACCCGGGTCCAACAATACTTGCACCTATGTCCAAACCTTTAATCCCACACATTCACCAAATTCCTATAACAGCCAAGCCCAACCAATCAGCCCAACAACCCCACTTATCCCAATAAGGACATCAGACTCACTTTGAGGACAAAATGCCTTAGCCAGCGGATGGTAATGTTACACCAGGGTCCAACAACATCAACAGGCCCAAACGTCAGATTAATAAACCTAGATGGATGAAAGACTTCTTGGTTTAATGGGCCTAAAGGATGTTCAATTTAATTGTTTTCAATTTTAATGTAATGTGACATAAAAGGAAGGCCCATTGTGACCATTCTCAAACCCTATTTTAATACGAGTGCAATGAATGAATGAAATTTTTTCCCTTTTCTTAGAATCCTATCTCTTGTAGTTTTTAGGTCTTAGTGTTACTGGAGAAAAAACCTAACATAGTAGAAGCCAAAAATGGGGGTTGCTTTGTACTGCAGCACTAGTTTTTTTTTCATCAGTAAAGAATAAATTAATTTAAAAGGTGACACATCAAGACTTGTTCTATGTTTTTATTTCCACCCTTTATGTTTACTGTTTATTGTGCCTCTTCATATGAAGGCTTTTTTCCTGGTTTTGATGTTCTGTTAAGTGCATTCTGTGATAGAAAAAAAATGGACAAAAAATTGGTGTTGAAGCCAACAGTGCAAAAACTATATATGTATCTATATTTAGTGTTTGATTTTAGATTCTGTACAGTACTAAATATGCATCTCCATTCATGAAGTAGGTGGTGTATTTTTTCTTAATAGATTAGTGTCATTGAAAATTAAAACAAATATCCCTTTATTAATGGATTAGTGTCATTAAAAATTAGAGAGAAAATTCTTTTTTTTTCATTTCTCCTTCAAATTGATAAAAAGAAACTACTTGGACTATTCTTTTTCAATACATTTCTATCCAAGAAGAAAAGAGAAAATTAGGTGGAAAATTATACATGCACATTATATATTAGAATAGACACTTAGAGAGAAAAATATAAATATAATGTATGTATAGAATGCTTTTACTCATAAATTTTCAAAATATTTGACTTTTTTTATAACAACTCATGATTTAAATACTACTTTTTAAACATTTATTTATGAGGAGTTTCGTCATCATTTTAAAGGCCTCTAAGGAGGCAGAGAAGATTGGGTTCCTAGGAAACCCTGGCGGACATTTTTTCACTCTCGTCGACAAGGTATTTTGGAATAGCATCAGCTACGCCGCTATTGGAGAGCGTGACATGCGTTGTGAAGAGAGTCATTGGAGTATGAAAGAAAGAGAAACAATATTAAAAGGGTGAATGGGAGAGAGACTATGTCTAGGGTGCCTCATTACAGTTGTACCTAACTGGATACAACTCTCTGCGTGTTACATCATCATCTAACGTTTTTCATATATGTCAATTTAATATGTTCTTTAAATGATCAGAATCAATTTCAGACATATTCATATAGGTATTATTTGAAATAACATTCCAATTTCAACGGTTGTTTATGGCAGCGAAAATATCAAACAGTTGAGAGAGAGAGATTTACACACAAGGTTTATACTGGTTCACTCAATCCCTGAGCTACATCCAGTCCTCAGTCAAACCACTGAGTATTCCACTATGTAACCAAACACAGATTACAAACACCCACAAAGAGGTGATCTTGAAACCACAAGACCTACTCACCCTCTTTGAACACAACACACAACTCAAGCCAAAATCATACTAACTTTACAGAATTTTACAAACACGTTTACAGAATGTAATATGAACAATTACAAGAAACTAAGACAGGAAAGAAAACACCTGGAATCAGTAAACCAGAACCCCTATGATCAGTTCTTGAATCACAGCAAAGCTCAAAAGAAATCTTGCTAAACTTGAAAAACTCCTTTTCACAAAAAGATTGTAATCTCTCTTTTTGATTTCAAATCAGAATGTAAAACTTCTATATTTCTCTCTTGTGAAACTTTTGAAAGAAGGTTGTTTTTATAACCTTTGAAAAACTACCGCTTAAGGCAGATTTGAACAAATGAATCAGTTAAAACAGGTTTTCAAAATATTGTTATGAAAACTCACTTTTAATCGGTTGAAACCACGATATAACCGATTGAATGGTTTCAGCAGTTACACAATTGATTCAAAAAACAATTTCAAAACACCTTTGCCATCTAAGTGACAAACAACCGATTGTCTCGAAACTTTAATCGGTTGTTTTTCCCTTTGCATGGAAAAAACACTTAGTTCTTTAAAAAATATTGAAATAAGCTCTCTGTAGGAATCAAGACTAGTCTTACAAAGATTCTAAACCCCATAACTAAACCTAAACCTAAAACACAGCACAGCTTCAAGTTCCATGAGGATTTGATACATCAAAGCTTCCCATCTTCAACAATCTCCCCCTATTTGATGGAGACAAATCCTTGGGATGCTTTTAGGAATATATTTTGTTTAGAATCTGTTGAATCCTGCATTCATTGAACAAACACAGGGTAATCCAATCCAAAACAAATGTACACCATACACTAGTTCTCACTAGGTGATTTCCAGAAGGAACATCAGCCACAATCAGATGAGAAACCAACACTTATACAAGAATGCATACTAATAATCGGTTATTTTGCATAGATAACCGGTTAAAATACTGTAAACCAGAAATAGTAGTTAAAATGTAAACCAATTTAAAACAATTTATAAAAGCAATGTTCCAAAGCAGTAAACCACAAACACAATTAAGAACATTACAAATCCTAACAATACTTCTCCCCCTATTTGTCTCATCAAATAGACAAATTAAAAGAAGAAAAGCTCAAGGTAAAACATGCATATCAATTATTCCTAATTCATTTCTTAGAGAATAGAACCTGTCCTTTGATAAAGGTTTGGTGAAGATGTCAGCAAGCTGACTCTCTGTTGAAAAAAGCTTGATCTCACAATCTCCATTGTCGATATGATCACGGATGAAGTGATGCCTTATTTCAATATGTTTTGTCCTTGAGTGTTGAACTTGATTCTTTGTCAAGTTGATAGCACTTGTGTTGTCAAACAATAGTGGAACTTTGTTAATCTTTAATCCAAAGTCTTCAAGTTGTTGTTTGATCCACAAGATCTGTGTACAACAGCTTCCAACAGCTATATATTTAGCTTCAGCAGTTGATAGAGCTACACATGCTTGTTTTTTACTGTGCCATGAAATAAGGCTTGATCGAAATAGATGGCATGTACCACTTGTGCTTTTTCTGTCTAATTTGAAACCTGCAAAATCAGAGTCAGAATATCCTACTAAATGAATAGGAGAGTGTGAGGGATACCATAAACCCATGGATATTGTGGCTTTTAGATATTTCAGGATCTTTTTGCAGCTTTAAGATGTGATTCCTTAGGACATGATTGGAATCTTGCACATCAGCAAACAACAAACATGATATCTGGTCTGCTTGCAGTTAGATAAAGAAGATAACCTATTAAACCCCCGTACATGGTTTGATTTACTTCTGGTCCAGCTTCATCAGCACCTAAATAACAGTTTGTTGACATAGGTGTTGTTGCAGC
This sequence comes from Phaseolus vulgaris, assembly GCF_000499845.2. Taxonomy (NCBI): domain Eukaryota; kingdom Viridiplantae; phylum Streptophyta; class Magnoliopsida; order Fabales; family Fabaceae; genus Phaseolus; species Phaseolus vulgaris. The sequence continues at coordinate 14,437,774 of NC_023749.2, forward strand.
TTTACATGCTTCCATCTCAAATTTCTTAAGAATGTCTTTGCAGTACTTCGATTGACATACAAAGATTCCTTCTCTGGATTGTTTGACTTGTAGATCGAGGAAGAATGAAAGTTCTCCCATCATTGACATTTTGAACTCCCCCTGCATAGCTTTGACAAAATCTTCACAAAGTTTTGCATTAGAAGAGCCAAAAACAATGTCATCTACATATATTTGTACTAAGATAATGTCATAACCAGCTTTCTTAATGAACAAAGTTTTTTCTACCTTTCCTCTTTCATATTCATGAGATAAGAGAAAATGACTTAGCCTTTCATACCATTGACGTGGAGCTTGTTTTAGGCCATACAAGGCTTTCTTTAGCTTGTATACATGCTCTGGATACTTGTGATCTTCAAAACCAGGTGGTTGTGAAACATAGATCTCTTCATTCACAAATCCATTGAGAAATGCACTTTTCACGTCCATCTGAAACAATTTGAAACCACTCATACAAGCAAAAACTAATAACAATCTTACCGCTTCTAACCTTGCTACAGGCGCAAAGGTTTCATCATAATCTATTCCTTCAACTTGGTTGTATCCTTTGGCAACGAGTCTAGCTTTGTTTCTTGTGATGATGCCAGAGTCATCCGATTTGTTCCTAAACACCCACTCGGTACCTATTACATTCATTTGAGTAGTTTTTGGAACAAGAGTCCACACCTCGTTTCTTACAAACTGATTGAGCTCTTCATGCATTGTTGTTGTCCAATGCTCATGTTTGAGAGCTTCACAAATTGATTGAGGTTTAATCTTGGAAACAAATGTTGTATGATTGCAGAAATTTGCCATACTCCTTCTGGCAGATACTCCTCTTTGAATTTGGCCAATTATGTTATCAACAGACAAGTCTCTTGGAATCTTCCAATCCTTTGGCAAGTCCTCCTGCTGCAGATTTTCAATCGATTGTCTCGGGGTTTCAACCGGTTAAATTTTTGTGTTGTTGTCAATGTTCTTCAAGAAGATGTTTTGATCAACTTCATCTGTGTGTTGATCTTAGCTGCACCTTGATGTGATTCCAATATCCACGTAGAACAAGATTCTTGACACTTTGAGGAATCACCTTGAGCTGGAAAATATAGAGGTACTTTCTTAGAAGTTGGATCATGGTTCTAAGTCAAGAACTCACCAATAACAAGTACCAAATCCCAAACTCATTTGGATGAACCAAATATTGTCAAATTGAATCAACAAAGGAATTTAAAAAGAAGAGACCGAACAGAATTGAATCAAAATCAAATGTACTGAACAGAATTAAGAAACAAACAGAATATAGGTGCTGGAAAATTAGAAGAACCGAAACAACAACAACTCAAAACACAAGGCAACATGAACAAATTGAAGAAGAAGAAAGGAAGGAGAAGAGAATGCTCATGAAGATGGAAGAATGGTTGGATGATCACGCCACTAGAAGTATGGATGCTCCTAGATGAGTGTGCAAGCCGCCACTTGAGGAAACCATGGTCCTTCAAGATAAGACTAGAGTAGAAGCTCAAAAGCTCTCCAAATGCTCACTCCAATTTTGAGTATAGTTTCTTTAGATGAATTCAAATCTGAATTTTACAAGGAAGGCACCTCTATTTATAGCCTAAGGTGCTGAAAAAAGAAAGCTAAAACAATTCAAAATTCCCTCCAATTCAAACTAGAACCGGCGCCTATTTGCAAAGCAAGGAAGGTGTGATCCTTTCCTTCACTTTGGCACCCCCTATTCTACTCCTACACCTATCTACTAATACACCCCCCTAAAGCTCCTAACTAAAGCCTAAAAGATGCTATAACAAAAGAGGTTTCTAAGGTTTCCCTCTAAGCACCTTCAACTAAAGACACTACAAAAAGAGAAAATAAATGTCCTCTAGCTCCCAAGGCTTTGAACATGCTTCTTGTAATCCTTTGAGGTGGACTTTGACCTCCATGGGCGTCCTCCATTTGTGCCTCCACCTCTTCTTGAGCTTGATGAGTGGCCTCCATGTTCTCTTGGGCTTGATCTCCATCATACTCCCCGAGTTGGAGAGAATTCGACCACGAATTCTGGAGACCTACAGAAAAAGGAGTTAGATCGCTGACATTAAAAGTATGACTACCTAAGAATGTATCAGGCATATCTAACTCATAAGCATTGTCATTAATCCTCTTGAGGACTTGGAAAGGTCCATCCCCTCGAGGCATTAGTTTGGACTTCCTTTGAGTAGGAAAACGATCCTTCCTCAAGTGAAGCCAAACCCAATCGCCCTCATCAAACAACAATGCTTTTCTCCTTTTATTGGCAAGTTCAGCATACTTGCCAACCTTCTTCTCAATTCTCTTCTTGATGTCTTTATGCAAAGTTTTCACAAAAGAAGCCTTTTCATCCCCATCTTTGCACAAGACATCTTCAAGAAGGGGAATAGGAAGAAGATCAAGAGGTGTTAGGGGATTAAACCCATAGACCACCTCAAAAGGAGAATGGGAGGTGGTAGAATTTACTACTCGGTTATATGCAAACTCAACATGGGGTAGTAAATTCTCCCACACTCTAGGATTCCCCGAAATAAAGCATCTCAATAGTTGTCCCAAAGTTCTATTCACCACCTCGGTTTGACCATCAGTTTGTGGGTGGCAAGTGGTAGAAAATAAAAGCTTAGTTCCAAGCTTGCCCCACAAGGTCTTCCAAAAGTGACTCAAGAACTTAGGATCTCTATCGGACACTATAGACCTAGGAATCCCATGCAAGCGAACCACTTCTTGGAAGAAGAGGTTTGCAATGTGGCATGCATCATCCACTTTGTGGCAAGGAATAAAGTGAGCCATCTTTGAAAAACGATCCACTACCACAAAAATGGAGTCCTTTCCCTTTGATGTCTTGGGTAAGCCTAAGATGAAATCCATAGATATATCTACCCAAGGCATTGAAGGGATAGGAAGAGGAGTATAAAGACCATGGGGATGCATTTTAGATTTAGCTTTGCGGCAAGCTATGCATTTATCACACAAACTATGAACATGTTTATGCATATGAGGCCAAAAGAAATGTTCATGCAACACATCCAAAGTTTTAGCAACCCCAAAATGACCCATTAAGCCCCCCTCATGAGCTTCTCTAACAAGAGATAATCTAATAGAGCATTGGGGAACACAAAGACGTTTTCCCTTACAAAGAAAGCCATCTTGAATAAAAAAATCTTTGTGTCCTCCCTTAAGACACTCTTGATAGAGGAGAGAAAAATCAAGGTCATCATGATAAAGTTCCTTAATGTGATCAAAACCAAGATATTGAGAGGTTAAAAGATTTAGCAAGGTGTATCTTCTAGAAAGAGCATCCGCCACAATATTTATTTTGCCTTGCTTGTGTTTGATCACATAAGGAAATTGCTCAATGAATTCCACCCACTTAGCATGCCTCTTGTTAAGTTTGTTTTGGCTTTTCAAATATTTAAGAGATTCATGATCACTATGTATCACAAACTCTTTGGGAAAAAGATAGTGTTGCCAAGTAAACAAAGCCCTAACAAGTGCATATAATTCCTTATCATAGGTGGAATAGTTGAGATGACTTCCCTTCAATTTCTCACTAAAATAGGCTATGGGGTGGCCCTCTTGAAGGAGAACAGCCCCAATGCCTATGCTTGAAGCATCACACTCAATCTCAAATGTCTTAGTGAAATTAGGAAGGGCCAAGATGGGAGCATTAGTCAATTTTTCTTTCAAAGTATCAAAAGCATTTTGTTGTGCTTCTCCCCAATGAAAGACCACATCCTTTTTCACTATGTCATTGAGTGGTGCGGCAATGGTACCAAAGTTTGGGACAAATCTTCTATAGAAAGAAGCAAGTCCATGAAAACTTCGGACCTCATTCAAAGATTTCGGTGTAGGCCAATTTTGAATGGCCACCACCTTTGTTTTGTCCACATGGACCCCTTTACAACTCACAACAAACCCTAGGAATTCTATATGATCAAGAGCAAACATACATTTAGCAAGGTTAGCATACAAATGTTCCTTCCTAAGGGTTTCCAAAACTTGCCTAACATGCAACCTATGGTCATTCAAAGATAAGCTATAAATGAGAATGTCATCAAAGTAAACCACAACAAACTTACCAATGAAAGGTCTAAGAACATGATGCATGAGGCGCATGAAGGTACTTGGTGCATTAGTTAAACCAAAAGGCATAACTAACCACTCATATAAACCAAAGTTGGTCTTAAAAGCCGTCTTCCATTCATCACCCGGTTTGATACGGATTTGATTGTAGCCGCTTTTAAGATCAATCTTTGAAAAGATTTTAGAACCATGTAATTCATCCAACAAATCATCTAGTCTAGGTATGGGATGCCTATACTTAATGGTTATGTTATTTATGGCCCTACAATCCGAACACATTCGCCATGTGCCATCCTTTTTTGGCACTAAGATGATAGGCATAGCACAAGGACTCATGCTATCTTGCACCCACCCTTTCTCAATCAAAGCCTCAACTTGTTGGCGAATTTCCTTGGTTTCACTTGGATTGGTCCTATATGCGGGACGATTTGGTAAAGAAGAGCCCGGTATCAAATCAATTTGGTGCTCAATCCCTCTCAAAGGTGGAAGTCCATTTGGAGGATCTTGAAACACATCTTTGAACTCCTCTACCAAATTTTCCAAGCAATGAGGACTATCAACAAGTGATTCTATGCTAAGAGTTCTAGGGATGGCTAAAAAAAGAGGATGATGAGCCACTATTTCCCTTTCAATGTCACGCCTAGACACAAGGAGTGTAGGCTTAGAACTCTTATCTTTTTTATCTTTTTTATCTTTTTCACTCTCCCTCTTTTTCTTCATGATAACTTGGTCCTCATGGACTTCTCTTGGAGAGAGAGATTTTAAAGTAACCTTGTGACCATGGAATTCAAAAGATAATTTGTTGGTAAAGCCATCATGTAAAACTTTTCTATCAAATTGCCAAGGCCTTCCCAAAAGAACATGAGTGGCTTCCATGGGCACAACATCACATAATACCTCATCTTTGTATTTTCCAATGGAGAAATGGATGAGGACTTGTTTATTAACAATTATTTCTCCTACTTCACTAAGCTATTGTAACTTGTAGGGCTTTGTATGAGAGATAGTAGGCAATCCAAGCTTATCTACTACTCTTGTACTAGCCACATTTGCACAACTACCCCCATCCACTATCAAGGAACAAATGTTGTTTTGAATAAGACATCTTGTATGGAAAATATTTTCCCTTTGACTTTCATCAAAAGGTTGTGAAACTTGTCCAAGAAGTCTTCTCACAACTAACAAGTCCCCTTCAAGTGGACATTCGCTCTCTTCCTCACTAGATGCATGAGAATGCAATGAATGCTTTGGAGAATCCGAATCATGCTCACTAACTACAATGCCCTCATGCATGTACATACTTCGTTTGGAAGGACAATTTGCAGCAATATGACCATAACCCATACATTTAAAGCATTTAGTGTTAGATGTTCTAGTGGGAGACTTAGGTCTAGAAGTTGATGGCTTAGATTCCTTGGGTTTGAAAGAAGAATCTTTGGAAGGATGTTTAGAAAAAGAAGTTTTGTTTCTCCAAGACTTGGAGTAGTATCCATCATTGGAAGCATTTTTAAAAGAGTTTTTCTTAGCAAGTTGGGCTTCCACCTTCATTGCAAGATGAACTAAAGAGCCTAATGATGAATACTCTTGTAACTCAACAATGTCTTGGATATCCTTCCTAAGACCACTCACAAACCTAGCAACCATGGCTTCTTCACTTTCTTCTAATTCAATTTTAAGCACAAGCGTCTCAAGCTCCTTATAATATTCATCCACATTTAGCGTGCCTTGTTGAAACCGTTGGAGTCTCAACATGAGGTCTTTCCTAAAATGTGGGGGCACAAACCTAGCGCGCATATGATCCTTTAAAGAGTTCCAAGAGTCCACGGGAGGACCCTTGTGATAGATAATGTCCTTTACAATTCCATGCCACCATTTCATGGCATAATCACTAAACTCTAGGGTGGCTAGCTTGAGCTTATGCTCATCTTGGATCTCATGGATCTCAAAAATTTGTTCACACTTAGCCTCCCAATCTAAATACACATTTGGATCACTAGAACCATTAAAACAAGGTAGTTTGACCGAAGGAAGCTTGGACTTTGCATCATGGTAGAAGCCATTGCCGTAGTGAATTCTTTCCCCTTGGTGATGATGTCTTTGTCCATGGACTTGGGGTGGAGGTCTCCTTCTCCTATGCTCATCTTCACGGCCAACATCATTTGAAGAAGCTCTTGAAGATGGTCTATGAGAATGATGTCCATCATGGATAGAAGGAGATCGTCTAGTTTGTTGGACCTCCATCTTTTGCAATTTCTCCTCCAACCGTCTAATTGTTCTTTGAGCTTCATGTAATTCACCAATAATTGAAGCTTTGGAAGGAGAATTCTGCTTGTAGGATGCATCACTTGAAAATCCAGCCATTTGTAATTAAAAACAGCAAACACACAAAAACAGCAAACAAGTTAAAAATTAGCAAAAACAGTGAGCTATAATGAAACTGCCGAAGTGAACTTAAGGCTGAAAAAGATATCACTCTCAAAGAAATAATGTTCTTGCTCCAATCTGATCTTGAGGCCTTGGAATCCTCAAATGAAATATGTCAAAGCAAGCACACCAATCTTAAGAGCAAACCACCACAAAACCAAAGAAACAATAAAGACAAACAAGAAAAGGTATAAGCAAGGAAAGGTAATTGCAAAAGGAATACTATATGTAAGACAAACTCAAAGAATAAGAATGAAAGACAATCAAGAAAATAAAGAACTCAATGAGAAAAGTAGGCACACAAAAGAATACCTAAGGAAAAGCACTAGAGTAGATGAAGAAAACAAAAAATATAGCTACTGGAAAAAAAAAAATTTATGCAAACTGTGCTTGATATTCACTGATTTAACTGGAACGTTGTAGAGCGAACTGGATTATGAAATTTATACCACAGAAACTTCAAGATGTTAACTCAATAATGGCACTGGAATCAATTAAAAACAGTAAGCCAATTGAGAGAAATAAATTTTTTAAAATCGCTGCCAGATTACCGTATTTTTTTCGGCAGGAATGTACACTTTTTTTTATTTTATTTATCATTTTTTGTGTACTTCATATTTTTGAATGATTCTTTTTTCTATTCTTTTCTAACATTTTGAATATCTCAAATCCAGAATTTCAGAATTTTACAGTACGTAAATCAGTTGCAATAAGGAAAAACAGTAAGCACTTTTTCAGAAACAGAGGAATCCTAATAGGAATAAAAAACAGGATGATGAACTAGCAAAGACACAATAGAAAATGATGTATTGGAACTTGTATAGGTCTAGAATACAAGTATGAACTCAATTCTAAAAAGAAAATGCACAAAGGATCAACATCAATTCAGAAAATTATATGACACCAAAGCAAGAAACAATCAAAACAATAAAAGTACTACTAGAAGTAATGACATATATGGAATAACATGACTAAGACAAAACTTGACATGATTCAAAAATTAAAAGACACAACACAAATTGTAACAAGTGAAAGGAAGCTTAAGGTAAACTCTAGGAAGGATAATGCCATTCCAAAAGAGCAACCATACTCATAAGAATTATGAGTGCCATAAACCTTTCCTCAAACACTTGGAGCAAAAGAAAAACAGCAAGAATACTCAATTAAAATTCTAAAACAGAAACTTAAATTCCAAGAAATTAAAAAGAGCTCTTGAAATAAAGTGCACACAACTCAACAATTAAACAAGAATGAACCTAAGACTCATGATACCACATGATGTGATTCCAATAGCCACGTAGAACAAGATTCTTGACACTTTGAGGAATCACCTTGAGCTGGAAAATATAGAGGTACTTTCTTAGAAGTTGGATCATGGTTCTAAGTCAAGAACTCACCAATAACAAGTACCAAATCCCAAACTCATTTGGATGAACCAAATATTGTCAAATTGAATCAACAAAGGAATTTAAAAAGAAGAGACCGAACAGAATTGAATCAAAATCAAATGTACCGAACAGAATTAAGAAACAAACAGAATATAGGTGCTGGAAAATTAGAAGAACCGAAACAACAACAACTCAAAACACAAGGCAACATGAACAAATTGAAGAAGAAGAAAGGAAGGAGAAGAGAATGCTCATGAAGATGGAAGAATGGTTGGATGATCACGCCACTAGAAGTATGGATGCTCCTAGATGAGTGTGCAAGCCGCCACTTGAGGAAACCATGGTCCCTCAAGATAAGACTAGAGTAGAAGCTCAAAAGCTCTCCAAATGCTCACTCCAATTTTGAGTATAGTTTCTTTAGATGAATTCAAATCTGAATTTTACAAGGAAGGCACCTCTATTTATAGCCTAAGGTGCTGAAAAAAGAAAGCTAAAACAATTCAAAATTCCCTCCAATTCAACTAGAACCGGCGCCTATTTGCAAAGCAAGGAAGGTGTGATCCTTTCCTTCACTTTGGCACCCCCTATTCTACTCCTACACCTATCTACTAATACACCCCCCTAAAGCTCCTAACTAAAGCCTAAAAGATGCTATAACAAAAGAGGTTTCTAAGGTTTCCCTCTAAGCACCTTCAACTAAAGACACTACAAAAAGAGAAAATAAATGTCCTCTAGCTCCCAAGGCTTTGAACATGCTTCTTGTAATCCTTTGAGGTGGACTTTGACCTCCATGGGCGTCCTCCATTTGTGCCTCCACCTCTTCTTGAGCTTGATGAGTGGCCTCCATGTTCTCTTGGGCTTGATCTCCATCACACCTTGTTCACATTTGTTAGTCTCATAAAAAAAAACATGAATGCATTCTTCAATAGTAATAAGCTTTTTATTATAGACCCTATAAGCATGTTTAGCATCAAACTTACCTAAGCTTTCTTTGCCATTGTTATGAATGTAACACTTACAACCAAAGACTTTTAGGTGGCTCACGTTTGGCTTTCTTCCATTCAACAACTCATAAGGTGTTTTCATTATAATAGGCCGAATTAGCACACGATTCATTACATAACAGGCAGTGCTCGCAGCATCAGCCCAGAAGCATTTTGGTAGGGAAAAATCATTTAAAATGGTTCTTGCAAGCTCTTCTAGAGACCTGTTCTTTCTCTCCACCACTCCATTTTGTTGAGGCGTTCTTGGTGCAGAGAAGTTATGAGAGATTCCTAGCTTGTTGTAGAAGATGATGAACTTTTCATTTTGAAATTCCCCTCCATGATCACTTCGAATTGCTCTTATGTTACTGCAACATGTGTTTTGAAGTTTCCTTGCAATCTTCTTAAATTCTGGATATGCTTCCTTCTTTGAGTGTAGGAAAAGAGTCTGAGTGTACCTGGAAAAATCATCTACAACCACAAGAGCATACAGATTTCCTCCAAGACTCATAGTACTAGAAGGACCAAAAAGATCCATGTGCAAAAGTTCAAGGGGTTTTGAAGTTGAAACAGTTTTTCAAATTAAAAGATTTTCTAGTTTGTTTCCCCTTTTGACATGCTTCACACACATGTTCTTTTTCGAATTTGAGTTTGGGTAAGTCATGCACAAGTTCATTTGAAACAAGTTTATTTAAATGATTCATGTGAATATGAGCAATTCTTCTATGCCAAAGCCATGACTCCTCATGTTTTGATAGAAGACAACCTATTGAAGTAGAACTAGATATGTCAAGCAAATAAATGTTGTTAGACCTGTTACCAATGAGCAGAACATCCTTTGAATTGGGCAAGCGAATCTCACAAGAATTAGTCCTAAAAGTAACTTAGTAACCTCTGTCACATAGCTGACTAATGTTGAGCAAGTTGTGCTTCAAACCTTCAACATAAAGCACATCATGAATAAGCTAGCTATTTTCATTATCTATAGTACCTTTGCCAAGGATTATTCCCTTGTTGTTGTCACCATAGGGTACATGCCCATTTTGTTTGAGAGAGATACTGATGAACTTGGATGCATCACCAGTCATATGTTTAGAACAACCACTATCTAGATATCATAGGTGTTGTTTTCTCTTCAAACAATCCTACAAAAGAAACAAAATCAAGTTGTTAGATTTGGTCCCCTTACGAATTTGGGTCCATGAGTGTTAATGTGTTTCCAAGGAACATTAGGATCCTTAGGAACACATTTCAGAATACCTTTAGAAACAGAAAACCTCCTGATCCTGCAGAACCTAACAGAATGTCTCTTTTTCATGTAGTAGAAACAACAAACAACCGGTTGTTTCGACTTTTTAACCTATTCTTTTTTGGTGAAAGTTGAAAAAGGTTTTGTACATCCACTTTGTTTGCTTTGAGGATTAAAACCCAAGCCACATTTTCCAAAAACACATGTTTGAGATGCCAACACATCTTCAAAGTTTGATTTTCCTTTTGAAATAATATCAATTGTTTTCACAAGATATAAAACTTTCTCTTGAAGGGTTTCATAGTTTTTGCAGAAACTTGAGTCACATTTGCAAGAGGGATTTTCACAAATCAGTTCAAAATTTTCTAAATCAGCTTTTGATTGATTAAAATCATTTTCCAGAACTGTGATTCTCATTTTCAACTTGTTGTTTTCACATTTCAATCGGTTATTTGAAAAAGTCAATCTCTTAGCTTCTTCATGGATTTCTTGAAAAGCATCAAGTAATTAAAAATAACTTTCACATTTACTAGAAGAGGATGTACTTACTTGACTTGATTTTGATTCTCCCTTGGTCATTAAGCAGACGTTCAACTTGTTTTCAGAAGAGATGGAATCACCAAAAGATTCTTCTTTATCCATTAAGTCACTCCTTGGTTTCTTGTGCCATTTCTCAAGTGTATCCCACATTTCCTTAGCTGAAGTGGATTTTGAAATCTTGAGCAATTCATCAGAATCTAAAGCATAAACAATAATATGTTGTGCCATACAATCAATATGTTCTTCAGATGATGCAGAATCAATTTCAGACATATTCATATAGCTATTATTTGAAATAACATTGCAAATGTTCTTATCTAAGGATTGAATAAAGAACTTCATTCTTATACACCAAATTGGATAATTTTGACCACAAAACAAAGGTGGTTTATTCAAAGAAGCTCATTCCCCCAAAAACCATTTTATCATCCATCAAAAAGATTTTCAGAAAACAGAAAAAAAAAAAAAAAAAAAAAAAAAAAAAAAACATGAGTGACTTTCAAGAACTTGACTCTTGATGCCAATTGTTAGAATTGATGGCTTAAACAAGAGGGGAGGGGGGAGTGAATCGTTTTTAAAAGATTTTCGCAATTACTTTACTTTAGAATGAACCTTTATCAATCAACTCAGATAAGCATTCCAACAAGTCAATCAAATAGTCTAACAGAAAAAAATATCAGAAATTCAATCAGTTAAAATACGATTTAATCGGTTGTTTATGGCAGCGAAAATATCAAACAGTTAGAGAGTTGAGAGAGAGAGATTTACACACAATGTTTATAATGGTTCACTCAATCCCTGAGCTACATCCAATTCTCAGTCAAACCACCGAGTATTCCACTATATAACCAAACACAAATTATAAACACCCACAAAGAGGTGATCCTGAAACCACAAGACCTACTCACCATCTTTGAACACAACACACACCTCAAGCCAAAATCACACTAACTTTACAGAATTTTACAAACACGTTTACAGAATGTAATATGAACAATTACAAGAAACTAAGACAGGGTAGAAAACACCTGGAATCAGTAAACCAGAACCCCTATGATCAGTTCTTGAATCACAGCAAAGCTCAAAAGAAATCCTGTTAAACTTGAAAAACTCTTTTTCACAAACAGATTGTAATCTCTCTTTTTTATCTCAAATCAGAATGTAAAACTTCTATATTTCTCTCTCGTGAAACTTTTGAAAGAAGGCTATTTTTATAACCTTTGAAAAACTACCGTTTAAGGCAGATTTGAACAACTGAATCAGTTAAAACAAGTTTTCAAAATACTTTTATGAGAACTCACTTTTAATCGATTGAAACCACGATATAACTAGTTGAATGGTTTCAGCAGTTACACAACTGATTCAAAAAATAGTTTCAAAACACCATTGTCAGCTAAGTGACAAACAACCGATTGTCTCAAAACTTTAATCGGTTGTTTTTCCCTTTGCATGGAAAAAACACTTAGTTCCTTAAAACAGATTGAAACAAGCTTTTTGTAGGAATCAAGACTGATCTTACAAAGATTCTAAACCCCATAACTAAACCCAAACCTAAAACACAGCACAGCTTCAGGTTCCATGAGGATTTGATACATCAAAACTTCCCATCTGCAACATTATATGTAATAAAATATCACTAAATCATATTAATAACATTCTTTTAATTCATTAATTTTTTTAATATTACTAATTATTATTATTATTATTATATATATATATTAAGTAGTGGAAAAATATAGAAATAACTATTAATATAACCCATTAATTTGGTTCTACACATGCTTCTCCCTCATAATGTCCGAATAAAGGCTTGAAAATGAATAATTGCGTACAATAATAAGATCTCATTGTTCAAACTTTTGAAGTAAATAAAAGGAATACTAACTAATTGTTAAATCAAACATTCACATGTGATTGTATTAAATAACTACTTTAAAAAAGCTAGTATAAACCTAAGAGAGGAGAAATAGAGATACATTATATAAATTGAAAGTAATTTTGCATTACCTTAGTTATGTGGGTATTTATAAAGAAGCGGTAGTATTTTGTTCCACAAGCTTTGTTGACTATACTATTAATTTATAATTATTTTAAATCTTAACAAAAATCAAAACAGACATAATAACATAGAGATAATGATTACCTTAGCTTGAAGTACATGTTGGTATTTAGAAAGAAGCATTAGCTTGTTCGACAAGCTTTTATGACCATACTATTAATTTATAATATTAATTATTTTAAATCTTAAAATAAAAATCAAAACAGACAGACATAGACAGAATGATTATAGATACTCACTATTCTCAACCGCTCTTCAATTTGTTTCTCATGGTTAAAGTAAGCATTCTAGTCCTTCCATTCTCAGCGCCGATCTATAACTTTTCCATTCCTTCTGCTCATTTTTTTATCAACAATAAATTATGTGTTCCTTGTGATTCACCGAAGGTTCTGTTTGCATTTTCTTTTTTAAATTAGGTTTAAATTGATAGATTTCAAGTGGAACATGCTTCGTATGTTGCTAATGAAAACAACACGTCTTCCTTAAAGCTCTCCCTAACTACCAACGTCTTCCTTAAAGCTCTCCCTCACTGCCAACGTCATCCTTAAAAGTCTCCCGCACTGTCACCGTCTTCCTTAAAGCTCTCCGTAACTTTCTGCAAAGAGGTTTGTGGTAGTTTTCTTGACTAAGAAATGTTGATTTCACTAAATGATAAAGGTAGAGGCTGCTTGTCAAAATTTTCAAAGTCCATAGAGAAAAAAAAAAATTGGATGAAACAAAAGATATATTAGATAAGGATAGAACGTGTAAACATTACAGAAAATGTTTTATTTGTATGTAACTCATGCTGCTATTAATGTTAATGAAAACAACGATGTCACTCCAGCGGCTGTTAATGCTCATGGAAACAACTATGTCACTCTTACTGAGGAAGATATCGACACACTTGTAAGGCATGCCTACAATAATTACGTACAATAACAGTCAATACATACAATAATTAAGTACAATAATAAGTTCTCATTGCTCACGCTTTTGAAGTAAATAAAATGAATACTAACTAATTGTTGATTCAAACATTCACAATTGTATTAAATAACTACTTAAAAAAACTACTATAAAACTGAGAGAGGAGAAGAAAAGAGACTTTATATAAACTAAAAGTAATTTTGCATTACCTTAGTTTGAAGTACATATGGATATTTATAAAGAAGCGGTAACTTGTTCCACAAGCTTTTTTTACTATACTATTAATTTATAATATTAATTATTTTAAATCTTAAAAAAAATTAAAACAGAAAGAATACCAGAAAGAATACCACAGACAAAATGATTATAAATACTCACGGTTAGAAACAGCTCTTCAATCTGTTTGTCATTGCTAAAATAAGCATTCTACTCCTTCCATTTTTTTTACTTTTTTCTCAGTGCTGATCTATAACTTTTTCATTCCTTCTGCTCTCTTTTTTTATCGATAATAAATTCTATGTTCCTTGTGATTCACCGAAGTTTCTTGTTTGCATTAGGTTCTGTTTGCATTTTGTTTTTTAAATTAGGTTTGAATTGATTGATTTAAGGTGGAACATGCTTCGTTTGCTGCTGATGAAAACAACACGTTTTCCTTAAAGCTCTCCCTAACTGCCAACATCTTCCTTAAAGCTCTCTCTCACTGTCAACATCTTCCTTAAAACTCTCTCACTGTCATCGTCTTCCTTAAAGTTCTCCCTCATTTTCTGCAAAGAGGTTCGTGGTAGTTTTCTTGACTAAAAAATGTTTATTTCACTAAATGATAAAGGTAAAGGCTGTTTGTCAAAATTTTCAAAGCCTAAAGAGAAAATAAATTTGGATGAAGCGAAAGATTTATTAGATAACGTAGAACGTGTAACCATTACAGAACACATTTTATTTGTACATAACTCTTGTTACTGTTAATGATTATGAAAACAACGATGTCTCTTGATATGATTCCACTAGCCAAATAGAGATGATTCTTTGACATTCTATGGAATCAACTTGAGTTGGAGATAGCTTAGGCACTTTTAATAGAATTGGATCAATGTTCTATGTTTCAAGAACTCACCAAAACTTGCACCAAACACCAAACTCATATGGAAGATCCATCTATTGCCAATTGAACCGATCAAAATGTGTATAAAAGCAAAAGCACCGTTTAAAAAGCTCAAGAACAGAATTGAACCGAACAAAACAACTAGAAATGAAGAAGAAACAAATGGAAACACCCAAGGAGAAGATGAACATAAGCAAATTCAGAAACAAACTAAAATACCGAATGAAAATGCTAGAAAAGTAAACCAAGACATGTTTTAAATTCAAATGAGCTAGGAGATGAAAGAAAAAAGAACTTATGGAGATGAAGGACTTGGTTTGATGATCACGCCACTTGGATGGTGAAGGCTCCAAGATAAGTGAGCTAGTGCCGCCACTTGAGAGAACCAAATGCACTCAAGATAAGACAAGGTGAAGGAGAAGACAAGTTCTCACAATTCTCTCTCGAATTGAGTAGAGTTTCTCTATTACCAATTTCAATTCTGCATTTTACAAGAGCCCACACCACTATTTATAGTGTGAGGGTGCTGGAAAATAGGTGGGAAAATTCAAATAAAACTCATTTGAAATTCCCACCAAAAACAAGTCACATGGGAGGTGTGACCTTTTTCTACTATGACACCTCCTAAAAACTACACCTACACCTACTCTCCTAAGTCACATGGACAATGTGACTTTATTTTACATATTCATACTCCTTTATTTAATATCCACACCTCCTACAAGAGTAAATCAAATGATGCTCTTTTAATGCTTGGCCTTGCCCCTCATGGGATGGACTTGGGCTTTTTGGGCTTTGGCCTTCTTGGGCTTGGGCTTGGGCCTCATCTTTATTTTATGTCTTCTTTTAATTTTTAGAAGACTAGAAGGAAGAACTTCAAATGTGAAGGTGAATGACCTCTTCCTTCATTAATAAAAGCCTCCTTTATTTGATTATGAAAACAACGATGTCATTTTTATTGTTGTTAGTGCTCATGAAAGCTTTAATGTAACTTATGTTGAGGATATAATCAACGAACTTGTAAGCATGCCTACAATAATTACATACAATAATTACGAACAATAATTAAGTACAATAATAGGCTCTCATTGTTCACTGTAAACGTCTTCCTTAAAACTCTCCCTCATTCCTTAAAGTTCTCCTTCATTTTCTGCAAAGAGATTCGTGGTAGTTTTCTTGATTAAAAAATGTTTATTTCACTAAATGATAAAGGTAGAGACTGCTTGTCAAAATTTTCAAATCCTATAGAAAATAAAATTTGGATGAAGAGAAATATTTATTACACAAGGTAGAACGTGTAAACTGTTGGGAAAAACGGGTAATTTTCCCACTAAAACAGAACATTAACAGAGCTACCCGACAAATAATGTTGAATAAACAAAGCGGAATAATAAAATAGATAAATAGGAAAAAACACACAAGAAAATTGTTAACGGAGTTCGTCCAATTTAGCCTAATCTCCGAGCACAGCTGAAACAGCCCGCTTTTATTATTATGGGAGAAGATATTACAATTTAGGATATATAACAGTGAAGGAGGAGATGTTAATTTATAAACCTCAAACCTCCTTCCCAAACAATGAACCCACCGATGTGGGACTTGGGATTAAGCCAAAATCAATAAATCTCCACCTTGGCTTAATTTCAAGTCCCACCTAATACAAATCTTCTCAAAACATAACAAAAACAAACTTTGCAGTGCTTCAAATTTGCACCTCCGGGCGCCAACTTCAAATGTGCAAGATATTAACCAAGTCTAAACAATGTTCAAACTTGGCCCTTGTAACCACCTTGGTGAGCATATATGCAGGATTCTCCGTAGTGTGAATCTTCTGGAGAACAATCTCCTCTTCTTCGAGAATCTCACGCACAAAGTGATAGCGAACATCAATGTTCTTCGTTCGTGCATGAAAGACTTGATTTTTTGCTAAATGAATAGCACTCTGACTGTCATAATATAACTCAAGTTGTTTTTTACCAACTCCCAAGTCTTTAAGCAACTCATGAAGCCAAATTGCTTCCTTCATAGCCTCTGTAATCGCCATATACTCTGCCTCTGTCATAGACAAAGCCACCGTAGACTGCAAGGTAGACTTCCAACTAACTGGCGCTTTTGCTAAAGTGAACAAATAGCCAGTTGTAGACCGTCGCTTATCCAAATCACCTGCATAATCAGAATCACAATATTCAACTATGCATTAACCAAGTGATTCATCTTGCTCAAATGTCAATCCAACATATAAGGTATTTTGGAGGTACCGTAGAATCCATCTCACAGCTTGCCAATGACCCTTGCCCGGATCATGCATGTACCTGCTAACAACACTCACAGCCTGTGAAATATCTGGTCTCGTACACACCATTGACTAAAAAATGTTTATTCATTAAATGATAAAGGTAGAGGCTGCTTGTCAGAATTTTGAAAGCCTATAGAGAAAAAAAGGTGAATGAAGCGAAAGATTTAGTAGATAAGGTAGAACGTATAATATAATATGTTTTATTTATTTATAACTCCTGTTGTTGTTAGTACTGATGAAAACAATGATGTCACATCTGTTGCCGTTAGTGCTCATGAAAGCTTTGATGTAACTTTTGTTGAGGATGATATCGACGAACTTGTAAGCATGCCTATAATAATTACGTACAATAACATACAATAATTACGTACAATAATTAAGTACAATAATAAGCTCTCATGAAAACATTAATGTAACTTTTGATGTGGATGATATCGACGAACTGGTAAGCATGCCTACAATTATTACGGACAATAATTAAGTACAATAATAAGCTCTCATTGTTCAACACTTCTTCCTTAAACCTCTCTCTCACTTTATGCAACGAGGTTCGTTGTAGTTTTTTTTACTAAAAAAAATTTATTCATTAAATGATAAAGGTAGAGGTTGCTTGTCAAAATTTTGAAAGCCTCTTGAGAAAAAAAAAAGTGGATTAAGCGAAAGATTTAGTAGATAAGGTTAAACGTGTAAACATTATATAATACGTTTTATTTGTTTATAACTCCTATTGTTGTTAATACTGATGAAAACAACGATGTCACTTCTGTTGCTGTTAGTGCTCATGAAAGGTTTGATGTAACTTTTGTTGAGGATGATATCGACGAACTTGTAAGCATGCCTATAATAATTATGTACAATAATTACGGACAATAATTATGTACAATAATAAGCTTTCATTGCTCAATACGTCTTCCTTAAAGCTCTCCCTCACTGTCAACGTCTTTTTTAAAGTTCTCCCTCACTTCCAACGTCTTATTTAAAACTCTCCCTCACTTTATGCAAAGAGGTTCGTGGTAGTTTTTGTTGGTTATTAATTCAGATTTTATTATTATTAATTCATATTTTATTACCCTTAAATTATTTTACCGTTATATTGCATTAATGGTCATTTTACAGGCCTGTTAGTATTCCTAGTTTATAGCTTCCAGTAATTGTAATTACGTTCAATCATTTTACAGTAATATGCAATTTTGTGCAATTACGTTCAATCAGTTGCTACAATCTTTTGTCTTCTCTTATTTCCTTCAATTAGTTCCTACAACTGGTATCAAGAGCTAGTCTGTTATCATGAACTCTACCCAATTATCAGTCTCTATCCTTGATAGAAAAAATTACAATCGGTGGTGTGTGCAAATGAGAGTTTTGTTTGATTATCATGAGTTATGGGATGTCGTTGAAAGTGGAGTGTCTGCATTAGCTGCTAATGCAACTGAGGCGCAACGAGTAGCGCATCGTGACCAGAAGAAGGATAATAAGGGTTTGTATCTCATTCATCAAGGGATGAATGACGAGACGTTTGAGCAGATAGAAGGAGCAACAACTGCAGTGAGGCTTGGACAATTTTGTCAACCAATTATAAAGGTGATGATAAGATCATGAGGGTGCGTCTTCAAACCCTAAGACGCCAATATGAACTGTTGCAGATGGAAACCACAGAGACTATTGATGTATATATAAATAAAGTTATTGCCTTGACAAATCAAATGAAGACCAATGGTGAAACACATTCAGAGCAGGCAAAGGTGGAAAAGATTTTGAGGTCTTTAACTCCCAGATTTGAACATGTTGTTGCCGCAATTGAAGAGGCCAATGACATTTCAAAAATGACAGTAAGGTTATTGTCTGGTTCTCTACGAGCGTATGAGCAGCGGATGAATGACAATAAGATTGAAAAACCAATTGAACAGGCTTTACAAGCACAAGCCTCAATTGGTAGCTCATATCATAAACATGGTAGCTATTTCAGCAAAGGTCGTGGTGGCCAAAATCATGGAGGCGCTTGGCACGGGGAACGTGGTCGCGGAGGACGAGGAGACATTTATAATAAATCAAATGTTGAGTGTTATAATTGCCATAAACGTGGCCATTATGCAAATGAGTGCAGATCAAAAGGTGATAATCATGTTGCCAATTGTGCTCAAGAAGACAGTAATCATGTACAAGATGAAGAGGATCATACAGTACTAATGACAGCCATATCAAATGAAACCCTAAACAATCATACTTGGTATTTGGATACAGGTTGCACAAATCATATGTGTGGTCAGAAGGAGTTGTTTGCAGATTTGGATGACTCATTTCGCACAAAAGTGAAATTCAGTGATGGCAGGTTCGTTCCGGTGACTGGAAAAGGGCAAATTCTTATCATATTGAAGAATGATGATCACAGGTACATCTATGATGTTTTCTATGTACCTGATATGAAAAGTAATTTGTTGAGTATGGGACAACTGGCTGAGAAGGGTTATGAGATGCACATAGTTGAAAATAAATTATCAATTTTTTATTAAAAAAAAGGTAATTTGATTCTTAAAACCTTTTTATCAAAAAACCGCATGTTTCCAGTAGATATTCAAATGGGTGATTTCAAGTGCTTGAATGCAATAGTGAATAAAGAATCGTGGTTATGGCATTTACGCTTTGGGCACTTAAATTTTCAGAGTTTGGAAAATCTTTACAAAAGAAATTTAGTGAATGGTTTACCCCATATTCATCACCCTGATCAATTGTGTGAGGCTTGCATTTTTTGAAAGAATAACAGGACACCATTTGTTAAGGAGCCTTGGCGTGCAAAATTTCCTTTCGAGCTTGTTCATACAGATGTTTGTGGCCCGATGAACATATCATCAGTTGGAGGTAATAAGTATTTTTTAACCTTTATTGATGATTTTTCAAGGAAAACCTGGATTTATGTATTGAAAAGCAAGGATGAGGTATTCCACTGCTTTAAAATATTTAAAGCATTTGTTGAAAGAGAGAGTGGCAGACAAATTAAGATGGTGCGTAGTGATGGAGGAGGTGAGTACAAGTCTAATGAATTCAAGAGGCACTGTGAATAACTTGGGTTGCAACATAACATAACTTGCCCCTACACACCTCAACACAACGGAGTTGCTGAGAGAAAGAATAGAACAATCATGAACATGGCGAGGAGCATGCTTAAAGTGAAAGGTATGCCAAATTATTTTGGGCTGAGGCCGTAACATGTGCAGTATATTTGATAAACAGATCACCCACTCGGAGTGTTCGTAACACAACTCCGATTGAGGCATGGAGTGGATTCAAACCCAATGTGCAGGCACTTGAAGGTATTTGGGTCAATTACTTATGCTCATGTTCCCAATGCAACAAGATCAAAGTTGGATGATAAGGCAGTGAAGACCATTTTCATTGGATATAAGCATGGGGGATACAAATTGTACAATCCAATGACAAAGAAGGTGATTATTAGTCGTGATGTTACATTTGTCGAAGATGAGGAATGGCAATGGAATGCAACAGCTGAAATGGATTCGAAAAAAATGATATATTTACGTTTTGAATGATGATGTGGAAGATAGAGTCACTCTTGAAGCACCTGCAGTTCAACCTGAAGTTGCAACTCCAATTGCAACTATGAAGGAGCGACCAAGAAGGCAACAGCGACAACCTGTACATCTTCAAGATTGCGAAGTAAATCTTGATGATGAAGTTGATGACAATGGAGATTTGGTTCACTTTACTTTTCTTGCAGAATCAGAACCTGTGAGACCAATGTCATTCAACACCCCAAATGGCAAAAGGCTATGAATGAAGAATTGATGGCGATTGAGAAAAACAATATCATGACTCAAATTGAGAAGGTTGTTCCAAATCAGAATTAAGGGAGGATGTTGGTTATTAATTCAGATTTTATTATTATTAATTCATATTTTATTACCCTTAAATTATTTTACTGTTATATTGCATTAATGGTCAATTTACAGGCATGTTAGTATTCCTAGTTTATAGTTTTCAGTAATTGTAATTATTATATATATGATTGAGTGAATCAAAATTAATAAGATCAGTTTTGCAATTATGTGCAATTACGTTCAATCAGTTGTTACAATCTTTTGTCTTCTCTTATTTCCTTCAATTAGTTCCTACAGTTTTCTTGATTAAAAATGTTTATTTCATTAAATTATAAAAGTATAGGCTGCTTGTCAAAATTTTGAAAGCATATTGAGAAAAAAAAGTGGATGAAGCGAAAGATTTAGTAGATAAGGTAGAACGTGTAAACATTACATAACACGTTTTATTTGTATGTAACTTTTGACAGTACTAATACTGATGAAAACAAAGATGTCATTTTTGCTGTTGTTAGTGCTCATGAAAGCTTTGATGTAACTTATGTTGAGTATGATATTGATGAACTTGTAAGCATTCATATAATAATTACGTACAATAACATACAATAATTATGGACAATAATTAAGTACAATAATAAGCTCTCATTGCTCAACACGTCTTCCTTAAAGCTCTACTTCACTGCCAATGTCTTCTTTAAAGTTTTCCCTCACTGTCAACGTCTTCTTTAAAACTCTCCCGCACTGTCACCATCTTCCTTAAAGCTCTCCCGCACTGTCACCATCTTCCTTAAAGCTCTCCCGCACTGTCACCGTCTTCCTTAAAGCTCTCCCTCCCTTTCTGTAAAGGGATTCGTTGTAGTTTTCTTGACTAAAAAATGTTGATTTCACAAAATGATAAAGGTAGAGGTTGTTTGTCAAAATTTTCAAAGCCTATAGAGACAAAAAAAAAAAATTGGCTGAAGCGAAAGATTTATTAGATAAGGTAGAACGTGTAAACATTACAGAAAACGTTTTATTTGTATGTAACTTCTGCTGCTGTTAATGCTAATGAAAACAACGATGTCACTTCTGTTGAGGATGTTATCGACGAACTTGTAAGCATACCTACAATAATTACGTACAATAACATACAATAATTACGTATAATAATTAAGTACAATAATAAGCACTCATTGTTCACCCTTTTGAAGTAAATAAAAGGAAAAAAAAAATTGGCTGAAGCGAAAGATTTATTAGATAAGGTAGAACGTGTAAACATTACAGAAAACGTTTTATTTGTATGTAATTTCTGCTTCTGTTAATGCTAATGAAAACAACGATGTCACTTCAATTGAGGATGTTATCGACGAACTTGTAAGCATACCTACAATAATTACGTACAATAACATACAATAATTACGTATAATAATTAAGTACAATAATAAGCACTCATTGTTCACCCTTTTGAAGTAAATAAAAGGAATACTAACAATTGCTGATTAAAACATTCCCATATGATTGTATTAAATTACTACTTAAAAAAAACTACTATAAAACTAAGAGAGAAGAAGAAGAAAGACTTTACATAAACTGAAAGTAAGTAATTTTGCATTACTTTAGTTTGAAGAGTTCATATGGGTATTTATAAAGAAGTGGTAGCTGGTTGCACAACCTTTTTTTACTATACTATTAATTTATAATATTAATTAATTTAAATCTTAAAACAAAAATCAAAATAGACAGAATACCATAGATAGAATTATTATAAATACTCACTATTTTAAACCGCTTTGTTTGCCTTCAATTTGTTTGTCATGAAGTAAGCATTCTACTCCTTCCATTTTTTTTCTTTTTTTGTCAGCGCGATCTATAACTTTTACATTCCTTTTGCTCATTTATTTTATCGACAATAAATTTTGCATTCTTTGTGATTCACTAAAGGTTCTTGATTGCATTTTGTTTTTAAATTAGGTTTAAATTGATTGATTTCAGGTGGAACATGTTCTTTCTGGTGCTGATGAAAACAACACTTCTTCCTTAAAGCTCTTCCTCACTGCTAACGTCTTCCTTAAAGCCCTCCCTCGCTGCCAACGTCTTTCTTTATACTCTCCAGCATTGTCACCATCTTTTTTAAAGCTCTCCCTCACTCTCTGCAAAGAGGTTCGTGGTAATTATCTTGTCTAAAAAATGTTGATTTCACTAAATGATAAAGGTAGAGGCTGCTTGTCAAAAATTTTAAAGCTTATAGAGAAAAACAAAATTGGATGAAGGTAAAGATTTATGAGATAAGATAGAACATGTAAACATTACGGGAAACATTTTATTTGTATGTAACTTCTGCCGCTATTAATGTTGATGAAAACAACATGTCACTCCTGCTGAGGATGATATTGACGAATTTTTTCCTCTTCTCTCGCATGTTGTCTTGTACTTAGAAGAAACCTCCCTACCCAATTTCCTCGAACTGAATGCTCTTTGCGGAGAAACGAAATCCAAACTCATATTTTCCGATTCTGAATTAATTGAGTTTTTATCATTGTATCAAATTAATTGCGTATAATTGCGTACAATAACGTATAATAATAAGTTATCTTTGTTTTTTTTAAATTAGATTTAAATGGATTGATTTTTTATTATTTTTTTCATGTATACGAAATATATACTAATTGTATTATTAATTTTAATTTTTTTATAAAATTAAGAAAGATTTAATTAAAAAATTGTATTAAATCCTAACTCTAATGAAAACATGAACTAAAAGCCTAAAATATAAAAAAATACCTAAAAATATTATAAATATATAAAAATTATTATACAAATTCTTTTGGGTATATTTGATTTCTCACCTCATTTCCAACCATTTTTATTTTTATTATGTTTCAATTCAAATTCTCTATAAAAAAAATCCTAATTTATAAAATCCTTCAAATTAATTATACAATTAATTATTCTAAATCTTTAAAAAAAAATTATTTTTTGAAAAAAAAAATAATAAAATTGGAGTCGTATTACCTAAACACAACTTTAATTAAAAAAATAATAAAAAATATACCAATTAAAAAAATAATAAAAAATATACCAAGTTGATATGACTTTATATTTAATATTATAAACACATACCAAATTGTATATTTTTAAAAACATTACAATAATACTAGCTTTTATGTTGATAAAGTTTTATTACTAACTTATTTATAGAATAAAACATCCAAACATAAATTATTTCATATTAAAATTAATTTTAATTTGAATATATGCATATATCTTATGTTATTTTTTATTAAAAGATATCACTGAAAATATTTAGTGACATTTTTATAAATTTCTATTAATAAATGTTATTAAAAAAATTTGAAACATTGAGCATTATATTTAATAAAATATCACTAAATCATATTAATAACATATTTTTAATATTACTAATTATTATATATATAAATATATATATATATATATTAAGTAGTGGAAAAAGATAAAAATAACTATTAATATAACCCATTAATTTGGTTGTACACCTGTTTCTCTCTCATAATGTCCAAATAAAGGGTTGAAAAGGATGCAATCCAAATCCACATACATATTTATGTAAAATGGAAGCAGTAAACAGAAGCACTGAACCAAAATGCACAAAAATGTACATTGCTGATGATTAAAAAAAAACTGAATGAAAATGCAATGAGAGTTCATATCAACATTGATATCACTTTTCATTAGATACAAAAATTAACAGAGGTAACCAAGGTGTCAAATTAAACCCGACTTGAATCCCTGCCAAATATGAATCTTCTTGTCCAATCAGACATGACCAAAACCCTTGTTCGCCAGCTCACTTGCTTGCTGAATGTTGACCAAAAGATTGTTAAATAAAACTAGTTATAAAAAATAACTTAATTGCGACGTGTCAAATAAGTGCGCTTTGCATGACAGATAATCACTCACCTTGCATATACAGAATACCAAAGCCATTGAGTGCTGTGACCCATGGAAACCCAATCTCCAGGTAGTTCTGCAGCTGCCTGCTCACCACCCAGTGGAGCAAATTGACCAAAATGCTTATACCTGTTGTTAACAAACAAACAGTCTCTCACTGATTAGTGAGGGAAGAAGCAAGCAAAAGTCATAAATACAATTAGTGTTTAATCTTGAATATGTCTTTGATTAGAGAAAAAAACTAATCTAAGATGGTTATCGAAGCATTAGTGTTTAATCTTGATACCTTACCCTTCGGTTAATTTCCTTTTATATATATATATAATCAAATCAAGGTGTATATTGTTGAATACGAATCATGTTCCTTCTTTGGATACATGCCCTGGTGAACTTCTTAAGGAAGAACAATGTTTAGTTACTCAAGGATTCATATCTCATGATGTTGACCATCTGGAACCTATGATGGTTGCATATGTTGTCCAAAGTAAAGACAAAGGTAACAAGTCCAATGTTTTTTCTGCAAACAGTTTGAACATATTGCTCATAAATGCAGTAAGAAGTTTTGTCATTATTCCAAACAGCAGCGTCATAGGTCATAGTATCTCTGTCTGTGGCACATGTCCCCCACAAAAATCAAAACGTCCAAAATAGACATTTCATGTCACTACCAATTTCGAGATTTGTCCTCCTAACCATGATGCATCTAATAATGGTGTTCTACAGCCTAAAATGATCCAACAAATGGTACTTTAAGCCCTTTCAACCTTGGGAATCGTGACAGGTTCCTCAGAATATTGTGTCATATACCTTCTTATCATGGTACTAAAAAATCCAAATTGTTGATAGTAATACTCTTTCTAATACTAATGTTGGCGACATAAACTCTGATTTTCAGAATGTGCTCATATCACCTGCCCTTGCTTCCAACTTATAGTTTCTTGGTCAATTAGTAGACAACAATTGTGATGTTAACTTTTCTCAAGTTGATTGTCTTGTGCAGGAGTAGGTATCGGGGAAACTGTTTGTAGAAGGGCATAAAGTGGGAAGAAGATTATTCGCTCTTCAGATTGATTCTTGTCACTTCTCTTGTTTATAATAATGTTTTAAATCTTTATGAGGGTTGACAGAGAAAATTGGGTCATCCTAATTGTTGTTGTCTCACTCATTTAAATTTGGTTTGTTGGAAGATAAAAATACTAGTATTGGTGCATCTGTTTCTTGTTCTATTTACGAATTGGATAGAAGTAAAACACTTTATTTTCCATCTAGTGCTCATCCTACTTCCTGTTATTTTGAAATGATTCATAGTAATGTTTGGAGTATGTATCTTGCAGCTTCTAATGTTCACTATAAATATTTTGTTACATTTATTGATGATTACAATTGTTTTACTTAGCTATATTCTTCAATCTAAATTTGAAGTGTTTTCCATTTTTAAAAAAATTATGTCATATGTTGAAACTTAGTTCCAAACCAATATTCAAATATTCCACTTTGACTATGGTCGTGAATACATGACCTATGGGTTTTAGGAGTATCTTCAGCAAAAAGACATCATGTCCCAAAACTCTATCCACCATTACTTTCTTGATCAATTGTCTTCTTCCTTTTATAGTTATTGATTTTTACTCTCCTTTCTTTAGTCTTCAATGTGCATTTATGGGGTATAGTCACTCTCCTAAAGGTTGTGTTATGATACTTCTAATCAACATTTCGCATCTTCAAGAACATTATACTTTGATTTTTTTGTTTCCTTGTCTCACTCCTATTTTCAATGATGTTGCTATTCTTCCCAAATTTTCTACCTTGTATCCACGCAATCGCCATATTCTCATCCCTCCCTCCGATGTTGATCCCCACCTGTTTTGGTACCAGTTGAACTACAACGATCTAGTACTATGTCTCAAGGACCTGATAGATATTCACCAAACAGATTTCATTCCTTCCATATGTTTCCTTGACTACTTCTCTCTCTAAAACATCTATTCCTACTTGTTACTCACATGTTGTTAAAGATGTATGTTGGATAAAGGAAATGAATAATCAACTTCAGTCTCTTCAAGAGAATATCACATGGAATATGTCTCTTGTACTCTTAATATCAAACCCTTAGATTGTAAATGGGTGTATTCTTTGAAACTCAATTATGATGTTTCTCTTAATCGTTACAAAACTCAATTAGTTGCCTTAGATAAAAAGCAAGAACATTGAATTGATTATAATGAAATATTTGCACCCATTACCAAAATGAGAACTATCAGAATTATCCTTTCTATAACTACCTCTAATGGATAGTCTCTTCATGAAATGGATGTGAAGAATGTCCTTTTTCATGGTGAGCTAACTAAAGACATTTACATGACTCCTCAAGGTCTTTTCGCTTCATCTGCTGATGTGTGCAAGCTCATACAGTCCTTATATGGTCTAAAATGAGCTCCCATAACATGGTTTGACAAGTTCCATTCTATACTTTGTGGGTTCTCCTTTACCGAAGGCTAATATGCCTCCTCTTTCTTCATCCATCACACACCTATGGACATTTTCTTCCACATGTTGACACTATGGCTATTACTAACTATGATTAGGTATCCATCCAGGAACCTAAACAACAATGACAAACCACATTTCATAGGAAAGACCTTGGTCCCTTGCACTATTTCCTTGGCCTTGAGGTTCATCCAAAATCAGCATATATACCACGGACTTCATCTTTGTGGCTGGTCTCCAGTTAGCTGATCCGGAAGATACTCCAATTGAAGTTAATGTTAAAAATCACCATGATGAGAGTGATCTTTTTCCCGATCCCTTATTATATCGGCAACTTGTGGGCAGTTTATGCATCCACCTAGGTACATAGTATAATTTGCTACTTGAAAGGAACCTCTTAGCGCGATCTATTCTTTCCTAGTGGGACAACTCTTAAATTAATTGGTTATAGTGATGTTGGGCATAGTGTCATGATACTCGGCGACGGTCATTGGTTGGTGCATGTTTCTTGGTTCCAAGTTGATCTCATGGAAAAGTAAGAAGCAAACATGAATCTCTAAAGCATCTACTGAATCGGAATATCGTTTCATGTTTATTGTTTGCTCTGAAATGACTTGGCTTCATGGTCTTTTGACTAAACTTGGATTTCCTCAAGCAGATTCAACGACTCCTTGTGCTGACAATACAAGTGCTACTTAGGTTATTGCAAATATGGTGTTCCATGAGCAAACCAAATATATTGAATTAGATTGTCCCTCTATTTGTGAGGCTTATGATGACCATGTTATATCAATCCTCACTTCAATACTCAGTTTCAGGTTGCAAAGATTCTTACGGATGTTATTCCTTGCCCGTATCATTAGTTTCTTGCAAGCAAATTGGTGCTCCTTGACTAGCCGCATCAACTTGAGGGGGAATGTGAATAAGGAATTGTTGTATCTCCTTAATTATATTAATTTGTTTTCCTAAGAATAAGCTAGACAAATCATGAATTTATTTGTTCTCTTCAATTGTATATAATAACATTCCAAAAATAACAAATCAAGCCATAGGATAGTTATAATTATTAGTAGTTATCTGAAAATGCACCCATCATTATTTATAGAACAAATAACAATAAATAAAGGCATTAAATAATTTTTCCTGACAAGTTGAGCAGTATATTGGAACTTAAAGTCCTACATAGAAGGGATTAGAGCGTGGTTTCAAGTAGAAACAAAATGGTTCTTCTGAAGAAGTGGAAGAATATCCTGCATAGTGATTTTCAGGCATAAAAAATAAACCAAAGCAATTACATAATGTCATTGAGTAGACCATAGAGAACACACTCTACATAATTGGACATCTAATCCCTTCACTTCTGTGTGCGCCACTGCAGTGTTTCTTAAACTTCTGCTTTCAAATTTAACGGATGAGAACTAACTTAACAGACATACTAGATTTCCCTGGCATTTTATTCATTCAGCAGACAACTTTGCAAATTCCACTCTTAGACAGGAAATACAGGAAACACAATAAGAACATGATGTACATGGTTTACCGGAAGGGAAGAAACTTATGGCGTCCAGATCCGCTAAATCGTCGAGGACCTTCAGGATGCTCTTCAGCATGATCCCTATGGTTAAAGCATCTAGCTAGATATGCACCCTGTTGGGCAGCAACCTAGATATAGCAACACATTAAAAATGTACAAGATATCTGACAGCAAAAGGCATCAGCACAAGCAAGCATATTCAGCTACAGATGAAATATATACCTGTGCAGTTGCTGGCAGACTCTTCACCTGTGAATCTGCATGAGAAAGCGCCAGCTTAAATGCTTCAACGTCTATTTCCTTGCTTTCATTCCCTTGCAAATC
Source organism: Phaseolus vulgaris (assembly GCF_000499845.2). Taxonomy (NCBI): domain Eukaryota; kingdom Viridiplantae; phylum Streptophyta; class Magnoliopsida; order Fabales; family Fabaceae; genus Phaseolus; species Phaseolus vulgaris. Next base: position 14,466,927 of record NC_023749.2, read on the forward strand.
TTTCCACAGAGTGCTAAAATCACGCAGATGTTTCTGCTTTAGATAGTGTTCAACTTGCGGATATCGTAATATAATGTCATCCATCACCTCCTGGAATTCTTCAATAGTCAAGGTGCCTGACTTATTTTTGTCTGCAGCCTCAAATATGGTTGTGATATCGTCCTAGAAACCAAGGTAACAAGTTCATTATGACATAGAAAAATTGAATTGTGATTTACATAACTGTATTTCGTTCACACAATTTCCTCAGTTCTCACCTCAGGATAGAAAGTATAGCATAGAAAGTACATGTAACAAGTTTGCTCAGTTTATCAGAAAGAATCAAATGAAAGGCACAATGAGCTTAATTTCATTTTCAAAACCCAATCAAGTTGGTAAAAATCTTTATTCATTCAGAGAGGATACATCACATTTTTGTATTATGAAATAAGCTTAGAAGTCTAAAAAAGGCCTCGTAAAGGCTGAAGGGTTACCATGATTTTACGTTGAGTTATGCTAGAACAATCACCAATGGCATAAACATCTTCACGTCCCTTCACACGCAACCACTCATTAGTTGCTAGTACATGCCTTTCAGCCTGCACATATAGAAATTCTGGCTTATACAGATATGATTATCCATACAATAGTACATTGTGATTTTAAGCCAAGAGAAAAGCACTATGTGCACATGCACATACACAAGAAATGAGAAGAAGAAAGGGTGAGGGAGAGAGCATTCAGAAGAAATGCATGGAATGAATATGAGCACCTGACCAATTTCCTTCATAAAGTCCCTTATAACTGGAAGAGTTGAAATGCCAGTTGACCAGACAACCAATCCATGGGGCACCGAGCAAATGTCTCCTGTTGATTTTGTCTTCATTGTAATTACCTTGTCATCAACACCAACAACGCGGCATCCTGTTTCAACTTCTATCCCATCTCTTGTAAATTTTTGCTCAGCAAATGAACTTATTCTTTCATCAAACCTACAAGATTGAACATGACATTTATCCTAGCTGTGACTTCTAATACAGGCTGAGTTAAGAATGTGAAAGATTTGAAGCCAGACTTCCTTGTCGAAGGTAGATTGGCCTTATTTTATGAGGTTAGCAATACTAGAAATTCAATATAAATGTAAAAGGTGTTGGAATGCATAAACATTAGAAGGCTTGAACTGTTGGGACGAGGAGGAGGTGTAGTGATCTAGAATTGTATGTCTCAACCAAATACCTTACAATCTTCAATAAAAGCTAAAAATAGGATCACATATGTAGGTGGTAGTAACAGCTGGGTATACATTATTGAATTATATGAGTTAAAACTAAAAGGTATTATTGAATTGATTGATAATCTAGTTGTTATTTAATGTCAGACCAAAGACAAAGAATCCGATCCTAAACACCAATCACAAAAACATAAAGCAACATGCAAATGGATCTGTGAGTGGATTTAGTTTGCAATCTAATTTGTCTTTTACGGTAACATTAACCAAATAAAGTGCAGCAGTTCATCCAATAAAGAGCTAATTTCAGATGGATAAAGTCACATTTATAGAGAAGGTTTATTGCAGTTGAAGGAACACTAGATTTAGAACCAGAAGCATTTTAGTTGCTGTATCAAAGAGGTAGCTCTACGTCCAACACAAGTAACATGTTAAATAAATAAAGTTAGGAAGATACCAAAGTTTCAATATTAGCTCCTAAAGTAACCAAAAAATATTTCATAAAGAATTAGAAAGTACTTAAGACAGTTGATGACTAATGCTGTTCTTACATGTTCAAGATGTGATCTCCTGATTGAATCAGTGTTATTTTCACTTTATCTTTAGCAGTGGGATATAGTTTGATTAAATCTTCTAGGACATAATCATGCAGTTCTGCAGCAAATTCTACACCAGTTGGACCTCCTCCCACTACTACAAAATGAAGAATTGACCTTCGCTCTTCATCAGTTATACTAGGAAGAACAGCTTTCTCAAAGCAATCAATAACAGACAGTCTAATCTTCTGAGCATCCTCAACATCCTGTGAGTGATCATAGGGTGCATTTTTGATTAGTTACAGACTGATCAACAAATAAGAGTGTGATTACGGTAATTTATCCTCACCAATAAGTTCAAAGATTCAATGAATCTCCTGATAAACCAACGGTCATAAACAAGCAAAAACAATAGAGTCATTAAATGATGATAAAGAAAAAAAATTACCTTCAGAAAATGACAGTTCTCCTTGACACCAGGGGTGTTAAATGTATTTACTTGTGCTCCTACCGCTACAACCAAGAAATCATAGTCCAAGGAAAATTCGCCACTTCCCACCAAGTTGTCAATATTGGACCGACAGAAAACCTTTTTGTTGGAAGAATCAATCTTGACACATTCTGCTTCCCAAAAGTTTATTTCTCCTTTTCTCTACAATGGGAAAGTGGGAGGACTTCCTTATTAATCATCAAGTCAAAACACCCTTAAGAACAAGAAATGAAAGGGAGAAAAATTCCCAGACATGACCACAAGGTGGTACTGATATGAACAATACACATAACAAAGTGAAGCATCAAACAATCTTGTTCATTACGTTACATGTTCATGTGATGTGATCATTGCTATCTAAAAAGCCATAAATTATTCTTAGAGCTCAGTTTTGTTGACTCCACCTTTTTAATGATGTTTCGGACTGGCTCTACAATGCTCCGTGCTTCAACTGTCCCACAAGTGACACTAGGTAATAAGGGAGTAAATGCAAAGTAATTACGAGGTGAAACAACCTGAACATCATATAATGAAGCATCCAGATCCTTAAGGAAACTGGTAGCAGCCCATCCTGTTCCAAGAACCACCACTTTCTTCTTGGAGGGCCCATTAGCCTCAATACTAGGACGTTCAGCTCCTGTTTGTGATTCTGAGAATGCCACCACACCACCACCACTGCAACTTCAAAGGGCATCCAGACTTAATGAAATAGAAAACCTTTGTTAACTAAAACCTATCACATACAGAATAAGTGCATGCATGAAGCAAGAAATGCAGTAATCGGACAAGATACTATATTAAGAAAAATATGTGGTATTCAGGTTGACTACTTTTGGGAGATTTTGTTCTAACCAAGAGTATTTGAAGAAAGAAGGTGTAACACTGAATATATACAGGAAAAAATTTATATATCTGATGAGACCTAAGGGCTGAAAGAAAGCATGTATAGACTACTACCCTTGGAAAAAGGAATGAGAGGTAATGGTAATGAGAGCAAAGCAGTTGGAGTAGTTACATTACAGAATTGGTTTTGCAGTTAAAGTGTTAAGAGCAGACCTTAGCTTTCATGGTAGTGTAGAGGAGAGATTAGTTTGTAGGGATCCAAGTGTGAATTTAAGTCCTACATTCAATAAAGATGAGAAAGTTGAGCATCACATAAAAAAAGAAAAGTCACACTCACACACCTATTGGCTTAAAGTACTCACACACCTATGGCTTAAAGTTACTGTCAATTCTGGCTTAAAGTTACTGTCAATTCTGGCTTAAAGTTTTGGGTTGAAGGTGGTGTGAATTCTTATGGGAATTTGGCTCGTGTTCCACTGTGGCTCCATTGCCCAAGAAGAAGAACGGAAGTATAGGGATACATTGAATGAAGTAAAATTGCTTGGATCCATTTGCAAGACTAGTCCAACATCAAGAAGGACACTCGTTGAGTAATCTTGATTAACACTAGCAAATGGATCAAGTGAAATAATACAATAATACCCCAAAAATAACTTACTATGCAATGCATATGAATGTAAGTCAATCGACACACTCTCAAGAAGAGAGAACTTCAACCAACAACAACCACTGAAATCTTAAAATAGACAATATTGTTAAAAGTACCCTTTTTATCTTCTTACTGTAGATTAAAACAACATACAAGAAAAATTGATAAAATGAACACCTGAGAGTGCAGACCAGCAGAAAACGGGACGAGCTGAGAACCCTGGAGGCCCTCTTGAAGAAGGAAGCAACCGTCATGATTACAAAAATTGAGATTAGAAGCTTCAACTGCAGAGCTTTGATCTCTGAAATCTGAAGTGTCGCCGTTTGAACTTGAGACAAAGTTCTTGGATCTTAACACGTGGCGTTGACGTGTGGATAGGATATCATTATTTACCATGTAGCTGGAACATGGTTATGTCCCTTGCTTTTCGAACATCATTGATAGCTTTTAGCTTTAGTTCAAAAGACAAATCATTCACAAAAGGAACAGAAAATCTTGTCTAAGAAAAATCAATTCTTTATTTTTCACTTCAGTAACTAAAAGTAATGTGGCATGTCACATTATTTTTTTAATTAAAGAAAATTATGAAAAATCTTAATGTGTAGACTGACAAAATCCAATAGTTTAAAGTTAAAAAAATATGTTATTAAAATAATAATAATATTAATGTATATTTTGCAAATGTTAACAACCAAAAAAATGTCATTTGGATGAGCCGTACAAATATAAAAATTCACTTTTTAAGTACGAGGAGGGCTTGAATATAGTTTTTCGTTAGGTCGTGGAATAGGGAAGAGAAGTTATTTTAAAAGATTTTTATACACTCGTGTTAATGAGAGTTTACGATAATAACAGTAAATAAAATGTAAAGTGGAATATTGTTGATATTTTTAGGTTTTGAAAATATTTGAGATATATTATATGAATAAGGTTGTGATCTATTTTATTTATGCAATTTATATATTGAGTAAAATATACTAAAATATTAAATATTAAAATATATTTATTTTAACTTTTGAAAATTAAATGATAAATGAATATATTATTATTTTTTCATAAAAGACATTATAAAAAATTAAGTTTAAAAAAACATAATTTAAATAAAAAATATTAAAGCAAATATTCTTCATAGATATTTCTTTCTTAACATTGATATGTATATATAGAAATTTTGTCTCAATAATAATTAAACAATATAAAATATACTCAATTTATTGAGTAATACTTCATTATTAATTTTTATTTTTAGTTATTGGATAAATTTCGATAATTAAATTATTAAGTAATGAATAATTATATTTCATTTCAATATAACTATAATAATAAACTATGAATTTAGAAGTGGGTAGGTAGAAGCTCACTTACTCTAAATTTGATGATGTTGTTATTAGGAAAGAGATTGTCGACATTGGAAAAGAATTATTTCTTAGAGTCATTGTGGCTCTTTTTTCATAAAGGAAAATATGTATTTTATGAATTATAAATAAATATCATACTTAAAAAAATTATTCTTTATTTAAGAGACTTACTTACTTTAAGAGTCATGGTAGAAAGAGTTAAGAAAAAGTTCGGCAAAGGGATTTTGCAAAAAACTCTTAGTCCAAGAGATTAAAGAAATAGTTTTGTCAAGTTTTGTCAAGGACAACTTCGTTAGGGGCAGGTGAAAAGATAAGTTCCCCCTAATTCTTGATCCCGAATTCTCATGAGAACTTAGGAAGGTTGCATATTGTGTCTTTGTATATATGTAGAGAGATTATATTATTGAGGAGTTTTTAGGTTCTTTAACATGTGTAGTGATGATTATGTCAGGTTCATAATGGCCTAGACACGTTTTGATGATGATAGGGTGTATAGAAACTTCCGCTAAATGGTACCAACTTCATTTATGTGTAGGAGTACTTCTTTAAAGAACTTAATGTCTTTTTTTCCTTTTTCTAAGTTTGAGTGTTGGATGTTGACCACCATGAACGTGATCACTAGTCGACTTCACCAAAATAATTAGACTTTTTTTAAAGCATTCCAAATTATTTGTTAGTATCTTTCCATTATGCTAACTATAAATAAACTAATGTTCTTTTATAAACTAAAGTACAAATCTGAAGTTAGTTGAGTATCTTCAAGTGGTGTCCAATATGGTCCATTCTTCACCATATATACCTCGTACTTCAAGAAATTTAAACACAAATCTTTAAGATCAAATGTTTATTTGAGGATATATAAAAATCTTTGTTATTTTATTTTTGAAAACACTCCTTAGTTTCACTTCTACAAATTGAGACCAAATAAATTCAAATTTAGGGCTCAATACTTACACAATTTTGAGAAGTGGATAGATATTGAGATAATTAAAAGTCTTCCTTGTCCAATAAGCAACAAAGTTTTTAGTGTGCCCTATGTCAAGAATATTATAGCTTGATTTTTGGATAATATTTTTTTCTTCATGTTGAAGGATTTATGTTTATAATTTGTTATACCTTATCTTATTTTTTTGGTGTGCATATATCATAAGTAAAGGGTTTGATCATAAGCAATTACGCGTCAAGTTTGTGGCTCCTACCTTGAATGATAACTCTTTTTTATTTTAAAAGGGCTCTTAAAGGGGAATAAGGATGAGGCTTGCTCCTTCAACCCATTAATTGAAGCACATCTAAATTTCCTTAAGTCAAGATCGTTATTCCTAAATCTCTTTACTAGATAACTCAAGTTTTGACCTTAAATGCATCTCAGTCAATGACTAGGTCTTCTAAATCACTACCATATATTTTGACCATCTTTGCTTATTAGAAGCAAAGAAGGTCTCTCACTTAGGTGGTCCATGTATCTACTTCCGTACCCAATACAAACTCCTTGTGGCATGTAAATATGAAAGTCAGTATAGTTAAGGCTAAGGGAATTTTTTTGCCTTTTTTATGTCGACTTGTTGAAGACTGTGAACCTTACCAAATGCTTCAAATCTTGAAAGTTATGTTAGTAAGGTGTATGTCGATTACTTATTTTTGAAAAGTGAAAACTACCAAAAAAAGATCAACTATTGAGAAAAGTAAAGAGTTAGAGAAGGTTATTATTGATAATGACATTGGTGTATCACCCAAAACTAAAGAGAACAAGTTGTTAATAGAACAATCATCTTTAGAAAAAAAAAAGGATAGAAGAAGTGGAAACAAAAAATAAAGACCTCTTAGTCAAGATGGAGATGCTAAAAAATAGCTAAAGTAGGTAAGGAAAAGGTTAAGACAGATCAAGCTGAAGTATAAGGTAAGTGTAAGGTTTGAGAAGAGAGTGCAACAAAGTTTTAAGAGAAAGTTGAGGAATGCAAGGGTTGACTTGAAGGTTGAGATAGCCAAGTTGAATTTTGTGGACATGGAGAGTTATAAGGAAGATTTAAAAAAAAATTATGTGTCAAGTTGTGTTGTTTAGTGGATGTCTAGCGCTTCACTTACTTCCAAAATGTTTTCAATGACATGCTAGTTGATGAATAATTATGACTCTTGTAACTTGAAGAATATAAGAAGTAATGTTAATATAAATATTATTAACGAAATTTTCTATTTTTCTTATATTCATTACTTAATCCGACATTACTATTCACTGATAATATTTCTCTAACTTAAATTTGTTGAATTTTGTTAACTTTGCAATTATTTTAACTTAGAGCTGAAATTTTTTATTTTATAATAATCTCAACGAATAATTGTTATTTGTCTTTTAAGAGATTAAAATAAAATTTTAAGTTCATAATTACTAATAAGAGTTTCCTTTCAATTCTTAATTTCACAAATTTTATTTTCATACTGTAACAATAAATATTTTTTTCATCTTCAAATAAGCTTATTATTCAATTCCAATAAGTCTTTCCAAAACATAACAGTTATCCCCTATATATATAAACAGTCATCCCTTATATTATGCTTTTAATCTACTCTCATCTTATAAAAGTAAACATTCACACATTTTTAATGCTTTTAGATTAAATTTGTATATTACAATGTTTTTAGATTAAATTAATATTTAGTGATAAATTTTGAGTTTTCAATTCATTATTTTTTAATTAAAAAACTAAATTAAAATCCATTCGCATACCAAATCAATAAAAACTAAAGGGTAATTTATTCCTGCACCATATCATTTATGATATGCACCCAACATAAAATTTCAAATCCAATATTGTTTTTGATTTCATTTTTGCTTACGAATGCACAAATTCATAAGTGATTTTTATAAATTTTGAATTTTAAAATTTGAAAGGTCATTTTCATATTTTATTTAAACTTCCGGATGGTAATATTCATAAGGGAGTTATGAGTTCTGGATTTTTATATCTAGAATGGTGTGCTGCAAATGGTGTTGAAAATTGAGATCCATAACTCATTTATGTTTGTTTATGAATCTTGACATCCGGAAGATCATTTACATTGTCCAAATAAGCTTTCGGATGGTGAAATCCAGAAGTGACATATTAGTTCCGGATTTGTATATCCAGAACTTTTTGAGTTAACTTACATATATGAATATCTAGAAAACAAAAATTTTAAATCATTAAGGATAAAACGGACATTTCACATCAGTATGTTGGATAGTTTGAATTGATATGGTGTAGAAAGAATCAACCAAACTAAGATAATAATAATAAAATGTGAAGTTGAATATATATAACATATATATTATATATTATTGAGTGATAATAATGAAGTTTAATAATAGAACTTATATTAGGTTCTTAAATGATATTTTATTACCGGTTTTCAAACATCTATAATTTTAAATTATTGAGTAATAAATAACTGTAATTACTTTTAGAATTCGTAATATTCCAGTTTTTTTTCTACATCGTCATTTGTACAATTTGTCAAATTTAGTTATATAGTTCTTCTCTTAAAGCTTTCTTTTTTATCTTTCTTCGTGTATAATAAAATTTCTTTCAAAGTTTCTTACCTCGAAGTTGGTTTAGTAATTCATTTATCTGAACTTCCTTATAATAGTTCTTGTAAATATGCATGATGGACTACGTGACATATGTGGTTTAAAAAATAAATTATAAAATAATATATAATAAAAAAATAATGAAATAAAATATAATATTAGTTGGTTATAAAATTTTAAAAAAGTTAGTTTCTATATTTTAAGCACATTGATGGAATGTGCTGATTATTATTTTTAAGGGAGAGAAATTGGTCATTGAGATACACTTTCTTCTTTATTAGAAAGTCTCTAGAAGTGTTAAAAGGGTCAAGAAGGAGAAAACTAATGTTGTGATTGTCTATTATCAACATATTGAAGAACAAATCTATATGGATCAAGGTAACATATATCAATCTATGAGACTATGAAAATCATATAGTATTAAGAATGTATGATTTTTCATTATTTTTGTCAATTATTTTCACCAATTAATAACCCTACTTTTATTGATGAGAAAATTGATAATTTTATCAATTATATATTTACGCTGCTTAATGACTAAACCTTTAATGGTTTTGCTTTATGTCTCCTTTATTATTTTCGTCAAATTAATAAATTATTGCATTTGAAAAGTAAATTATTCTTCTTTATGATGATTCAAAGTTGATTTGATTGCATAGACATAAAAGTAATAAATTGTTAGTATAGTATGAACAAGTTATATATAATAGCACTAAATATTAAAGTACAATTATAAAAGTATAATATTATCAAAATTATGATAGTGGGAGGAAAGTAACACAAACAACTCCACAATAAGAAACATTGTCCTTGAAATGACATAAAGTAGTTTTGAGGGTTAAAATAAAAATTATAAAATAAGAAAAGTAAATCACAGTCCTTCAATAAAATTATGTACATTAAGAATAATTTGGTAGTCACCAAAGTGACCAAATTAGAATGTTTTGATAAATGTAAAATTTAATAAAATTCAATTACCCATGATTATGTGATGCTATTAATGAGATGATATAATGATTTATACATATCTATATTTTGTAATGGGTGAATTGAAGTTCATTGATTATAAGATGTTTAAGGATCACCCAAAGGTTGATTAATTGTTTATAATTATGAATATGATAATAATTAATTAATATATTTAGTATATCCAAAGATTGCAAACATGTCTAATTGGAGTATATCTAATTACCATTTACGTAAGAATATATATATATATATATATATATATGTGTGTGTGTGTTATGTTTATTAGCATCAATTATGTTTATTAAAATGCATTGTTGGATCACCCAGAGGAGAACTTGAATGAACATTTATTGTTTATATGAATGTTATTTGAATTTGTATTATATGTTTATATTCATAACTCAAAGCATTAAATTGTGAACATTATATGTTATATGCAGCATTTGGTTTTGTCTCTCTCTTCATTCGCAAGTTAATGGACTTAATTTTCCTAAATGGTCTGAACAAGTTTAGTTTCACTTAGGTGTCCTAGATCTTGATTTGTCACTCTTAACTAATAAGCCCGCTGGTATTATTGAGACTAGTAGTGCTAAACAAAGATATTTCCATAAGGTTTGGGAAAGATTAAATAGACTAAGTGATGGAAACCGTTTAGCATCACACAACCATACAATAAGGAGGATGAAGACTTAAAAGTTGTTTATTGATTTAATTGCAAATATGGATCTAAATTGAGCTTTTGTTTATTTTTGTAGGCCCAATCAAGAGGAAAACTCTAGGGTGAAGGAATGTACAAACATATTCAAAAAGTCATCCAAGTCATCAAAACATAAAGTAGAGTTTTGGTCAGAAGAACACAAGAAGACTGAGTTTCTACTGACTAGTCAACATTATTTTTGGGCCAAGCTTTAGCTTAAATAAATTGTATAAAGTTTTTTAGGATTTTATGGTCCATGTATTGGACCTAGTAGCATTAAATAATTGGACCAAATATTTGGGCCAAGTAGTATAGGTTTTTGGGCTTGTATTTGGGCCAATAGTAAAATATGACTAGTTAGAGTTAAAAGTGACTAGTTAGGGTAACAATTGGGCTTCTTTGAGCCCAATGTAACCCTAAAACGTCTAGGGCATATTGGAGAACGAAAATACCTTGGCATGGAGCACATGGATGTCCACATGGCAACATAGGAGTGGAGAGGATTTAACATGGAAGGTGTGAGCTAAACATGGAAAGCATGACTCCACATGACACCTCCTCAGTGGAGAGTTTTATTTTGAATTTTAAACTTTTGGCTCCAAAATGTTCAACACTCTCTCTTATAAATTGAGGTGCTTGACTCTCATTTTGTAAGATTAATCAATGAGTGAATTGCTGCCAAATTTGTGTCAATTACACTCTTGTCTCCTACCCTCCATAGGATAAACGTTTGATCTTCAATTTTCCACTAGACCAAGTCATTAGGCCTCACCTATCACTCTCCATACCTATCCTTCACCTTCAAGGAATCCACAAGCTCTAAGTGAGCTTCTAGTCCGCTACAATCCATGAAGCTTCCGTCAATCCACCAAAGAAATCTCAACGGATGAAGGCACTCTTCCATCATTTGGTATCATGAGTTATGGTTCTTCAAGAGCTAAGTGTGCCTTCTTCTTTTCATTTTAATTTTTGTGTTTGATTCTAGATTCTGTGTTGTTTGTAATCTCCATATTGTCTTGTTATTTTTTAATTTTTAATTTGATTTGGTGTGCTGTTTGGAAATTCCAATCGGTGCATTGTGCTTAATTGTTCTTGAGCAATCCTTGTGTAATTTTGTGTAGGATTCCATATAGTTTTATGTTGTTGTTTTAACTTTGCTTTATTTCAGACTTTCTTGCAATTTTAATTGGTTCATATTGTGTTGATTTGAGTCATTTTTGTTGAATCAAGTGTGTTCAAGCTTTGAAAAATCCAAATCCTTTGTGTTTGATGAAAGGCTAGATGAACTTATTGTTGCTGAGGTGTTTTAGAATAGGATCTGGGGTAGATTATTTGTGTAAATCCACTCTTGATTGAATCCAAAGCTTAAGTATTCTCAAACCTTTTTAATTAAAAGTGTTTTTCAAACTAAGTGAAAAACAACCTGTTGTTTTGTCGAAACAACCGATTGTTTTATACTTAGGTGTTTAGAGAAAGGTTGAAAACTGTTTTTGGTGGTTGACTTGCTGTCAAACCAAAACAACTGATTGATTCGAGCATTCAATCAATTGTTTGTTTTGGAACCATAACAGAAAACTGTTTTGTGCTTTGATTGAGCTTTAAATGATTTTATAACTGAATGCGCTCCAGTTTTAAATGCTTTGACTAGTCTTTGAAAGCAATAAATAGTTTGTTCAGATTATGTAACAAACAAGAACTGAGATTTAATCATAGAAAAATAGATTTGAGTTTTTCACTGATTTTGCTTTTCAAGAGTTGAAGATTGCTTTGAGATTGCTTTGATCAAGAGAGTGTGGAATAGGATTTTCATTTGTATTGATTTCAGATCATTCTGTAACAAGTGTAATCCTTCTGTACTTTGTGTAAACTCTGTGTGTGAAGCCGAGAAGTGTTGTGTGCTCTTGAGGTTGTCAAGATCAACATTCTTGGTGGTGTTTGTGCTGAGCCAAAGGGGTGTGTTTTGAGGGGATCAAGGTCACTTCTTTGGTGGTGTTGTAAGTAATCTAGGTTTGGTTACTTAGTGGATTCCCCAGTAGTTTCTAGGAAGACTGGATGTAGCTCTTGGTTTAAGAGTGAACCAGTATAAACCTGTGTGTGCAATCTCTCTATCCCTTAAACTCTTTAATTTCAATTTATATTTGTTAACTGGTATAAACAACCGATTGTTTCTGCGAAACAACCGATTGTTTTTCTGGTGTTGTGCTAAATTACTTTGTGTTTTAGCAAACTGAATTCTGAATCAAGTTTTTCTCGAAGGAATTTCATTCTAGACTAAAAAGATTGTGAAAATCCTCTTTAAACCATTCACCCCCCTCTAGTTTAAAGTCATACATTCTAACAATTGGTATCAAGAGCTTGGTACTTGAAAGATACTCAAGTTTGATCCGAAAAATCTTTTCCAATGGCTGGAAAACTATCTTTCGAGGAAGGTGCTTCAATCAACAAAACCTTTATTCTGTGGTTTGAACTATAAGTATTGGGAGGCTAGAATGAAAATCTTTGTTGAATCCATTGATCAAGGAATTTGGGATTCAATCGAAAATGGCCCTTTCATTCCAAAGCTTAAAAAGAATGGATCTTTTATTGCAAAACCTTGGTCCCAATGGACCAATGAAGAATGTAAGATGGTCAAGTTTGATTGTACTGCTCAAAACATAATAGCTTCTGCACTGGATACTAATGAGTTTTTCAGGATATCAAAATGCAAATATGCCAAAGAGATGTGAGACATACTCAAAGCTACTCATGGGAACATCAATGAATCAAAGGAAGTAAGGACAAGAAGTCAAGCACGAAGGAAAAGAAGGCAAAACAGAAAAAGCCTCAACCTCTGCTTCATGGCCAAAAAGGAAGATGATTCAAGCAGTGTAAGTTCCTCTAACTCTTCCAATTATGAAAATTACAGTCAATTGCTTCAAGCTTTTCAAGAAACACATGAAGAAGCTAACCGATTGGCCCTCTTGAACAACCGGTTAAAGGGAATGAATAGCTGGCTTGAAAACATAGTCAAAACACTGGAAGAGGAATTGGAAAATTCAAAAACAGATTTTGAAAACCTTGAAATAGTTTACAAAAATTCTTTTTGCAAGTGTGATACTCTTATTTGTGAAAATTGTGAAAATCTTGAAAAGAAAGTTCATTATCTTGTTAAAACTGTGGATAAGCTTTCAAAAGGTCAATCCAACTTTGAGAATGTCTTGGCATTTCAAAACTGTGTTTTTGGAAAAGCTGGACTGGGTTTTAACCCATAGAACAAGCAAGATAGATTTTCAAAGTCATTTTCGAAACTGCCAGAAAAACAACCGATTGATCTGTCGAAACAACCGGTTGTTACATGCTTCTATTGCATGGAAAGAGGCCATTCTGTCAAATTCCGTAAAATCAGAAAATATGTTGTTCCTAGGGGCTTTATGAAGTGGATTCCCAAATGTTGTAAAGGTTCAAATGATGAATGTAAACCAAATGGACCCACATTCATAAGAGGGGACCAAATCTTTTTACTTGAAAATCTTCTTTGTAGGAAATCTTGAAGGAGAGCATGCAGCAATGGTACCTGGACAGTGGGTGCTCAAGCACATAACTGGGACAAATCAAAGTTTCTAAGCATATCCTTTAAGTAAGAAGGGCACGTTACCTATGGGGACAACAACAAGGGGAGGATTCTTGGAAGAGGATCCATAGGAGACAAAGATATCTTGGTCATCCATGATGTTCTCTATGTAGAAGGTTTAAAGCACAATCTGCTGAGCATTAGTCAATTGTGTGACAAAGGATATCAAGTTATCTTCAAAACAAACTCCTGCGAAATCTGTCTTCCCAACACAAAAGAGGTAATGTTGATTGCTAAGAGAATCAATAATGTTTATCTTTTAGATATCTCTTATCCTTGTTCAATTGGTTGTCTTCTATCCAAGCATGATAAGTTTTGGCTTTGGCATAGAAGAATTGCTCACATTCACATCAATCACTTGAACAAGTTAATTTCTAAAGAGCTTGTGATTGGGCTGTCCAAACTCAAGTTTGAGAAGGACCATAATTGTGAAGTTTGCCAAAACGGAAAACAAGTGAAAAACTCTTTTAAAATAAAAAATGTTGTTTCTTCTTTAAAACCTCTTGAGCTACTTCACATGGATCTTTTTGGAGCTTCAAGAACCATGAGCCTTGGTGGCAACTATTATGCTATTGTTATTGTGGATGATTTTTCTAGGTTCACTTGGACTCTCTTATTGGAATAAAAAAAGTGATGCCTTCTCTACATTCAAGAAGCTTGCTAGAAGATTGCAAAATACAAAGAACAGCAACATAGGCTCAATAAGAAGTGATCATGGAGGTGAATTTCAAAATGAAAAGTTTAGCAAGTTCTGTGAAAAGATGGGAATTATGCATAATTTTTCAGCTCCAAGAACTCCACAACAGAATGGTGTAGTGGAAAGGAAGAACAAATCCCTTGAAGAATTAGCTAGAACAATGCTAAGTGAATCTTCTCTTTCCAAGTATTTTTGGGCTGATGCTGTTAGCACTTCATGTTATCTGATGAATAGGGTGCTAATAAGGCCAATTCTGAAGAAGACTCCCTATGAGTTCTTCAATGGAAGGAAACCAAACATCAACCATCTCAGAGTTTTCGATTGCAACTGCTTTGTCCTAAACAATGGAAAGGAAAACCTAGGAAAATTTGATGAAAAAACTGATCATGGTATCTTCATAGGCTATTCTCTAAATAGTCATGTTGTCTTTGATGAAGTGGATCACAAAAGCATTCAAATCTCAAAGAACAGTGCTGAAAAGGATGAAGAGAACATTGAAGAACAAATCTACACACTTATTTTCTTATATATTTATTAACAAATACATATATTAACATA
The DNA here is from genome assembly GCF_000499845.2 of Phaseolus vulgaris. NCBI lineage: Eukaryota > Viridiplantae > Streptophyta > Magnoliopsida > Fabales > Fabaceae > Phaseolus > Phaseolus vulgaris. The sequence goes on from NC_023749.2 coordinate 14,482,103, forward strand.
TGTACATTTATGAACAAACCTGTATGCACACCTATTTTCTTAATATATTTATTAACAAATATTTATAGTTATGTACAAATGTTGATATATAAATAATAAATTACTACACATAACTTTATAAATATATGGTCTTTGCGCATTATAAAAAAATAATTATACATAGTGATTTTTAAAAATAATACCTTCTTAACCTGTATGCACACCTACTTTCTTATATATTTATTAACAAATACATATATTAACCTATGTACATTTATGAACAAACCTGTATACACACCTATTTTCTTATATATTTATTAACAAATACATATATTAATCTATGTACATTTATTAACAAATATAGGTAAAGCTATCAATATTTAGTTAACATAACAAATAAAATTTTAATTACATATTAATTTTTGGTTATAATGCCCAACATCTTATATATGTATCTGTATTTTTTAATTTTTTATTAATCTATGTATCCACATTTTATACATATATATAAAAAATACATAACTTTATAATAAAATTAAAAAATATATTTAAACTAATATTTAAAAAATACAATTCACATAAAGTATTAATTATTTATTTGAATATTAATATTAAATATAAATATATATAATAAAAATAAAATATACAGATACAATAATACCTTTAGATATTAATAGTTATTATTCATAACTTTAGTTTTTAATAGATGATTGTTTAAGAAATTGGTGTACATTTGTTTGAGTTGAAAGTAAAAGAGTGGTACTAGACAGCAGAAAGCATAAGCTTCACTGCCATCTCCCATAGATCAAAATGGCAGCAAAGAAAGCATGGAGAATCGTTCCGAGACCCCTTCTAGAAACCATCCTCAACAACCATGCGCAGCACCACCGTGTCCCCCAACCCCTCCTCCTTCACGGCCCCAGAGGCGTCGGCAAAACCACCCTCATTCTTAAACGTATCTCTCTCTCTCTCTCTCTCATTTCTCTCCCTCTAAGAACCATTTCACGTTTCCCTCTTCTTCTTCGCAGGTTTACTCCCCGACTGGAATAGAGGCCCTCATCTCACGGGTTACGTTGACTTCGCCGACCCAATGAAAGACGACCCGGGCCGATCACACGGCCCGTGGGCTTCCTGCTCCACCTGCCCTCCGCCCCGCCTCTCGGACTGTCGCAAAATCCTCGAGCATTGCCTGGAGTCCATGACCGAGAAGGGTGTCCGTGCAGGGACCATCAGCTCCCAACAAATATTCACTACCCTAAACAAATGGCACGGTCTCTCCACCGCCCTCCGCCAGGTGCTGCAGAGCAAGTGGCGTGCTTCGGGCAGGGCTTCGCCTGCCGCGCTATGGGACCGGGCCGTATTGGCTATGTCCGGGCAATGCACGGCCGCGGAAGTTGGTCGGATTTTGGGATATGGAGAGAAGGAGAAAAATGATTTGTCCTTTGAGGAGGCTTCTTACATGAAGGAATCGGTTGTAGCACTGAAGCTCGCGAAGAAGGTAATCGAGTTTCAGCAAGGGTGGAGGGCCAATGCCATTTCACATATGAATCACACCGGTGTGTTCTCCAGGACTTTGACACATTCTTGTACTGATTGGCCTTGCTTGTTGTTAGAGTTGTTGTCACAAGCTGCTGAAATTGATCATTTTCAGGTACTTGATGTTTTGCAAAATACTCAATTTAATCAAGGTTTGAAATTGCACTCTTGAATGCCATTATCTTCACTTCTGGCAATTGTGGGCTGGTTTAGCCTCAATTGCTGTTGCTGTGACCTCCAAAACCATGATGTTGCAATTGCAGTTGTGGTTTTGGAACATAATTATAAACCTTGAATTAAATTGTTGAATATAATAAAGATGCATTTCGTACTTGTATACATCCAGAAACGATTTTTTTTTGTATGTTGTATGCTTATTTATCTATGCCATGATGTTCACGTTGGATTGTTTTTATTTTTTTATTTTTTTTGCATAGTGTGTTAGTGACATGAGATGTTCAAACTGACGATATATTCAAGTAACTGCAGCCAAAGCTGGTTATTAACAATATTGAAGTTCTAAAGCAAGCCACGGTAAACAACAAGTTATCAGTCAGTGGACCCCTATATCATGATAGTCTCATTTGGAGAATGATTGCTTTGGGTGCAAACGAGCGCTGTCTGCCTGTTATCCTGGTGACATCTGATAGGTGATTTTCTTATGTTAAACTTTGTTCCCTTTCTTCTCACATTTTGTCGCAGTTTACCATACAAAGTTCTTATAACATGCTGGATTTTGATTTTTTTTTTTGCTAATTTTGTTTATATTTTTTTACTTTGGAATCTTGTGGTTGTCAAATCACATAATTACTTTTTTCGAATTGAAGGCACTACAATCTTTTTAATAGATATATCAACTTTTGACTATGGGGAAACTATTTATATTTGTTGAAAGGATTAGTGACAAAACATGGTAATTGAATCGGGATACAAGTTCTGTATCAAAGAGCTTATATTTTGAATTGTGTCGTGAATTGTAAGATTCATGAACATTAAAAATGCAAGTATACAGTTAATAACAATCACACAGTCAAAAAGAGTGGTTGTATCTGTATGTATTTAATGTATTTATGCTGCACAATTTGAGCAATACAACCTCCAAAAATAACTGCTGTTGCTGCATAAAATTCCTATAACATGCAACTAAACAAATTTTGCATTATAGCCATTCAAAAAATAATTGTTGTTTCTGCTATGTGTAGGGTACAGACACAGGTATTCTTATTTATAATAAAGAAGAAATACAATAATAAGGAAAAAAATCATATATCTAACGTAATCACTCATATATGTAACAATATCAAATGATAAAGGCCACCGCTAGATGCCAACACTAGAATAACTAGAACCAATTCTAGTATTTTTTGTATCAGTTCATTACTTTTGTAGAAACCATATTTTGTGACGATTTCAAGTAGTCAATTATGATTGTGTTACTTTAGTAAGTCTAACATTGAACCGTATATTCAAGAACTAAATGTTTCATGTTGGGTCTAGGTTGATTTTCATGTTATACACATTCACGTATTCTGAATTCTTTGTTCTTATGTATTTGTGCTAATTTAATATTTGGTGTTGCCCTTTCTACATTTATTTTACCTTGGTATTCTTTCTACTAATTCTAATACCTTGTTATTTGCCCTAGTTACTACTCATATGAAGCTTTCTTGGAGTTTGGATATAAGGAGATATTTATCTCACGCGAGGTACTTGAACAACTGCTTTTTCCTCCTTTGCTCTTTCTTTCTACACACACCAATATACACAAATCATTATGAGAATTTGTCTATGACATTAAGTTAAGATACATGAACGAACATGCTCATTACTCCTTCAAATCAAGCATGTAAAAAAAAATATAAGATTAGTCTAGAACTGTATTTTATAGATGTCTACCTTCCTTTCCATGGAAAAATGTGATTGGTAACATGGTAAGATACACTATGCTACCTTTTGAGGTTAAGTTTCATAGGAAGAAAAGTTGACGATAAACACAAAATGAATCAATGTTATCTACAATGGCCAAAGTGGCTGCTATTGTGGTGGTGAGGCATGAAAAAATGTTTACGTGTTGCAATTTTGAATTGTGGTTGGAGCATTTGTGACTAGGGGTGTTGCAAGGCATAGTTGTGATTGCGTTCTTAGGGTGATTTAGGGTTTGTCATTGAGTTCTGCTTGAAATCTTGAAAGTACCATCACTTTTTAATTTTTTGTGATGGCATATTTTGGTTTCCACAATGTTTAAATGTTATTTAGCTTCTAAAAAAGCTTAATCCTACCATGACCCTAATAAAAAATCACAAGGATAGAAAAAGGCAAAGGCGTGTCTTTTTGTTGGTGTTTCTCAAATCATCTTGATAAGAATGATGACTTTTGTTAGAGTAGTTTATATTATCTTCTAAGCAAAAACTATTTTGTACTAGATCTAGCTGTGACCTAGAATCCTAGGGGCAAACTCATATTTTTTTCTTTCTCTTTTCTTAAGCTTCTATTGTAAGTGACTCATATATATATATATATATATATATATGAATTTGAATAAGTAGAGAGATTGAAGTTAAGATCTTGAAGTGAAGATCACTCAAGCTATTTTCCTCATATAAAAGTTGGTATCAGAGTGGATTGATCTCGCTTTGCCCGTATTGTTCGGTGCCACAGCATTTGCGGTATGGGTGTTGGAATTTCCCATATTGCTTATCTCAATTTTTGCGGTGTTGTTATATTCTAGCTGGAAACTTTACTTAATGCTAATTGGTTTTGAGATAAAATCTAACAAGGAGTTACATAGTGAATGTATTAGAGAGAAAGTTATGCTAGCATCTATTGTAGAAAAGTTGGTAGAAGTCCTCTAGAAGCCCTAAAAAAGAGTGTAGATGGGAAGTATCTTATCAACTAGACATATTGTTGGAGATCCCACGTCAACTAGATATATGACCAAATAATAGTATATAAGTAGGTTAGGTTCAATTATGATGTGAGTTGATTTGGAAAATGCACACATTGAGTTTTTGGTTTTTCTTGGATTAGAGTTTTGATTGGTGAATACTTAGTGAGGATTGTCACTACTGGTCACAAATTTAACCAAGTGGTTAAGTAAATGTGAAGGTTCTCTTCAAAGAGTAAAAAGAAAAGACACCCAAGAAATGATAGAAAACGGAATTACACATTAAAATTGAGAGAGAATTGGCGAAAATGGAAGAGAATTGAAAGAAATAAGAGAAAATGGATCTTATGCGGTTGTAGCATCCATGATGGAGTGATGGAAGGAATCCCGCCACTTGGGGGAGGAAAGCTCCAAGATAAGACTCAGAGGAAATATTCACTCAAAAAATCACTCGAACAATGTTTCTTTACTCAAAATCTAGTGTGTTTTACAAGAGAGCAAGGCACTCTATTTATAGCCTAAGGTGTTGTGTGGATTAGCAATGGGAGGGAAATTCAAATTCAAACTAAGCCTAACAATGCCCCTAATTAGGCGCCATTAATTGTGGATCTAGAAGAGCACATGCTTCTCACATTTAAGCATGTGCTTAGTGTGAGAAGTGTGACTTTGGCGACACATGGGGAGATCTTTCTAGAAGTTAGGTAAGCCCAATTTATGCTATTTAAATCCTATTCTACCGAAATACAAACCAGGGAAAAAAGTTGGTGCTCAAGTCCAATAATTTGTGCTCTGCTCCTGGTAATCCTTTGAGGCATAATGGGCTCTGAGTCACTGGCTATGGACGAGTCTGACCTAGCCCTGTGTTCTGTGTCATGTTTTTGGTCATCCTTTGTTGGGAAAGAAAATAAGGACAATATATGGAGGGTGTATAATAGGAGGAAATTTAAAAATAAAGGATAAGGGGGTTAGTTAGTTACGGGAGGTCTTTAAATAAACACGAACCCGATAAGGGAGGGGGTAGCTGATTGTATGTGTAAAGTGGTGACAGGATAATACTTGTGTGAAAGGAACTGTTTTCCTTTGTAAGTGTTATGAGTGTTTTGTGACAGTGCTGGAATAAAAACAAAGTTATTCATTTTTTTAACTTTGTTCTTTGTGAGAATCTTTATCTTTCTTTCTGGGAACCTAACATTTTGGTCTGACTTGCCGGATACAAAAAAATAGAGGGAGGAAGAGAGGATGGAACAGAGGAAAACGACATTGGAGAAGTTGACCAGCGAACATGGAAGATGGATTTCGGAAATGAGAGCAAACATTATTGGGTTGAAGGAAAGCATGTTGGACCTGAAAGGAATAAAAGAAATGTTGCGGGACATCATGAAAGGGGACAAAATGTCTGAGGGGGGAGAGTTCGGTGAATGGCGATGAAAGGAAGGAAGAACGTTCAAGACAGGGTAACAAGTCTGATGCAGAGGATGCAGGGGAGCTGAAACTGTGGTCTTGGAGGGTGGACTTACCAATCTTTGAGGGTGTGGATCCAATGGGGTGGCTAGCCAGAGCAAAATAATTCTTTGAGGTGCAAAATGTCTCAGCCAACGAAAGATTAAAACTCTCACACCTTTCTTAAACATGTTTTTGATGGTAGCTTGTGTACTAAATACTCTCTTAATTATATTTCTAGGACTACGACTTTTGCCCAATGCTTCATTGCTTTTTTTTTTCTCACGAGCTTCTGCCATTTCCTCCTCCATATTAAGGCTTCATTTCTTGTTTAAATTTTGTTGCAAACCAAGAACAATTTCCCACATTTTCTTCTTCACTTGATTAGTAACATCCTTGCAAGCTCCAACATTATTTTGAGTACCAACTCAGTGATGTTTTCAACCAATAAACTCCCCCTGTTATTACCTTTTGATAGTATTTGCATTGAAGTTTCCTAGTATCCTTAACAACTGAGATACAATGCTTCCAAGCTATATCACTCCTATTTCCTGGAGCAATTTTTGGAGTCACGGATGTATAGGAGTTTGAAGTTGGATTTGAAGTCATTTTAACGATTGGGAGTGCAGATTGGGTGCAGTGGAAAAAATAGAAGGAGAAAAATGGATTGGACTGCACTTTGGATGTAGTGCAGTTTGGTTTACTATAAAGGACAAATAGAGTGGTGTGGTGTTGTGAAAAAAAGTAGAGGGAGAAAGTGTAATTGGACTGCACCTTGGTTTATTATAAACTGAAGAGCAGAGTGGTGCGGTGCGGTGGAAAAAAAAACGAAGGGAGAAAGATGGATTGGAATGAGAGTGAGTGGAGTTTGCAAGTGAAATTAAATAGCTGATGAAAGAGCGGAAATTTCTTTGTTTTGGGGAGGGTAAAGCGATGTTGAGAGCAGTAGTCGTTCGTGGCAGCATGGTGCCTAGTTTCTTGATTATTTTAGGAAGTGGCAATTTTTCACTTTTGGAAGAGAGGAGTCACAGTTTTTTTCCGTTATGCAATTGGGCTTTGGAAGCAAAATAACTGGGCTTTTGGGTTACAAATTGGGTCATGCATCCCAACCCAATAAAAACACTGGAAGCTTACCTAAGAGCTGCCACGAAGACGTGTCACATGCATGGTGCAGTGAGGAGTGTCGAGGTGCCATTGCTAGTAACATTGCCATCGTGAGAGGTGTTGCTGCGAGTAACATCGACGCTATGAGAAGCGCCGCTACGAGGTATGTTGAGTCTACGAAAGGCGTCGTTGCTGTGAAGAACATCGCTGCGAAGTGATGAGCTCGAGACAGACACTGCCACAAGAGGGTCTGCATTACGTGAGTCGCCACTCACACGAGTTGTGATGGCGCGAGATCGGAGAGGGAGAAGAAGATCGTAGACTCATTATCTTACAATTTGAATTGTGCTTTTGACTATCATGATTATATTGCTTCTTCCTACAATTTAGTTGTGAAGGTGATTTTGAGATATGCTGTCCTTATAGTTGTGTATAAGTTCTTTTTCATTTGTTATTTTGTATTGTTTAGTACATATTATTCATGAACAACTTTTGCCTGGCAGACCTTTGGATGGACGCCACAAGAAGCCAAAATGCACATGGTCACGGACTACTTTAGTCTTTCAGAAGTATGAATATTTCATAACAATTAAATAATTTTTATATTATTGCTTAAATTCTTATTTTAGTTCCAAGTAATCATTGCAAGCTTTAATTAATATTTCTTAAATTCAGTGGAAAGTGATTGCTGAGGTACTTGGACCAAATCCTCGACATCTATTTGAACTTTATGCACTTAAACAAAGCAATTATCCTCCGCTGTAAGCGTTTCTTTTTTAGTTATTTTATATACAGTTATAAAAAAACTATTATAAGCAATATTACTCTTTTGACCATTATCTGCAGGTGTTTTATATTAGCATAGGTTCTGTACCATTGTTACACATCAATGGAACTGTATGTCTTACTAGTTCATGCTTTTGCTTAACTGTAGACGAACAGAAGACAAGGCTAGTAGTACCTTCGAGGACATTGTAGATGCATATATAGCGTATTTGCAAGTAAGTTCAAAATTGGGCATGAAATATATCATCTTTCAAAATTGGTTTAATTGGAATGCCTACTTGGATATTTACCCATTGTATACATTCACAGAATAAAGCTCTTTTGATTATAACAACTTCAAATACATATCTGTGAAAAATGGAACCACTGCCTTTTATTTTTAATTTGCCAAACAAATGTGATATGATACATTCTTGGGATTATTCAAGAAAACCTCATAAAATGCAGGGTATATTTTGTAAATTGCATTAATTTTGCCACAATTACAGTAATGCAATAGCATAGGACATTTTCTCCTATGAAGAGATAAATTTCAGTTTCCATCATTTTTGACAAAAGTTGACAAGATGGGTGGATATATAAAATATTCTTTCCTTTCTGTCACTTTTTTCATGTATAAAAGCAGAATAGAAAGTGAATTTTAATTTTATAATCAAAAGGGTTTAAGTACCTAAGAGAAGATATAAAATGAATTGCCAAAAAGCAATGGGTTTTAGAACAAATAACTAACCAACCCTTTCTTTTTTATAAAACTCATGTTAGGCATCACTATGAATTTTGACATCTCATGGTTGACAACTCAAAATCCACCAATCAACTGCCATCACATGAAACATAACATAAAAGAGAAAAGAAAGGAGTATAAAACATGGGGGGACCAAACCAAAACACATATAAGAAAACAGAACACAACATAAATACAGAATAAAGGAAATTGGTATCTGTTATGGAAAAAATCCAAACTAACACAAGGAGGCATCACAAAGTACATCACTAGTGAAAGGCATGAGTGCATAAAAAATCAGCAATTAAGCGATCAAGCTTACTGAGATAGGTTTTTATATCACGGTCTTCCAGCTTTAGTGAAATATGGTTGTAGACAACATTATAAAGGCTATGATTGTCATTGAAGTAAACTCTCTCAGGTTTGTTCCAAACATCATAATAGGTCGTAAAAGCTTGGTATTGGGGTTGCAATTTGACATCATTGGAGAACCAGAGAATGCTACGCAAAGAGACATCAATTTGGTTCCCTCAAGCTTGATCAATGCTGGGAATGTCTTTGGTGTGTTTCGTCAAGTGGTTGTGACAAACTTGACCTTGGAACCACAACTGGACAACAGCAGCCCAAGAGCTGTAGTTACTTGTCCCAATTAGTTTTTCACATGGAATTAGCGGAACAGTAGTAAAAGTCATTCTAGAAGTGATATTTAAGTTCGAGCTGCCAAAAGCCATGGAAAATGAACCCAAAAGGGGCTCTTGGGTGTGATGAATGAAGCAGAGGGAGTGTTGTCAAGTAGGTTATGTTGTAAAAAGGGAAAAACTGCAATTTGTTACGGGCTTGTAAAACACATGTTAGGAAGAAATTGTGTGTGAGCACGTGAAGCGATAAAACAGAGCGACAAACAAAGGGTGGTAGTCGTCCAGAGAAGGTGGTTATGGTCACAACGACCACCAAAGGAAAAGAACACTCGGGGATGGAGGAAAAGGGCACTCAGGGGTTGGGGATATTCACCCGAGAGAAAAAAAGGAAAAGAAAAAAAGATAGGGGCCTTTTGTGGATTGAGAAACCTAAACTACCATATAAAGAAAATGTTAGCTGAATGTTGTGTGTGAAATGCAGACCACAATATGTATTTATAGCACTTTACATAATCAAATACAATAAGTTCTTACCTAATAATCAAGAATCAATGATCCTAATTTCCTAGAATCTGTAATAGCTAATGACTAATAAATCTATAATAGCTAATGACTAATAAATCTATAATAACTAATGAGTAATTACATTCTAACAGATAAAACAGAGAATGATCAGCATCACTTTGTATCATTCCAACTGCTGGATGAGAGTTCGAAAATGCCCAAGCCATGGACATTGAGGCCATATAAGGACCTATGTAGGTGAAATAGCATATTAGATGACTTCCCCTAGCAACAAATCCAAGAGGTTGTCATATAGAGCAAACAAGGGAGTTAAATGCTTAGAGAGCATGATAATTGTCGATGAGGAAAATGGTCATTGCATAGCAAGGCAATGCTAGTTGGGGTGGTTGTTGATTGTAAAAAATGTTAGTGGTGAACTGTAATGCTAACAACAAACAATAATTCCGACGATAAAGGATTACTACTACGGTGGACAATACTTTGATATTAAGAGATACACTTGTGAATGGTGATGGCAATGATGAACAGGGAATTAGAACGAAATATTTCAATGATATTTCCTAATGAAATCATATCATATCTCCTTATGTAATGTGATCAATTCATATCTCTAAAACTTTTTGTGAGCAAGAATGTTGTCTCTAGTTATGCTCGTTGTAACCTTCCTTGGGATTATTATTGTGCATTCTTGCTCTCTTTCCTCTTCATTCATGCACTTATCATTATTCATGCTCAAGTCCAAGTTCAACTATCTGATATGATCACCAAGCTGAACTTTTCTGCACTAAGAGACAAACTCAATGCTTGGTTTGTCTCAATTTCACCGTACTCTGAGCTTGAAGGGGAATAATAGAGTATACTTGTACATGTCAATGGCTGAGTCAGCTCTTACGCAGAGTTAGTTAGCGCTGTCATTTTGTTATGACAGCTGGATTTTGTTTGGTTAGCTAGTTGTCATTGTGTTATGATGACCATATTTAGTTGGCTTAGGTCTAGCCTGTTGCAAGGTTATTCTTCTGTATAAATAACTGAGCTCAATGGCTACTCCTCTGTGTGTAATCAATCCATTTTTACAGTTTAATAAAATTTCATGTTATCTTTTCACACATAAATTATTTACAAATAATAAAAAATTAAATTAGGAAAAATATGATGAATTAAAATAAAAAGACAGAATATTTGTAGTTTTTCCTGTTATTCTGGTGGAGGTTGAATTTGTGGACTGCAATTTTTTTGAAAATCTAAGGTGTGATGTGATATATTATTTTCTTTTTGTTTTTAATTAACTTCAATTACTTTGTTGGTCTTCTCTCTTCTGTATTCGTGATTAATGACATGTTATTATTCAACTTCATTCAGATTACTGTTGTGAATCCTGCTATGGATAGAGCTTTGGAGTTCTTGCAAAAGTTTGCAATTGATGTACACAATGGAAAGATTTCAGAAGACAGATTACGTTTTGGTGCAGCTTGGAGGCATCCCCCACAAATCGATGACCCTAAGTTGCACAAGCAATGGGCAAAGCTTCAATTAATAGATTTTGTTCAGTCTTTGGCTAATACAGAATTTGCAGTAAGCTTTCTTTTCTTTTATCAGTTTGTATAGTTTTTTTGAAAATGAAGACACTGGAGCAAAGTTATATAAAACATAAAAAATGCATACAAAAACACAATGCATGGAATGCAAAATTATGGGATAATGTCCCTATTTTTTCAGTTTTTGTTTGTTGAAGGTGAGTTTTAGGCTTTACTACGCTACTTGTTACATGTAACAAATGTTAAAAGTGGGTTCTTACATACCTAAAAGTTATTATAATTATTGTCATGTTTTATAATGGCTGTTGGCAGTACTCATGATGGACTATTAGAGTTTTTTTTTATATTTTTGTATATTAGAGTTTTAAGGAGTGTCAAAGTATTATTTTCCTTTGCTTAATATAGAAAAGGACTTTTTATGTTATCTATTTATTACTATGCAAAGATGTGATTGGAATATGTTATGTAATGTTGGTCATTGTCTTCGAGCAGGTCAATTACCGAAGTGATTATAGTGAAGAAATCTTTGATGATCCATCTACGATTGCTATGTTACAGGTATGTTATTCTAGAAAAAGCCATTGGCCTTTCAGAATCTTCCTTGTCAAATTTTATATTACTAGCTCATTCAATTCGAAGTTTTGAGATGTAGATGATCATTAGTAGTTATTTTTGAAAAATGTTTATTTCAATAATTTTATTTCTTGTTTTTGTGATAGGTTGTTTATTATGGTAAAAATTTAAGTTGAAAATTAAAACCATCAAATACAAGTGTTGGTGAATTATTGAACCTTTTAATACTGAACATCTACAATAACAAATTAACCTAAATTCTTTGAAATATATTGTCAAACTATAAGAAAAGGATAACCATTGAGTTGAAATCGTGTTTGTGGCAATATTGGTGATTTGTTTATATTGGTAAAAAGAGATCAATACAATAATTAAAAGCTATTTTATATCATATAATAAAAAAGATATGATCATAGAATAATATAGATATTGTTGAATGTAACGAGCTTAGCCCATAGTTTATATTATTCTGTTATTATGTTATTAATTCTGTTCTTATTTTCATCCATAAATAAAGATCCCTATGTGTGTATTTTACACAAGGGATATCAATCCTATATTTATTTTCTTCATTCTTAACAGATACGATCTTTGATATATTCATTTATAATGATATGATCCTAATATTGTAATTATAACACTTCCCCTCAAGCTAGAGCATATAAGTCATATGTACTCAACTTGCATACTACACTGCAAAATGTTAGGATGAGTCATAGCGAGATAGTTCAGGTTACCTACTAACTGTTTGTATCTCAGGATCTGAGTACGACTCTACTTTTATGTGGTACAAGTTTGATACTTGGGTTTACAAGTGTACATCCCTATTTCTTCTAAAATATCCAGAGCATATTTCCTTTGTGATATGATCAAACCACCAGTGGAGTTAGCAACTTTAATACCTAGGAAGTACCGTAGTTTACCAAGGTCTTCTATCAGGAACGGTTGAGTAAGATATCTTTTTAGAGATGATAAAGATGACACACCTTATCAGACATCCCCCTTTGAGCAACAAATCTAAGAGGTTGTTCTATGTATACTTCCTTATCAAGTTAACACAGTCGAGTGAGTAATGGCTGCCATGTAGAAAAGAAGGATGACAAATGTCATTGTAGCAATAGGAAAGGTTATTATAATCTTGTCTATAGATCTTTATAAAACTTATGGCAACTAGACCAACTTTATATCGATCAATGTTCCCATTAGATCCAATTTTAAGAGTATACAACCATTAACACCTAACAAATGTTTTTCTAGCTAGAACAAAAACCAACTCCCAAGTGCCACTACTTTCGAGAGCACATATCTCATCAATCATAGCTTGTTGCCACTATGGATGGATAAAACTTAACTGGGAGACTTATAAATCGAAATAGAAGAGAAAGAGGCCAAACAAGTATAATGTGTATTAAAGGAAAGAATAGGGTAAATCCCTTGTGTATATTGAACACATAGGGTTATGTTTATATAGGAAAAAGAAACATATGGGCTAAGCCCATTACATAAATATGAGATATCTAACAATATCTATAATATCTCATAATATCAAATAATATCTAATAATATCTAATTATATCTAATAATATCTAACACTCCCCCTCAAGCTGGTGCATATAGATCATATGTACCCAGCTTGTTACAAATGTAATCAATCCTAGGTCCTCGTAAGTTTAGTAAAAATATCTGCTAATTGATTATTTGAATTAACAAACTCAGTCTTGATATCTCCTGATATAATCTTTTCTCGAATGAAATGACAATCAATCTCAATATGTTTTGTCCTTTCATGAAAAACTGGATTTGAGCTAATATGAAGAACAGCCTGATTATCACATATCAGTGTCATTTGAGTAACCTCTCCAAATTGCAATTCTTTAAGTAACTGTTTAAGCCAAATAAGCTCACAAGTAGCCGAGGCCATAGCTCTATATTCTGCTTCTGCACTAGATCTTGCCACAACACTTTGTTTCTTGCTCTTCCAAGAGATCAAGTTATCACCAATGGAGACACAATAACCAGAAGTTGACCTTCTATCAGATGGAGATCCTGCCCAATCAGCATCTGAATAACAAACGACTTTAGTATGGTTATTATGACCATATAACAAACCTTTTCCAGGAGAGCCTTTAATGTACTTCACTATACGAATGACTGCATTCCAATGATCTTCACATGGAGAATTAAGAAATTGACTCACCACACTGACTGCAAAGGAAATATCAGGACGAGTAACAGTGAGATAGTTCTATCTTCCAACTAATCTCCTGTACTTCTCAGGATCTGAAAGAGGCTCCCCCTGATTGGGTAGAAGCTTGACGTTGGGATCCATGGGAGTATCAACAGATTTCGAATTCATCAACCCAATTTCCTCCAAAATATCTAATGCGTATTTTCTTTGAGAGATAACAATACCAGTATTGGATTGTGCTACCTCAATCCCCAAGAAATATCTGAGTTTGCCAAGATCTTTGGTCTGAAAGTGTTGACAAAGGTGTTGTTTTACTTGTGAGATGCCATGGTGATCACTGCCTGTAAGAACAATGTCATCAACATATACTACAAGATAGATACACCCAGCACTCGAGTGACGATAAAAAACTGAATGATCGCCTTCACTGCGAGTCATACCAAATTGTTGAACAACATTGCTAAATTTTCCAAACCAAGCCCTAGGAGACTGCTTGAGGCCATATAAGGATTTGCGAAGACGACATACCAATCCAGAAGACTCCCCCTGAGCAACAAAACCGGGAGGTTGCTCCATATAAATTTCTTCCTGCAAATCCCCATTAAGAAAAGCATTTTTAACATCCAGTTGATAAAGAGGCCATTGTTGAAGAGCAGCCATAGCTATGAATAAGCGAACAGAGGCCATCTTTGCTACTGGAGAAAAAGTATCACCATAGTCTAAACCAAAAATTTGGGTATAACCCTTAGCCACAAGACGAGCTTTGAGACGATCAATAGTACCATCAGGACCAACTTTGATAGCAAAAATCCACCTGCAACCAGCAACAGATTTCCTAGATGGTAAAGGAACAAGTTCCCAAGTTCCATTATTCTGAAGCGCATTCATTTCATCAAGCATGGCCTGACGCCAACCAGGATGGGCTAAGGCATCACCTACAGATTTTGGAATGGATACAGAAGAAATAGACGAAAGGCAGGTATAAAAGGGTTGAGATAGTCTATGGTAACTCAAAGCAGTATAATGTGGAGAGGGATTACGAGTAGAACGTATACCTTTACGGATAGCAATAGGAAGATCAGGTTCAACAGTCGGAGGTTCAACTATAGGAGCCGGAGGGGGATGAGGTGTTGGCACCAGAATAGAGTCTGCTGATGGACGATGAGACGGTTGACGACGACTATACACCTGAAGAGTTGGCGGCGGTGGTGAATTGTTAGGTGCACTAGGCACAACAAGAGGAATATTAACTTGATTAGATGAAGAAATTGAAGGAGAAGGACAAGACTTAAAGTAAAGGGAAGATTCACTGAAGGTGACATCTGCTGAAATAAAATAACGGTTTAAAGACGGTGAGAAACATTTATATCCTTTTTGTGATCTAGTGAACCCTAAAAAGACACATTTGTGTGACTTAGGAGATAATTTATCAAGACCAGGACTAAAATTATGAACAAAACATGTGGACCCAAAAACTTTGGGAGGTAAAGAGTGGAGAGGGTCATGTGGAAATAAAATAGAATGAGGAATTTTATTATCTAAAACTGAAGATGGCATGCGATTAATGAGATAACATGCACTAAGAACAGCATCACCCCGAAAACGCTGAGGAACATCACCATGGATTAAAATAGTACGAGTTGTTTCAACAAGATGTCTATTCTTGCGCTCAGCTACCCCATTTTGTTGAGGTGTATAAGCACATGAAGTTTGATGAAGAATACCATGAGAAGCCATAAAATTTTTAAAAGAATGAGAAAGATACTCACGTCCATTATCACTGCGCAAAATTCGGATGGAAATTCCAAATTAATTTTTAATTTCATTGTAAAATATTTGAAATATAGAAAACAACTCAGAACGGTTTTTCATTAAAAATACCCAAGTACATCTTGAATAATCATCAATAAAAGTAACAAAATACTGAAATCCTAAATTAGACTTAATACGACTTGGTCCCCAAATGTTAGAGTGAACTAAGGCAAAAGGAGATGAAGCACGTTGTGAGACACTACGAGGAAAAGAACTACGAATGTGTTTCCCTAACTGACACGACTCACACGATAAAGTAGACACATTAGACAAACTTGGAACAAGCTGTTGCATCTTGGCAAGACTAGGATGACCCAACCGAGCATGAATGAGAGATGGAGAATCCATAATTGCGCCAACATGTGCAGAGATCTGTAGTTGATAAAGTCCATGAGACTCACATCCGGTGCCAATCATCCGTCCCGAACTCCGGTCCTGTAAAGTAACAGAATCTTTGGTAAAAGAAATAACACAGTCAAGGGAACGAGTGAGACGACTAATGGATAATAAGTTAAATGGAGACCCAGGGACATAAAGAACATTATCAATAGATAAAGATGAAAAAAGATTAATGGTACCAACACCATGTGATGGTACCCTATATCCATTGGCCATGGTAACTGAAGGTAAATAACCCGTAGTAGATAGGGAAGAGAAAAAAGATTTATTACCAGTAATGTGATCAGTGGCACCTGAATCTAGAACCCAAGGGCCATGGGAAGTGGAGTGAGTGAGGCCAACAAAAGATGTACCTGAATGTGCAACAGAAGCCGTGGAACTAGGGTTCTGACGATCCTCATACCATTTAAGAAATTCATTGAAAATAGCAGGCTGGCTTGGGGTATCAATTGAAGTTTGGTCCATGGTAGAAGGTTGCACAGGGGCAATTTGAGCAACCGCAACAGATCTAGGAGGACGACCATGTAAGGCATAACATCTGTCAATTTTGTGGCCAAGTTTGCCACAATGGTCACACTTGTGACGCCCTTTGCCCGGCTTGTGAGGGCGAGTACGATCATTATGCTGAGATACTAAAGCAGAAGAGTCATCAACATGAGACGTTATATCAGCGGTGTGTTTACCTGGCACGCGCAAAAGGGTAGAACAAGTGGAAGTAAAATTGGGCACAATAGGAGATCCCAAAATTTGATCACGAACGTGAGAATAATCATCAGGAAGACCATGTAAACCCAATAACATGAAGAACTTGGATCTTTGTTCTAGTTCTTGAGAAGGAGTAGAGGCAGGAGGTAATAACTCATTAAAATCATGAAGAAGAGCATGAAGTTTACCTAGATATTCTGCCATTGTACCATCAAGACGTTTGGGAGCAACAATTGTGAGAAGATTTTGACACACACCATAAAGACGTTGAGTATCATTGGTGTATAATAATTTTGCTTGTTCCCAAACTTCTGAACATGTTTCATAGGTACGAAAAATTTGTTTTAAAGATGAGTGAATGGTCGATTTGATAACAATGCATAATTGAGCATCAATTTTCGACCAACGAACAACCTCATTTTCAGGAAGAGTAGGATGAGTAAGATGATCAACATAACCTTGACTCTTAAGCCATAATTTAATATCTGATGCCCAAGTGTCATAATTGGTTCCATCCAATTTGTCAATGGAAAGATGAACATTGACGTAATTAGTATAAATAGATGAATCCGGCATAATGACCGAAGAAGAAGCCATAGTGGCAGCGGAAGCGGAAGAAGCCATAAAAGATAAGGACAAATCTAGTCACCGGTTAATTGGCGGGAGCAACAAAGATGAAGGCTCCGACAGCGATTCCAGCAGCGTCTCCGGCGAAGGTCCGGCGAAGTTCCGGCGAAGGTCCGGCGAAGGTCCGGCGAAGGTCCGCGAAGGTCCGGTGAAGGTCCGGTGAGACAGTGGGGGTGGTGGCTGGAAAATTCCAGTGAATAGTGGATTCACCAATAAAAATTGAACCCTAAACCCTAAACTCTAACCTTATGCTCTAGATACCATATTAAAGGAAAAGAAAGAATAGGGTAAATCCCTTGTGTATATTGAACACATAGGGTTATGTTTATATAGGAAAAAGAAACATATGGGCTAAGCCCATTACATAAATATGAGATATCTAACAATATCTATAATATCTCATAATATCAAATAATATCTAATTATATCTAATAATATCTAACAATGTGTGAAGCAAAGACGATGGTAACTTAGGTTAGTATAGTGGAGGGAAAAGTTACGGGTATACCCTTACGGAGGACAATGGGAAGATTGGGTTACACTTTCGGAGCTGGAAGGCACAAAGGATCTGATACTAGAAGAGAGTCATCCCGTGGAAGATGGGAAGGCAAACAATGACTGTAAACTTGAAGATTTGGTGGAGGATAAGGATTTGTAGGTACACTAAACATAACTAGAACTGGAATATGTACTGGTTTAGATGGAGACACGGGTGGAGAAGATAAAGAATTAAAATATAAAGAAGACTCAGTGAAGGTGACATTTGCATAAATGAAATAACAGTTCAGGGAGGGGCAAAACATTTATATCCTTTTTGAGATCTAGTAAAGCCTAAAATAACACATTTGTGTGACTTAGCTGATAATTTATCAAGACCAGGATTGCGAACAAAGCATGTAGATCCAAAAACTTTAGGTGGTAAGGGATGAAGAGGTTGATGAGGAAATAAAAGAGAATGAGTAATTTTATTCTCTAAAAAACTAAAGATAACATGCACTAAGAACAACATCACCCCAAAAACGTTGAGAAACATCACTATGAAGTAACATAGTGCAAATAGTTTTAACAAGGTGTTTATTCTTGTCAGATTGAACTAAGGCAAAAAGGGATGAAGCACGTTGAGACACTACTAGGAAAATAACTACGAATGTGTTTCCCTAACTGACACGATTCACACGATAAACTTGATAAATTAGAAAAATTTGGAACAAGCTATTGCAACTCATGTAAAATACACACATATGGGTGTGTATTTATAGATGAGAATAATAACAAAATCAATAACATAATAACAAAAACTATGGGCTAAATCCGTTTCATTTAACAATCTTAATATTTATGACATTTATGTTAAAATATAGTGTAAATATTTCACATTTACTGTACAATAAATATAGATTGATTGGATAATAAGTATAGATTTGTTTGTTAGAAATCCATAAAATTAAGAGATTGGGATTAGGAGTTTATTTGGTAGATTTGCTTCAGATTTATTTAGAGTCTTTATTTCTGGAGATTTATTTCCTTTTATTAGGATTTCGTTTTTCCTTTATATACCAATGTACTGTTTTTTGTTTTGTTTAATAACTTCATCTTATAAGTATATTCCACTGCCTTAGCCCCCCTCCCCTCTTTGTGGTTTTTTGAAGGTGGGACTGCTTTATGCTCAACGGGATCCGCCATTTATTCGTCCCATATCTAAGGGAATTCAGAGGTGTTTAGTGAGATGGTAAGTATTTTTTTAAAGTTTTAATGTGCTGATAATAAACTGGAATGAATTGAAATACTTATTTAAACTGATATTTGATTGCAGGCTTGTACAGCAGCGGATGCAGCTGAATTCCCACAATTTGATTCATTTTGTCTGGCATAGAATAATACGTGGACGTTATTATCGTCATTTGATGATACAAATTGGCTATAAATAGAGCATGGAAGTAGGTAAAATGTTTGATTAATCTCTTTCCAGTTTAATTATTTTAGAAATAGATGATAGGTAGTCATATGATCGAATCATTGTATGTCACAAGCACAAAAAGGAACATATTATACATAGAATGTACATTGCATTACATATGGATGGGTCTAGGCCAATATAGTAAAATATATATATAACAATTATTGTTCACCATGTTGATCCTTGATAAATGCTGAGATGTTACTTATTATGCACTTAGTGGAATGGTTTAGTTCATAATCGTGATTAGTGTCATGACATTTTTTGGAGCTTAGAAAGTGAGGAATATACAGGAAGTTCTTTTGGTGGGTTTTGGAAGCAGCTATACTATGTTTAACAATCTTTATGTGCTCTATTTTAATTTTTCCCTCTTCATTTTTGGGTTGAGGAGAATGATTTGAGAGAAAAATATTCAAATTTCTTATCTCTTGTAACATTTTCATGTTTTAACTTGAAAAATGACCTTCCATTGATTTCATGGAGTGATATGCGTGTTAAGATCAATTTACTGTATAAAGATTGAGTGCAATTATTACATATTTGTATCCTAACTTTAATGTAGAGTTTGGTTAAACTTTTTGTTAGGGTGAAATATAAAACTACCTGTATGATGTAAATAATTTTTTTTATACAATTTATTCGTAAGTAGTTTTTTTTTTCACTTCTTCCATACAAAAGCTGGAGTTTCTGTTCCATCTATCCAAGATGAAATGCATTTAAAAATCAGACATTGCATTTATGCTCAGTTTAACTTCCTGCACTTTATTATTCGGTCCCTTATAGTGGCAGAGCTTGGATTTTCCCCTGTACATTTTGTGAGTAAACCCACCCTCATTTTAATTCCCAACTTTACTGCAACTTCATTTTAGTTCTTGACCATTGGAGACTTGCATATGTAGCTGAGTACAAAAGCTGAGCTTCTGTTGTAATTTTGTACCTGTTAGTTTTTAGTTGTGCAAAGTGTACAATAACAATAGCAATCTCTCATTCAGTTAATTAGCATCTATAATAGTTTTCTAATGTAAAATAGAAGACCAGCAAAGGTTTATTCTCCATTGCTGCTGTAATAGTTTATTTCCCATTTCTCTTGTATTCTCTTTGGTTTTATAGCTTAGTATTCCTTACAATCCTAATAACTGAAGCTTTGAATGACTGAAACTGCTTGAGTTATGCACTCAGCAGCAGTATGGATATATGTAGTTTTTTTTAATACATAAAAGTCAACTTTTATAATGTTTTATATTAAGAAATAAACTTTAAGCTTAACTCAACCTTTTAAAACTGGTTTATAAAGTGAGGTTTGCACCCACTTACTTATATACTATGAAATGTTCTTATCTCTAGTCGAGAATCTCCAATACTTTTGTGGTTTATTCATTGGAGGATATCAACAAAAAGCTTGATAAGCTATACAGGGTCTTATTCCTAAGAAGCTTGCACTTGGATTTTGATCATGTACTTGACCAAATTTTAGCTGGTGATGAGATTCCTCCAATGGACAACTTAGTCCCTAGACTTCTTCGGGTGCCTACCTTGTTAAAAGATGAAAGTTCAGCTGATGTTATTCATTGCATGATTTTCCAGACAAAGCTTCTCATGTGTCTAAATCTGGAAATTAAGAATCTGAAAGTCATTCAATCTTGGTCAATCCTCTTCAATGCCCAGTGTACCAATTGCATGCAATCGAGGAGGACGTGGTGGCCAGAGTGGGCATCCTCAATGCTCATATTGTTAAGATAATAGGTCATACCCAAGAAAACTGTTATTCATTGCATGATTTTTCAGACAATGCTTCTCATGTGTCTAAATCTGGAAATTAAGAATCTAAAAGTCAATCAATCTTGGTCAATCCTCTTCAATCCCCAGTGTACCAATTGCATGCATTTCTTAATCTATGGAAGGTCATAGAACATAGGTTTTTGATTCAGGTGCCTCAGACCATATCTTTGGTAACATTTCTTCCCCCAAAAGTTACCCATCTTGTTGCTGTTGCCAATGGATCCAAAGTGGCATCTTAAGGAGTTGGCCAAGTTTCTTTATCCGCTTTAATAAATTTAAATTTTGTCTTGTTCATTCCTCATTGTCCTTACAATTTAATCTCTGAGTCAATTGACTTGTTTTGCGATATTTATTGCTAATTCTTTTGTTGTCTGATTGGAGAAGGTCGTGAGTCACGTGGTCTTTATTATAAGCAATGTTGTCAAACTTGTAACTCGGAGGCGGATCGGAGAGGGTATGAAAACTCGTAACTCGAGGATCGTAACTCGACTTGGAAGAGTTACTACTATACATACGATAATTAAAAATAGATTGTGAATCTTGTTAGTTAGGAAAGCATGTTAGATCTTTTTTTCCTCAGAAGTCTGAAACATGATGTAATTATGTTTTTTCTAATATTTATGCTGATATTTGGGGACCAAGTCGTGTCACTTCTTTTGGTTTAAATTATTTTGTAACCTTCATTGATGAATTCTCTCGATGCACTTGAGTTTTGTTGCATAATCAGGAGAATTATGCTATAATTAAGTGCAGATTCCATTATATATTTATTAGGACAGATTTAGTGATTTGATTTGTACAACTTTAAACACCCATTATTTATGGCTTCCATTACCTATTATTTCTTTCCTTAATTAGGTTGTAAAATAGTCTATAAATAGAGATTGTAATCACATTTGTAAAAAATCTCAGAAATATATTTCCATCTATTTCTTTCAACTTGGTATCAGATCTCCTGATCTGGGAGACTCTGCTTCTGCAATCCTTTTTAGCAGCCTTCATTGCTGCACAATTATTTTTCTGGACAACCTTCATTGCTGCTATTATTTTTCTACACAACTTCATTGCTGCAAATTGTTTGGGCAACCTTAATTGCTGCAACTTCTTTTTTCTTATCTTTTTTCCATTGACCACCACCTTGCACCATTGACCGTTGCTGCCACCACCATTGACCGCCGCCGCCGACCACTGCCTGTCGATCACCGGAAACTGTCACCGATCGTCACCGCCGCCTTATTTCCTGTTTTATTTAGAAAAGTGTCTGCTGAGTCTTTTCATTGTGATGTTTGTCAGTTTGCTAAACACCATCGGACAACTTTTCTTCCCAATGGTAATAAAAGTTCTAAACCTTTTGCTCTTATTCATTTAGATGTATGGAGACCTTCACCTATTCCTAATATCTCAAGTGCAAAATGGTTTGTTTCATTTATTGATGATTGTACTCGGGTTACCTGGATATTCCTCATGAAAGATAAGTCTGAAGTTTTTCACCTGTTTGTAAAGTTTATAGAATGATTCAAACACAATTTGAAATTCCAATTAAGAGATTGCGTTCTGATAATGGAAGAGAATATGTGAACCAAAACCTTTCCAAGTTCCTTCAGGAAAATGGAGTTGTTCATGAATTAATCTGTGCGGACACTCCTCAACAAAATGGGGTTGTTGAAAGGAAAAATCGTCATCTCCTTGAGGTTACTAGAGCTTTACTTTTCCAAACGTCTGTTCCTAGATCTTACTGGGGGAAGCAGTTCTAACTGTCACTTATTTGATTAATAGATTACCCTCTCAGCTTATGACCACATTCTATCCTTCTATTCCCATTTTGACTAGTCTTCAGAGTAGTGTCTTTGGTTGTCCAGCTTTTGTCCATGTTCATAGTCCGTATCGGGGTAAGTTAGATCCTTGCGCCATCAAATGTGTCTTCATCGGTTATGCCTCCAACAAAAAGGGGTACAAATGTTATCACCCTCAAAGTCATAAAGTTTATATTTCCAAAGATGTCACATTTCATGAAACAGAGTCTTTCTTTCCTAGTTCTCAGCTTCAGGGGGAGAGTATTCAAGAAGCTGAGGACCTTGAGTTGTCACCTTTTCCTTTGTTGCAGGATTTTGTTCTTAGGGAGAATGACAAAAACCCTACACCAACATCATTACTAGAGAAGAATAATGAGGACAGATACTTTGGGAAACAATATCAGCGAAGGCAACAAGAACCCGTCCTGGTCGAACAACAACTTCAATTGTTTGAATCGGAGGTAAGAACTCATACCTATGAGACTTTTGAGGACACCTTAAATGAAACTAACCTAGATGATTACCTATTTCCTTGAGAAAAGAAAAAAGATCTTGTGTCAAATATCCTATATCTCAATTTGTGTCTACAGAAAAACTTTCTATGCAACACCAAAGTTTTCTTTCAGCTATTGATTCTATCAGAATCCCTACATCAGTACAAGAAACCTTAAAGGATGAGAACTGGGTTCGAGCCATGAATGTTGAAATGAGGGCATTAGAAAAGAATGAGACTTGGGAGATTGTAGAGAGACCAAAGGATAAGAAGGCAGTGGGTTGTCGATGGATATACATAGTTATGTATCAATCTAATGGCACATTGGATCGATATAAGGCAAGGTTGGTTGCAAAAGGGTATACTCAAACCTATGGGATTGATTATGAGGAAACTTTTGCTCTGGTAGAAAAAATGAATACAGTCAGAATTATTCTCTTCTTGGCAGCGCACTTTGATTGGGAGATGCATCAATTTGATGTTAAGAATGTCTTCTTGCATGAAAGCTTGGAGGAAGAAATATACATGGAGATTCCACGTGGTTATGGTAATGTTAATGAAGAAAATAAGGTGTGCAGACTTAAGAAGACCCTGTATGGTCTTAAACAATCACCTCGTGCTTGGTTTGGAAGGTTTACTCAAGCTATGGTATCTTTGGGTACCGACAAAGCCAAGGTGACCATACTCTATTTATAAAACATTCTCAGAATGGTAAACTCACTCTACTTTTGGTTTATGTAGATGATATGATTATTACAGGTGATGATGAGACTGAAAAACAAAATTTGAGGGAAAGACTAGCTGCTCAATTTGAGATGAAAGATCTTGGAAAACTGAAGTACTTCCTTGGGATAGAGGTTGCCTACTCGAGACAGGGCATCTTTATTTCTCAAAGGAAGTACATCCTTGATCTTCTTAAAGAGATTGGTAAGTTGGGTTGTAAGAACACTGGAGTGCCAATAGAGCAAAATCACAGGATTGGGAATGATGAGGAAAACCCAAAAGTGGAGAAGGCACAATATCAAAGACTTGTGGGAAAACTCATTTATCTATCACACACTAGGCTAGACATAGCCTATGCAGTTAGTGTGGTTAGCCAATTTATGCATGATCAAAGAGAAAGACACTTGCACGCAGTAGATAGAATTATTCAGTACTTAAAAGCCTCTCCAGTAAAAGGATTGCTATTCAAAAAGGGGGGAAACTTATCCATGAAAGTATATACTGATGCTGACTATGCAGGATCGATTGTTGATAGGAGATCCACCACAGGCTATTGCATGTTCTTGGGTGGAAATCTGGTGACATGGAGGAGCAAGAAGCAAAATGTAATTGCAAGATCAAGTGCAGAGGCAGAATTTAGAGCCATGGCTCTAGGGGTGTGTGAACTATTATGGATGAAGATCATACTTGATGACCTAAAAATAAAATATGAAGCTCCTATGGGCTTGGCGTGTGATAATAACTCCGCTATTAGCATGGTTATCAAACTCGCGAGTCAACTCGTTGACTCGTCCGAGTTTACGTGCCCACTTTGCCTTACCGAGTTAACTCGGTAGTAAACTCGTTTTTGGGGTAAACTCGGTGGACTCGGCGCAAACTCGGTGAAATCGCAGTGGACTCGCGACTCTAGTCCGAGTTGGCGAGTCCAACTGGTTTTTTTTAAACCCAAAACGGTGTCGTTTGTGTTTGCGTGTGGACTGCGTCTTCGTCTTCTTTTGTGGAGTGCGGTGGTAGATCGAGCGGAGCGTGCGATGGTCGCGGGTTGCAGGTGGTGGCGTCACGGTGGTCGCGGGTTGCAGGTGGTGGCGTCACGGTGGTCGCGGGTTGCAGGTGGTGGCCTCGCGGTGGTTGCGGGTTGCAGGTGGTGGCGTCGCAGTGGTCGCAGGTTGCTGCTTGAGATGGGTGGTGTGAAATTAGGGTAGGGAAGGGATTAGGATTCTTTTTTTTTTATTGGGCTGCTGCAGAATGAAGTGGGCTTGCTGCACATTAGTTTTTTTTGGGCAGAAGTTGAATTTGGAGGAGCAGTATATTTTTTAAGGAAGGTCTGGGAGGGTGTGGATAAAATTCAAGTGAGTTCAATAGAACTGCATCTTCAATTAGAAGTAAAAATCTCTAAAAAACTATTAATTTTTTTTAATAGGAAAGTAGACTCTTACAAGTTTACGAGTCGAGTCTGCGAGTCGAGTCTACGGAGCTCCCACGAGTCTACGTAGACTCGCGAGTTTGACATCCTTGGCTATTAGTATTGCACACAATCCGGTTCAACATTTAGCACGTAGAGATAGACCGACATTTTTATTAAGGAGAAGTTGGATGATGGTCTTATAGCCACTGAGTACATCCCTTCAAGACTCCAATTGGCAGATGTATTTACTAAGGGACTTCCCACAAAACAATTCGAAGATCTTACTTGCAAGTTGGGAATGATAGATATACACTCACCAACTTGAGGGGGAGTGTTGCATAATCAGGAGAATTATGCTATAATTAAGTGCAAATTCCATTCTATATTTATTAGGACAGATTTGTTAGTGATTTGATTTGTACAGATTTAAACATCCATTATTTCTGGCTTTCATTACCTATTATTTCTTTCCTTAATTAGGTTCTAAAACAGTCTATAACTAGAGACTGTAATCACATTTGTAAAAAATCTCAGAAATTTATTTCCATTTATTTCTTTCAACTAGTTTATTTAATGAAAGACAAATCCAAACTTTTATCCATATTTATGTCTTTCTTCATTGAAATTAAGGACCAATTTGGGAAGATAATTAAAATTCTCAAAAGTTTTAATGCTAAGGAATATTTTTCTGTGGCGTTTTTCTCCAGGTCTTGATAAGCTTTATGCAAAGGTATTACATGTGTCTTTTTGGGATTTTCTCTTCTCTAGAAAGGGTATAAAGGTTATTCTCCCTCAACCAAAAGGTATATTATATGTCTGCTGATGTTACTTTTTTTTTATGATTCACCTTTTTCTGTTCCCTGTGCAACATTGTTCATCGGTTCAGTTGGTCCTTCTTGTACAATCCTGTGATCCATTGATTATTCCTATTTCCTCTCAAACTTCAATCAAACTGCAGATGACATTGTTCTACCACCTCTCTTCACATACCAACGCTGGACACAAATAACTCCTTCATCCTTGCCTGAATATCCTCGTGACTTAGATCCTCTGGGTGGAAACTAGGTAATTTGGAGAAGTAAAAAACAAAATGTTGTAGCAAGATCTAGTATATGTGTAGAGGCTTAATTTCAAGCTATAATACAGGGTGTGTTTGAATTATTTTGAATGATTGATGACTCTCTATTGTCATAATAAATCAGCTATTAGTATTCCTTGCAATCTAATTCAACATGAAAGGACGAAACACATAGGAATAAACTGACACTTCATTAAAGAAAATCCTAATAGTGGCTTTGTATGTTACCATGTGTTTCAATTAGTAGATATGTTTACAAAGGGTCTTCCTAGAAAATAATTTGATAATCTCACATGCAAGCTGGAAATGATAGAAATATATTTACCAACTTGAAAGGGGAGTGTTAAGTTAGGACAAAATATTTTTTTGTTAAGTGACAAGAAAATATTGTAATCATTAAAGTGTAGTGCACTAAGATACTAGAGATATTTTGTAATAATTAGTTTAGGGGTAGAATTCTCTCTCTCTCTTTCTATATATATATATATATATAAAAGATTTAAGCATATATATATGCTAATATTTTGTTTCAAATGATTCAATTCAATAAAAATCTTTTCTAGTATCATAATTTGATTGTTCAATATATGCTTGAAGTTTATTAAGCTTATTCTCAGCTTCATCAACTTTTCTAATGTACATTGTCAAAGACTTGTTTGTTCCAAAGTTAGTTTAGCTTTGATTTCCTGATTGTTGCATAATCAGGAGAATAATGTTATAATTAAGTGCAGATTCCATTTTATATTTATTAGGACAGATTTGTTAGTGATTTGATTTTATTTGATTTGTATAGCTTTAAACACTCATTATTTCTGGCTTTCATTGCCTATTATTTCTTTCCTTAATTAGGTTGTAAAAGAGTCTATAAATAGAGACTGTAATCACATTTGTAAGATATCTCAGAAATATATTTCATCTATTTCTTTCCACTTGGTATCAGAGCTCCTGATCTAGGAGACTCTGCTTCCGCAATTTTTTTTTAGCCTTCATTGCTGTAATCATTTTCCTTGACAGCCTTCATTGCTGCAATTATTATTTTTTTTTTGGATAGCCTTCATTGCTGCAACTTTCTATTTTCCTTATCCTTTCTCCATTGACCACCACCACCACCTTGCACCATTGACCGTTACTGCCACCGCCGACCACCACCACCGACCATCACTGCCGTCGCTCGCCGGAACTGCCACTGCTCGCCGGAAACCGCCACCGGAAAATTTTTCCGGCGGATTTTTTTTTTGTGTGTGAACATGATCAAATTTTGCCAATCTGAAAAACTCAGTTGGTTTTGAACTCTCATGGACTCCCTTAGTAAGCCATCTAGCTATTGTTCCTTTACTATGAGTGGTAAGAGTTTTAGTTTTTTATCCTTTAATGCTTCTAGTACTGAAAATATCTGGATTATAGACTCTGGTGCTACTGATCATATGACACCTCATTCCTCTTCTTTTTCATCCTACACTACTTTATCCGGTAAGCCATATATTACTGTTGCTAATGGTTCCACTACCCCCATTAATGGTCGTGGTAACATTCACCTTCAACCTTCATTTCCTTTAAAAAATGTGCTTCATGTTCCCAAACTATCCAATAACCTCTTGTCTATTCAAAAGATTACCCAAGATTTAAATTGTGCAGTGGTATTTTTCCCTTCCCATTGTGTTTTTCAGGATCTTGCCACGGGGAATACTATTGGAATTGCTAAAGAGCAGGGCGGGTTATATTATTTACAGCATGAAGAAAGTAAAAAGGGTGCTAGACTACAGGCACACACTTCTAATCTTCAGCAAGGTCGTGAATCTTGGTCATCCTCTCAGATATGGCTTCAACACAGACGTCTTGTTCATCCTCCATTTAGTACCCTAAAGTCCTTATTTCCTGTTTTATTTACAAAAGTGTCTACTGAGTCATTTCATTGTGATGTTTGTCAGTTTGCTAAACACCATCGGACAACTTTTCCTCCCAATGGTAATAAAAGTTCTAAACCTTTTGATCTTATTCATTCAGATGTATGGAGCCCTTTACCTATTCCTAATATCTCGGGTGCAAAATGGTTTGTTTCATTTATTGATGATTGTACTCGGGTTACTTGGATATTCCTCATGAAAGATAAGTCTGAAGTTTTTCACTTGTTTGTAAAGTTTTACAGAATGATTCAAACACAATTTGAAAGTCCAATTAAGAGATTGCGTTCTGATAATGGAAGAGAATATGTGAACCAAAACCTTTCCAAGTTCCTTGAGGAAAATGGAGTTGTTCATGAATTAACCTGTGTGGACACTCCTCAACAAAATGGGGTTGCTGAAAGGAAAAATCGTCATCTCCTTGAGGTTACTCGACCTTTACTTTTCCAAACATCTGTTCCTAGATCTTACTGGGGGGAAGCAGTCCTAACTGCCACTTATTTGATTAATAGATTACCTTCTCGGGTTCTAGAGGGTGTTACTCCTATTCAGGTTATGACCACATTCTATCCTTCTATTCCCATGTTGAATAGTCTTCAAAATCGTGTCTTTGGTTGTCCTGCTTTTGTCCATGTTCATAGTCCTTATCGGGGTAAGTTAGATCCTCGTGCCATCAAATGTGTCTTCATCGGTTATGCCCCCAACAAAAAGGGGTACAAATGTTATCATCCTCAAAGTCGTAAAGTTTATATTTCCAAAGATGTCACCTTCCATGAAACAGAGTCTTTCTTTCCTAGTTCTCAGCTTCAGGGGGAGAGTATTCAAGAAGCTGAGGACCTTGAGTTGCCACCTTTTCCTTTGTTGCAGGATTTCGTTCTTAGGGAGGATGACAAAGACCCTGCACCAACATCATTACTAGAGAAGAATAATGAAGACAAATATTTTGGAAAACAATATCAGCGAAGGCAACAAGAACCCGTCCTAGTCGAACAACAACTTCAATTGTCTGAACCGGAGGTAAGAACTCATACCAGTGAGACTTTTGAGGACACCTTAAATACTGCTTTTGAACCTAACCTAAATGATTTACCTATTGTCTTGAGAAAAGAAAAAAGATCTTGTGCCAAATATCCTATATCCCAATTTGTGTCTACAGAAAAACTTTCTATGCAGCACCAGAGTTTTCTTTCAGCTATTGATTCTATCAAAATCCCTACATCGGTACAAGAAGCCTTAAAAGATGAGAACTGGATTCGAGCCATGAATGAAGAAATGAGCGCGTTAGAAAGGGATGAGACTTGGGAGATTGTAGAGAGACCAAAAGATAAGAAAGCAGTGGGTTGTAGGTGGATATACACAGTTAAGTATAAGTCTGATGGCACACTGGATCGGTATAAAGCAAGGTTGGTTGCAAAAGGGTACACTCAAACCTATGGGATCAATTATGAGGAGACTTTTGCTCCAGTGACAAAAATGAATACCGTCAGGATTATTCTCTCCCTGGCAGCACACTTTGGTTGGGCAATGCATCAATTTGATGTTAAAAATGCCTTCTTGCATGGAAGCTTGGAGGAAGAAGTATACATGGAGATTCCACCTGGTTATGGTATTGTTAATGAAGGGAATAAGGCGTGCAGACTTAAGAAGGCCCTATATGGTCTTAAACAATCACCTCGTGCTTGGTTTGGAAGGTTTACTATCTTTGGGGTACCGACAAAG
Source organism: Phaseolus vulgaris (assembly GCF_000499845.2). Classification (NCBI taxonomy): domain Eukaryota; kingdom Viridiplantae; phylum Streptophyta; class Magnoliopsida; order Fabales; family Fabaceae; genus Phaseolus; species Phaseolus vulgaris. The sequence continues at coordinate 14,512,406 of NC_023749.2, forward strand.
CCAAGGTGACCATACTCTGTTTATAAAACATTCTCAGAATGGTAAACTCACTTTACTTTTGGTCAATGTAGATGATATGATTATTACAGGTGATGATGAGATTGAAAAACAAAATTTGAGGGAGAGACTAGCTGCTCAATTTGAAATGAAGGATCTTGGGAAGCTAAAGTACTTCCTTGGGATAGAGGTTGCTTACTCGAGACAGGGCATCTTTATTTCTCAAAGGAAATACATCCTTGATCTTCTCAAAGAGATTGGTAAGTTGGGTTGTAAGCCCACTGGAGTGCCAATA